>NC_139347.1:193006885-193479385 GCF_055883805.1 Amblyomma maculatum | reverse complement strand
ACATACTGTTTACTTTCACTAGGCTCAACCCCGCCATTGCGCAGTGGTTCATTATAAAGGCGCCCGAAGTATTCTTGTTAGATGTTTTTTGATACAACTTCAATAAAATTTAATACAACCTATATATGCTTGAGGGTAAGAAAAATATCATCAAAATGAGCCAAAATAAGCGGATGATGTTATCAAAGATAGCTCTGCATATTACTCTACTGGTGGCTCAGTGATTAAAGTATTCTTCTGCACAAACAGGGTGACCTAGGTTTAAACCTCGCAGCAGCAGATGCATTTTTTTATCTACAATCGCAATGAGGACGCACATCGTGTTATGTTCGATATCGGATGCATTTTTGTCTTCTGTTTTTTGTCAAGATAGCCCTACAAATGGGCTCGCGATTTCAGAACATAAACAAACTTTCTGACAACTTCTGGGCTGTAAGACTAGGCTAAGCAGAAACAAATGGCCTTAAGGGCATGCATAGCGCAATTCTATGGCGTAATGGTAGTAGGAGACATTATAGTGACAATGGCTTGGAAGTGACAAGCCTTCGTGACGCTTCTCATTATGATAGATCAGATCAGCGCATAACTAAAGTTGTGATTTCGCGTTACAGTTGTGAGATCATGTAATAAACCTTTTTTTTCTGGAGATAAACTACTCCCTCATGTTCTATTCATTGTCAACGAAAATACAGCGCTTAACCTTGTGGACCACTTCAGATTTTGCAGCATTACTAAAACACTTATTGTAGAGAGCATGGAACTATGAGCAGCTTTGAGAAGGTACAATTTGAGCATGAGCAGGCAAAATTGAAGCATATGGAGCAAATAATAGCTAATATGGGCTATGATGGAGCTTGAGCAACTCTGGCTGCAGTAATGGTCCTTTCCTGCTAGCATAGTATTCACTTTGCAGCCTCATCATTTCATTCCTTCAACATTTTTCTACAGTAGTACAGTGCTGAAGGCAGATATAGCCAAAAATCCACATTAACAAATTGGCTTGTGCATTGCAGCCTCTTTACGCAGTTGTTACCGCTAAAATGTAACATAGAAGTTAAGAACAATTAAATTTGGGACACATCACCTGAATAATATATTCCCAATAACAGTAACATCATCACAATCATATTTTTTATGTGCTTGATTGATAAGCTACAGTAATTGTCATTGTGAATTATTTCAATAAAGTTTGAAGCTTTGAAATTTATTGAGTTAAATTTAACGATTGAGGGATTGCACTTCTGCAGAAAACGTGCAAACAGGAAGTGATCATGCATACTCTTTGCTGCAGAAAGCGAAAAGTTTATTCTTATCAAGCAAACAAAACCTATCATTTGTAACGCAAGTTTAATGCCAACATTATTCATCTTGTTCTATTCTAGTATGAGGGTCCCGCTATTTAGAGCGTTGGCTCAAATTACATTGGACAACCTGTGTATGAAAATATCCTTTACTTCAGGATGATAACTGAAGTGCGCAAGAAAAATAGGGCCCCTTTTCATAACAATTGTCACAATTTCTTTTTGAATGTCTTAAACCGGAGCTCTCTACTCCGGTGTCTCATTGCCCATGTGTTGCTTTGAGCTACAAAGGAGCAAATCAGTTTTTGGAACACTATTTTTCGCTTTCAAAGTTAGTAATTTACTTCCTTATTTGGCCTGGACATTAACTGGAGGTTGTAATTTCGCTCTCTACGAGATGAAAATTCGAGAGGATGGTCGCTTGGGGTTAAAAATTGGATTTCAAGGGAAAGAAAGCGTAGCAGGGGCGGCTGAAAGTTCGGCGGGTGGATCAGGTTCCGAATTTAGCGGGGGTAAAGTATGTGCAGTTAGCACGGGACCGGGTTACTTGGAGGAAAAAAAAGGGGAGGCTTTATCCCTGCGTTGGGTATACTCAGGCTGATTATGCAATGTTTTCAAACCGCTACTGATTTTGCATTCTATCCATTAATTAACCCGATAATGATATGTAGGCTATAAATATTGTTTGTGGCCTGTTTTTGTCCTCTTGTACACAGTTACTTATTTTACTAGAAGCAGGTGTCTTATGCGTTCTTGAGATTGCAAAAGACATCCGGAACACCACTTGATAACATCAGAGTCGAATTAAGTAATCTCATATTTGATTTCTGTTTCTCATCTTCCCTTTAAGCTAACATGGCTCATGACGAAAGTCTCTCAGAGGACTCCGTGTTGAGTTGTTTCAAGTTATCAGGAGAAATGTTTACCCCTAACAAAGCTATGAGGCTATGATCTTATTTCAGTCAAGAGTATTATTTGATATGACAAAGTTTGCTTATAATAATTGTTGCAGCTACATATGGCCTGGGCAACAAAAACTGCCCTTTAAACTGGTGTGGTGTTAGCATCGACATTATGTATTTAAACAGGTGCATTGCTTTAGAGCAGCTGTAAAATGAAACTAACTAAAAGTATTTTGTTTTCACTTTTATAATCTGCATCCATGTCTCATTGCGAGAAAGTGTAATACCTTCGGTGTTTATGACACTCGAATGTCTTAGTCAAACCGCGATATCACTAATCATACTGGGCTACTAAATGAATCAATATTATGAATTGCCATTGTAACAAAAAAACTGGTGATTAACAGCGAGTAGTCACATCTTGGTATAAAAATTATATGTATTGGCAGCAGACGCGTGTAGACAACCCCCGAGAAAATGACGGCCATAATGACAAAGCTTTGTTATGTGCTTGTTGCTGAAATGAGTGAAATATAGTTCTGACAGGTCGACAGACCGTAATTTTTCACTGACCAATAACATCCAATTTTCTTCAATTACTTATCTTCTGTTTTTTAAATGCAATTAAAAAGGCGATAATCGACTGCAGCTGGCGCTTTTCCGTCGATTATCGCCATCTCAACAGTATCACTAAAAAATACTTGCACCCTCTTCCCAGAATCGATGCTGCCTTAGATTGCGTCCAAGGAGCTAATTACTTTTCTTCCATCGATTTATGGTCCGGTAATGGCAGATCGCAGCTGACGAGCAGCTTTAAAGTCATGCCGTTTGGTTTCTGCAACGCACCGGCGCCCTTTAAATGAATTATGGACTCCCTTCTTCTCGGATTTAAATGGACAACCTGCCTATGCTACCTTGACAACATGGTCGTCTTCTCTCGGACCTTTTCTTCGCACTTTGAACGCCTCACTAGTATTCTCAATGTATTCCGTACAGCCAGCCTCCAGCTCAATTCTTCTCAATGCCATTTTTGGTCGCAGCCAATTCACTATTATTGGACACATGGTTCACGCCTCCGGAGTATGACCTAATCCGGCTCAAATTCGCGCCGTCAGAGACTTCCCGCGTCCCCAGTCTTCGATGGATGTGCGCAGCTTCGTCGGCCTCTGCTCTTACTTTCGCTGCTTTATCAAAAATTTTGTCCGTATCGCTCGTCCTCTCATCGACCTGCTTAAGAAAGGCCCCGCTTTCACTTGGCGCCCTGACCAGAAGGGTGCGTTTTCAACGCTTATAAGCTTACTTACGTCTCCAACCCTCTTGCCTAATTTCGATCCCTCAGCTTCCACTGAAGTTCGAACAGATGCCTGCGGATATGGGGTCGATGCAGTGCTGGCTCAACGCCAACATGGCAATGACCGCGTCATCGCATATGCTAGCCGCCTTCTCTCCAACGCCGACCGCAATTATTCTATTACTGATCGCGAGTGTGTCGCCCTTGTATGGGCTGTCGCTAATTAACTATCTTACGTATTCGGTCGTCCTTTCTCAGTTGTAACCGACCATTATATGCTTTGTTGGATGTCATCTCTGAGAGACCCCCCGGCCGTCTTGGTCGCTGGGCTTTGCGCCTTCAAGAATACTCCTACAACGTCGCCTACAAGTCGGGGTGCCTTCATCAAGATTCCGATTGTTTGTCTCGCTATCCAGTAGAGCCCGCTGATCTCGGTGACATAGAGGCACCCTCTCGTTTTGTTGTCTCCGCCCTCTCCATTCTCGCCAACATTGCAGCCGGGCAGCGCAACGACTCATCTTTAAGCGCCATCATTGAATGCCTCCTGTTGCCATGGCATAATATGCCATGTCAATAAATTACCCGCTTTATTTTTTTCGAAAAGTCGAATTTCAGGTTCAATAGTATAATAATCAAGGAGCTACAGTTTTGCACTTCAAAGGTCTTGTAATGTTTTCTGTCGCCATGAGGGCAAGCTGGGAGAGGAACTTTCCACGTGCCTCGTGTACGTTGCTTATATAGCGGGAGCTGGTTCATTCATACCTTCGCTATGGTTTAAAGTACACCACCAACGGAATCGACTAAAAGTTCCGACTCCTGGCACTGGCATTTACGGGCAACCGGGTGTGGACAGCCGAACACGCCCTAAACCTGCTATGCTTGCTAGATATCTAACACATGAAGGTCACTGCACTGAGGCTTCATGAAAACTATGGAATATTGATTGCTATCCAACTAGCCGGCACCAGATATGACCTGAATCTGCCGTCTTCGGGAACCTGTGAGAGTATGCTTAAAGGTTTGTGAACAAACTGACCAATACCATAAGCATGCTTTTAGTGTAGACCATTGGCCCGTCCAGCGCATTGCATACTTTGCCGCTCATTCTTACGGCGCTTTAACTGACTTGTGATTGCGTCAGTCCTCTGGAAGATTGCCATGTTCCAGGCGTTACCTTCTCGAATGCAGTAGTCTGCCTCCCATTAGAGACAAGAGGGTTGTTAAATCGGCACCAGCGAGAAATTACCTGCGCTGTGGCTGGATGCCACGGCGTAATATCTAACGAAGCGATTCAGGGCCATCTCGGCTAGTCATCTCTTGATGCGCGAGACGCTTGAACCAAGCTGGCCTACTGGGGCTGCCTCCGTTTATCGGCCGCGACAGAAGGGCTCGAAGAGTGGGTACTTGGCTACACCGTACATCAGCACAAGCTGGTTCAGACGTCTATACTCAATTGAAAAGAAGGTCAACCTGTTCCAACGCCAATTCAGACCACCTCCACAATAGTGGGGACGAGGAAAATGCGCAAACGTGTGTGATATTCGGAAAGCGGTGCGGGGAGAAGCTTCTCACAAATGTTGCGCTGCTTAGTTTTACACGGACAAAGGAACTGGACAAATCCTGAGGTTAAGTGCAATTGCGCTTAACCTCAGCGTTTGTCCAGTTCCTTTGTCCGTGTAAAACTATGCAGCGCAGCATTTGTGAGATGTTCAAACTAGCTCAATCTCAAGCCCTTCTTAACGGGGAGAAGCTGTCACGGCGAAGGTATCACTGCCAGTGTACCGCATGCATAAGGCAATAATTTTCCGTGCCCACTTGTATGTCAACAGCGTAGGAAGCGGACCGCTTTTCCAGTATCGAGAAGTTGCTTTGTGCACAATAAAATACCGCCGACACCTTATCAGGCAACGGCATACAAGGGGCACTGTGCAGGGCCTGCTGCGAACCAGAGGCATTAGCACTTGATACTGCACTGCGCCAAGTTGGTTCCGCAGTCGAGGAAGTGCGCCAGCCTGGCTTTTGCGCTGAGCTTCACGAAAATGGGGCGATAGCATGCGACAGACTTTGCAATAACCAAATAATGTCTGCAATACTGGAGTACTCGGGCTTAACGCAGGTACAAAAAACCGAAAGGAATATAGTAACTCCGTGAGTGTATGCAGTATTTTGTTTTCTGTTTTGTGTTTTCTTCTGTGTATCTTTTTGGCAGGTCACAACAATGTGACACCCCGTTCCAAAGGGTTACCAATACAAAACTCATCACCATCATGAAGCCACACAAATGGCGGCCTTACGTAAAACAATTCATTCCACCGCTAGTTCCTGCTTTTTATGCATCAACTGAAGTCAAGGTACTGTGTGGTGGTCCTACACGCTCAGAGAAGTCTGATCGAAAGCTCTGTAATTGAGGTTCTGTTCATTTTTCTTCAGCAAACAGAAACAGTATATAGATCGAAGAGCACAGTGCGTTTAGTAAAATATACTTTTATTGCTGCACTAAAGCGCGTCTCACACAGAAACGCCTTAAAACAAACACAGGAAAAAGCAACGTGGTAGAGCATAAACAACTGGCCATACTCCCTTTCATTCGTTTTGTAGTCTATATCGCCTTCGCAGCCTGCTTTCGACCTGGGCACACGCGAAGCGCAACCACTCCCAGTACTCCAACTCATGCTGACGACTTCAGCTATCTGACGCATTTGCTCGCCGTCAGTTGTAACAGGCCGGCGATCTGCTCGTTGCCTACGGAGGTTTGAAATCCTCCGAAGGCAAAAAAAAAAAAATTCGTAGCGCTCATGACACCGCAGAATCGACAAATCGGTCGACCTTGAGATTCGTCACATTTCATCGGCGAGTTCATCGCATGACCATTTCGCTTTCTCATTTTCAAATCGAAATGAGAGTTGGAACAAGTCGTCGGACAAGTAGAACGCATTCTAGCACACCACCCTTCGTCGTTGCTCTCGTCGTCACTGCCACTGCAGCACTGCAGCCAACACTGCAGTGAGGATGCCACAAACATTTTCGCTCTTAACAGTATAGACCGGCTCATCGTGCTGTACAGAAAAAGTATAAAACAACGGGCATTTTACGTGTGCAACGGCATCGTTGTTTCGCTTTCTTGACAGAATAGACTTGACACAAAGTTTCAAGGTTCGATCCAAAATGTCCGATCCAATACGATCGGACATTTTAGAGCGCTGTGAAATATACAGTGATTCGTAATCTGTAATTCCACCTAAGGAGTGCTCTTCTAGCTTCAGATCAGTATGGACGAAAAGGTTTAATAAAGCTTCATACGGCACTTCATACCCCGATACCATGGTTTCAAATCTTAGAAATATTTTCAAGCTGAAGCTTGACGATCAATGTTAGCAATAGCTGTTCAAAACATCTTGCCCTCAACATCAGCTGACAGGTTGCAAGCTGCGCACTGAGCAGGTGGCAACGCCTTCCTGGTGTAGGAGTGTGATGGATGGCGTGCCTTAAAATTTACACGGCTAGATTAGAAAAGGAAAGGAGGATACTTTACGTCTCAAAGTGTTGAAACATCCGAACATGCCACAAGCTAGCATGGTCTCAATCCCTCCGCTCAGAGACTACTCTATACAGAGGTGACTCCAATATCAATCAGACATTTTATGCCATCCTTAACAGAAAGGAATCGTTGCTCACGACATATCAACTAATTAACTGCCATTACAAGACTGATATAACAAAAATCACATCTTTTTCTTCCGGAACCCCTACTCGCCAACGGCATAACTTCACAATGACCCCGTTTTCCTCGTTTAACAACACTTTCAGATATTCATTCTTCCCCCGCACAATAGTCGAATGGAATCACCTGAAGAACAGAACCCGTTCTAAACCATTAATAACTACATTTCTCTCAAGCTTAAAATAACGATCTGAAGTATTATTTGCTAATTTGATTCTTTATGTAACACTGTGCGTGATAATTTTGTTTTTCGGGTTAAAGGTTCTGTGCATATTTATGGGTTCCTAAGCCTTGTGTATTATTCTGCTTTCTATTGTATAACCAGTGATTAATGCATTTTTTTGTACATGCCATTGTTTTGTTTTACCACTGCTTTTACCACTCTGCTAAAATCACCGTGTGGGGATTGAAGTATCAAGAAATAAATAAATGAACAAATGAATAAATAAAATAAAAATGATGGACACTTTTACCTCCTTGGAGCAGAGGCGGCTCCAGTAGTAATTACGCATTTTACACCGCACTAAACGTATTGGGTAACACGTTTAACGCACCGGCATCAAAGGCCTGCCGACAGAAAAACAAACGCAGGCTTTTTTTACGAAACATCAGGAGCATGGCGCTGGTAGGCACTAGCTTACAAATGAAATGGTCGCGAACTGTGTGTACGTAAAGTTGCGTGACGTTACGCTAGCCAATGTGTGATATCTCTGATTGACATTCCCCGTGCATTTCAGTTACCACTAAGCCACGCAGGCATGTTCATACGGCTTGGTTGAAGCGGAGTTTTACGCTTAGGCTGGGAGCTCAGCCCATCGCGTCAACAAGCAAAAGGGAGCTTAGGCTTCCCCCAAAAATTGTTTCGCCTAGATCCACCCATATTCGGTAATGCCTTGAAGCACGGTTTTATTTTGTGTTGTAGCCGTAGTCATATCTTTACTCTTCAGGCCCTTGACGAGCAAACTACATTTCGTCAGTGGGATGTGGATGAGCTCTTACGCTTTCATTGGGAAGGCCTTACCATTTCAAATATAAGTTGCGCAGCCCTCCATTCACAACGAAAGCTGAGCTGTAAACGAGAAGGCTACAAATGATAGCTGTTCCTCTTATAACCACATTAGTTCATGTTTTACAAATGTCACGTTACCACGTGTTAAAACGTGTGGTTATTCCTGTTTAGAAGCAGTCGGCAAAGTTGGGCTGCAAGTCCCACCGGCTGCGCAGTTGAATCCCACCGCTCAGCATTATCTGCGCCAACCTTCTAACGACGATCGCACCACTGGTGAGAACATAGGCATATATTTTGTGTATAACCTCTAAGTTCTCTGCTTACCTCTTAAAAATAATAAATTTAAAGCCTTTCTCATGTACAGAAAATCGCATGTGGCGCGTTGTCATCCACAAGAGAGAAATTAAAAAAGACTGATTCCCCTACCCGCTTCAAAGTGTTCTAGTTGTAGCATTTCTAAATTCAGAACCAACTGTATATTTTGGCTTGACTCCCATCACAGAATGCTGACCAAGAAGGCAGCTCCTACCAAAAGCACAAAGCGGCATTCATGAAATAGACTAAAAGAGGCTTCGTTGCTCGCGCCATAAACATCATGCAGAAACGCCACATTATAAATGGCGGTGACCGGAGAGCTTTAAAAGGACCATGCAGCTGTTTGTGCCTGCACTGGCCTGCCAAATCGCACTTCATCGCGCTTGTTGCCTCCAAATCCTGCCTTTTACCCATTCGAAATAACGTCTCTGGTTAGAGTAGTGGTGGCGCGTCTGTCGCTCGTTTATTAGGACAAAGGCTCGGTTCCACCGGGTACCACCAAAGTTTTGGGTGTTGGTCAACAAACCTCTATACACACAGCACAGCAATTCGTCTCGACGAAATAGGGATTTTCGTAAAGACCGACGAAGAAATTTTCAGTGACATAGACCTACAAACGCTATCGCGTTAATACCGTCCTCGACATGTCTCTGCAGACACGTTTAGTTAAAAGCCGCTGGATCGCATCCGTATGCTAACTTCGCATCTCGGTTGCGCCTAAACACGTGACTCGTCGTTCACCTGATATTATTATGGGTACTGCACGGTTCTTCTGAAAGCTATGAAAGATTCGATTGCTGGCAAATATTCGCTGAGCTATAAACCGAAGACGTGAATTCGAATACGAGCACCCTGCAGATGTGGTGTGCCGGGAAAAAGCACTTCTTAATAACCAAGAAAGCAAGCGTTTGAGACTGCAGCAGAAACTTAAGATGATAGAGAGGGTCGTCTTCAGAGACGGTGTACAAAGCATGTAAACGACGAAGATGAGCCCCAATATTGATCTGCTGTTCCACAATTTTCTGCTTGGCTATGAACTAGAGATTTCGAATGTCCAAAAGGTCGCTACCTAATTTAAAGCTGATAGGACAGCAATTGCTTTAATGCGCACAAAAGCCAAAGCTTTACTAATTGTTAAAATACCTTGATCAATAAAACATTAAAAATCAAAAGTGTGTCTAACCAGGCTTAAACGATCTTGCGTTCCTTTTAATCAGGTTCAGTCGAGTTCGACCTTAAACAATTATCTCAACTATAGCGAAATGCGTTATTATTACAGCATGAGTTGCACGTCCAAATCACAGCTCAACCCAGTCTTAACCTGATGGTAGTAAAGCGTCTACATTCATAAGCATCGTAGGCGCAGCTATCCAGCAGCTATTGTTGGCTTCATCCCTTAAACGTTGCCATTAGTTACTCGATCACAACATTATTTATTTATGTTTTAATCTCAGTTTTTGAGGGAATTGCAGAAGGGAGTGCTTATGCATAAGAGTATATCATTGCCATATAGTCGTGACGTGGCATTTGGCGACAAATGACGAAGCTTGAAATTCACTAGAATAAACTCTTTATTGGGCTGACTTGGATTGACCGGGGGAAAATTCAGATGAAACGCAGAGTTCAAAAGCAACTGAAAAAGATTAGGCAACCTGCGAATTGAGAACTAAGGCTTAACGTAGACGCACTAACAAGATCAGCGAAGAAAAAGGTACTTGAGGCCAAAAAACACTTTACTGCTACTACGTTCAGCAGCTTTATCAAAGAATTGCCGACTAAATTTTATAACTGCATTAGCGATAAGTATCGTGCTCAAGGGGGCTGTGTTGTCGACGAAAAAAAAGAAAACTGATTCTTTAATGGCTATTTTCAATCAGATTTTACGGCCGACAATAGAGATGTTTAGTATAGCGTATGGAGGCTTTCGTTTGACAAACGCCAGCAAGTTATGGGGCGTTACTTTGTGTGTTGCATCGACGCTTTTAGTTGCCCGTACGAAAGCGCGAACGCAAACTACGGTGGCGACATCTAGATTTAAAATAAGAAAACGCATTCAGACTGTCTCTTTTTTTTTTTTTTTTTTACTCGCAGGCCAAACTAGCCAAGTCGCACGGGAGCCAGTTTCTTTGCTGCGACAGTTTTGTTGTACTTCCTAACGTTGGTATTCATGCGTTGTCTACTTTTACCTCTTATTGCCGTCATGGTGCGTAACGGCCTCCTTTCGGCCCCGTACCATGCTAGAAGAACAAATGGTAGCGTAACTCCCATAGAAGCCTGCGTGTCGACTCTGAGCGAGGCTTTAGTTTCCCGGCGCCCCCTGCGAACTGTGAGGCACAACAAACACGTGAAGTTGCTTGTGACGTCACAGTGACGTACTTTTGGCGGGGAATTTGTCTTTTTCCTTTTTTTTTCGAAGAGTTTGCCACAAGGCATAAGTTGAGAAAAGGGGAATGGGATGCAGGAGATAGAAAGTTAAAAGAAGGAGTGCAGTCCAGTTGTGCTTATGAATTCGAGAAGGTTGGCAGTATAGCGATTGTCCATTGTCCATTTCTCATAATCACTATCGCTATTCCACCGCAGGCCCACCTTCATGAATATCCGTTGCCTGATGTGCGTTGTTGATGGACACGTCCACAACAAGTGGCGCACATCGCAGACGTCAGGTGGAGTGTCACAGTGAGGGCACCTGTCAGTCACTGGTAGGTCTTTTTCCCGCCATCGATGTCGAACAGATGGGGTCATTGCCGCCCCTGCCCGGATCCGGCGCACTGTCACCTCCTCCTGCCGAGTAAGACTACGGGGGAGAGGGTGCGAACACGGAGGAATGAGAGCGCGTGTGCGGTGGCGCAGAACTTGCGAATCGGAAACGTGGGACAGGAACGGATCTGGGGGAAGAGGGGAAGGTGGTGGATCGTCTGATGTGTTTATATGAGTCATAGCATCTGCTTGTATGTTATGTGGATCGCGAGCATGGCCGCGAATCCAGTGTATGCGAATAGGACATGGGTACTTTGAACATAGCAAATTTATGGACTGTGTTATTTGGAATGTGCGTCGAACGGCCTTAAGCTGTTTAAGGGCAGTCAGAAAGTCTGCGTAAAGATGAACAGCATTGAATGTAGGAACCGGTGGGAGGGAATGTATAGCATTATAAATTGCTTGAAGTTCCAGTGCCAGAGGGGTGCACGTATCCGCGGTATATGTCACGTGAGTGTTGAGATGCGGATGAGAGGGACTATACACGGCAGTAACTCCTCGCTAAAGGGTAAAAGATCTTGCTAACAAAGTACATATCAGCGTCAAAGAACAACAAAAACAAACGAAATAACTAACGATAGCGCTAGAACGCCAACCTGTAAGAGCTTAGGTAAGCAATTCAAATTGGGATTGCTAGTATTTAGAAGTTAATGCGTCTGAAAAGTGAAAATATCTACGATATAGCTTCGCTCCAATAAATCTCGCCCTGTTCATGATTCCCATATTTTACTCGCACTTCATTTGCCACTGAAAGGAGTCAATGTGAGGTTACAAATTTACAACTTAAGCATTTAACATGTTCATGAGAAAGATCCCATTGACAATAAGAACATCACTGTAATAACAGCTAAAGCACGTTGAGCGAACGTTGGTGCGGTAATACGACGCAGTAAGCAAAACATGCAGCAAAGGGAGCGGAACGGAAGGCTTTGAGCTGTGCGACACGCGTCTTGGGGGCAATAAAATCTCACCTTCACCGCTCAAATAAAACATGCAGCGATACGCCGCTCATGCAGACTTGTATCCCTAAAAAAAGCCACCACTTTTGCGACGTGCCTGGGAGGCCGAGCCGAGCCGCCGAGCTGTGACGCAGCATTGTCCCACCGTCCGAAAATGCGCACATGAAGCGGCCCTCAGTTTCTCATCGAGCACAGACAGTCTTCGCCTTGCTGTAAAGCTCTACCACAACCAGCAGAATGAAATACTGACTGTTTGTTACAGATAACCCACTCTGTACGCAGCACGCAACGATGAACGTTGAACTGGGGCCGATGAAGCACCCATTCCGCGGATGAAAACAGCTTTGATCTGAGCCATATCTGAGCGTTGGGCAACTACGCAGCGGATAATAAGTGGCCGAGAGAGGCCGTTAGAAACAAGTTAAAAAATTATTAAAAATGTCACACGTTTTTTCTTACGCAAGAAACAAAAACTGCATTCATTTCTGAGCGAGAATATTATGTTTACTTTCTAGTTCTTTGGAGTTCTGGCAGATCTTATTTTCTGTGCGCTAGTAATTTGCCTCACAGTTCGCAGGAGCCCTCATCATCGAGTTGATGCCGCTGGCAGTAGGCAGCTGCACGCGTTTTCTTCCAAGTTGCGCGACCAGTTGTACATTGACCTTGCCCGTACTGCCAAGCATATTTTTACGGATACACGCGTGTACGCAGGCAAGTCAAGGCGATCCACTTCATGGTGTTGCCACGCCAACAAAGCAGCGCTACTCGTCAAGCTTCGGGACTGCGCTGCCGCCGTGCAAAATAAAAAACAGAGGTAGTTATTCGCTACATATTTGTACTCAGTGCTACACGAGGTAAAGCGAAGACTCCGTGTGCCATTTATAGGCGGCAGCGCCCCTAAAAACCCGGTAACGAAGAGAATTTCACTCTGAAGCGGGCGGCCTAGACGTCGCCATCTTGTCAACGCTGATCTCCCATCGTACGTGAGGGCCGGGCACGATAAACTCAAGATTCGGCGTACGCTGGCCGATCGTACGAACGACCTCGGTCTCGGGTATCGTATAGCGCATGTGCAGTGCGTGTCATGATATTTTTGGCGTGCGCTATTCCTCTGCGTGTGTCTGTGTATGCTATACTAAAAGTCTCTAGTGGTGTTTTAGGAGGATTAACGTGTCACAGTAATGACTCCATGCATCTCTTGGCACTCTCACCGTAAGTGTACCTAGAATTCTTTCACTGTTACTAAATTTAGATACCCAAAAAGAGCTGCGGTCCGGATGGTAAACGAGACTGTTTTATAGGGCGATATGCAGAACCAGTTAGTCAGTACTTCTTTCTCATATATTCCAAATCAATTCATAATAGACGGTGAATGGGACTACTTTTGCTACTTTCTATTCAGTTGGTAGGCATCTATTAAGAATTGATTTGGAATATATGAGAAAGAAGTGCTGAATATCTGGTTCTGCATATCGCCTTATAAAACAGTCTGGTGTACCATCTGGACCGTAGCTCTTTTTGGGTGTCTAAACTTAGTAACAGAGAAAGAATTCTAAGTACAGTTATTGTGAGCCGAAGAATAGCAAACAGGAACGGAGGGTTAAAGGAGAAGGACGCGATCAGAATAGTAACGGCGATGATAGTCCCCCGCTGGACCTACAGCCTCCCGTACCGCAACGTCACCAGAACGGAATCACAGAAAATCGATGCGCAGTTTCGGGAAGCTTATAAACTAGCACACGGAATACTAAGTCATGCATCCAATGAGGCTGTTATGGCAATGGCCATCTCGGCCACCTACGAAGAACACAAAGAAGCAATCCTGGTCTGCCAAGAACGCAGACTAGAACAAAGTCGGACTGGTAGACGCCTACTGAACATCATCGGACGACCCATCGACGAGAAAACTAACCCCCTAAGAGAAACACTCACTCCCGGAAGCAGAGCTGAATACCAGGTCCTTCCAATTTCCAAAAACATGGACCCCCTACAGAACAGCGAAAGACGAAAAGTGAGATGTCGCCACATACAAAACAACGTCGTCAGAAAGAATTGCGACATACTCTACGTAGACGCCAGTCCATATCTGGGGAGAAAAGCGGCGGTAACCACCACAGTTGACCACACCGGAAGAGAGGTGACCAGCTCATCGATCGAGACCAATAACTAGATAGAAGATACAGAGGAAGTTGAAATCGCCCTTGCAGTTAAACACGCCAGCAGCAAAAGTAGAAAACACAAAATACTGAGCGATTCCCAAAAGGCCTGTCGTGCCTTCCTCCTGGGGCGCCTATGCAAACAGGCACACCGAATAATAAAGCAGGAAAAACAGACGGGCAACATGAAGCACACAATCATGTGGATACCGATACACGAAGGAATCGACGGCAACGAGGCTACCGACAGGATAGCCCGAGGGCATAATTTCCGGGCACCTGCGTCAGCTACCCCAGAGCCTTCAACCCCTCTCACATACGCGGAACTAATACAGTACTTCAAATTAGAAAGAAAACGATACGCGGAACCGCACAAAGACCTCAGCAGACAGGAGGCAGTAATCTGGAGGAACATACAGGCTAGGACATTCCTAAACCTAGCAAAGTACCACTAAATCTGGCCCGAAAAATTCAAAAATAACACATGCTCTGCATGCGGTGAAGTCTCGGACATCCTTCACATGATATAGAACTGCAAAGAGCAATTAGAAAAATATAAAGCTCGAGCACTCAGCCAAGCGGAGTGGGAGGCAGAGCTGGCACACACGGGTGTCTCTGAGCAGCGCAGTCTGCTCACCAGGGCCCGGGAAACAGCCCAGGCCAGTGGTATCCTGGACTGAGGAAACCACCCACGCTATTCCGTTAAACAAATAAAGTTTACTCTCTCTCTCTCTTTCACATGCCATTGTTCGAACATGTAAATATCATATTAAAACTGCTTGAAGAGCATGCCCAGGTCTATAACATGACACATATCAACCAGCACGGGTTCATAAGTAGCCTACTATTACACAACTTGTCGAACTGTTTCATGTCTTCGCACAGGGAATTAACAACCAATGTCAAATAGATGTAATATTTTAAGACTATTCGAAGGCTTTCGACCGCGTGTCACACGCTAAATTGCGTGTCACAGGCTAAATTGCTCTTTAAGCTTAAATGTGCACTTGGGCATGGACCTGTTGTCAGATGGAGAGACGACTACTTGTCCTAACGCCGGCAGTTTGTGCAGTATATATGCAGCCCAAGTTTCTCATACCTTTTCGGTTGAATATGGCGTTCCGCGGGGTTCTGTGCTGGCACCAGTCTTATAATTTATAAATGACATAGCACACCAAGGGCCCTATTTTCGACAATTCCCCTTTTGTTCAAATTGTGATGTACGCGTGACGTGTGCAGTAGGACGGTGCCAGGTTACGTAAGCACCCAATCGGGTTACGCATTCTGAAGAAAAAGGGAAATGAAGTGACAGAAAAAAGCGCGCTGTCATGAGCTACTATATAGACCTCCTTCATGTTTGCAAACAAACAAGACGATCGAGGTGGCGCTGCTCTCGTCAAGGATAACACGGTGGGCAAAAATTTCTACCGCGGCCGCGGCACTGCGGCCACGCTAGTCAAGGCCGTGTTATTATGATTTGCAGGCGCCTTCTTGGCAGACGAAATGGTTATGTGATAGTATTTCGTGAGCCTCACCGGTGAGAATAGAAGCGATACATTGAAAAACTCTACGTACACAGCGTGCAGCGTACGGACCCGCACACCGTACCGATGGAGATTAGGTTCAAGGCGCACGAGAGAAGCGTTGCTGCCAGCCAGGGAAAATGAGCGACGTTGACATCAATTTGCGGTTTTTTCCAAAACAATTAAGCGCGGTACGCATCGATAATTACAAAGCTTCGTATGCTTACAACTATTTTGAGTCGAGTAAGCAGACGGTGATTTTTCTCGCTCATAAATAGCGCGCGCAAACCGCGTCCGCTCGAAGCATTATTTCGTTATCGGATGACTCTTCACACCGAGCGCCAAATGACCGTTCTTGGTAAGCACGAAGCACCTCGCTAGCGTCGAGCGGATGTATGGTTAAGATGATTTAGGTCAGCATGGCAAAAGCAGCCTTGACACTGCACGGATTTGCGTAATATTTCGTTATTCGTTGAACTCACAACGCTGCGCGTCTGTTATATCTGCTCTGTTCGTGGGCGGCTGTCGTCGTAAATGGTAGCAATTTTATCACGGGTAGCCACGCTTATAGCTTGCGTTACAATTAAGAGCTGCAATTGTCAATGTAGTTTCGTTGGTTCCATTAAAAACGGCGGCCCAGAAAAATGGTCCCGGATAAAACGTCCCCAAATAGATGCAATCAAACTTACTGCAAAGTCGAGCTTTCGCTTTTCCTGGTGCTTGGCTTATCAGCGATGAATTCCGCTGATTCTAATCAACTTTTACTGTTTTTATCTTACATCTGTGCTTATGGTTTCAGCATGAATATTATTTACATTTTGAACCCCGCCGTTTTATTTCTTTTTTTTTCACGTTCTGTATTTTTTTTTACTAAAGGCCTAGACTGAGCTTCTTCGTGTCTAGCCGCAGTATTGTAAGTATTGTATGCTGCAGGACTTTTTTTCTACCCGTCCGCTGAAAATATGCAAAACGTTGTACTGATGCCGTGCGTTCGCAAAAAAAAAAAAAAAAGAAAACTTATGGCACCGACATTTGTGCGGCCGAGAACAAGCACGTCTATCGAATGTGAAGTATTAGTCAGGTGTTTAGACCAGCTTGGAAACTGGGAACTACGCACTGCATAATACTCGCTGGATGTTATATAGTGGTGCGGGTCTTTTTTTTTTTTTCGCAATGTTTTCTCGCCAAGCCTTCTACAGTTCCGGTAAACGTGAAAAGCACCCAGAGGATCTAGTTCCCAAACGATGGTTACATCTATACCTAAAAAAAAAAGCCTTCCAATAAGATGTTCAATTTTTCGCGGAAAGAGTTCCGGGCAGATATTGCAGTCAATTTCTTCTAGGAACTTTTTTTTAGGGGCCGCTTCCTGAGGCGACCTTTCTGGACGAATTTTCTGGGGCCGTATATTCTAGGAACCTTTTTTCGGGGCTGTATCTTCTAGGGACATCTTCCCTAGGGTTGTTTTTACCTTCACCCGTGGTAAAGGTAAAAAATTAGCAAACGGCGAAGCCGCATGCATATTAAATCAAAACTTTAAATGTGAAACACATAACACGTGCCAAGCACACATGTGCCGTGTACATGAAACATATATTCCATAATTAAAATAGAAGCTGTGAGCATTTTTGCTTGCGTTTCTCATCGTGGAAACCCTGTTCAATTCATTAACATCTGAGTGCATAGTGAAAGGCAAAAAAGGCAGTGTTTAGGGCCGACGTTTAAGACTGTCTTTGGTGACGTAATGGCAATGTGAATCATCCCGTGGGCGAGGTAAAATTTCATATATCGCGCCATGTAACAACGCATATTCCTACGTTCTTTGGCGAGGTATTTCATCCTTCCCTGCCAATGCTAATATAGTAATTTTTTGTTTTCTGCGTAATTAATTTTACTCTTGCGGACTACTTATTGACTGGCACTGGCACAGGCTTTTGCATCTTAATGGTGCGTTTTAGATAGTAAAGGTGATATTTACTGAATAAAAGTATCATTAGCAGTTATAAGTTGTAATTGTGATCAGTTTTGTTGGTTGTAATTGTTTTTTGCATGAAGCTGTAATACATTTGGAATCAGTGCCTCGTATAGCGCGCCACCTTATTTATATGTAGATTAGTGACGCGTGGACAGGCAGCGTAATAATAAGATTAGGCCGACCTGTCTGGCGTCTTGCATAAAAACATCTATGGATTCTTTTATTTGCGAGAAAGTGAATGGATTGAAGTTAGGTGTTGGTTGAATATGTGACGTCCTAATTTAACAAAAAGCCCACTTCCAAGTGCATTATATATTTTAATAAATTATTCAGACCTGTTATTTTCTCTGAGTACTCTTTCTGTTCCTCCATGAGCGAAAAAGCCATATAATACTGGGGCACATTTTTTTTTTATTTATTTATTTATTTATTTATTTATTTATTTATTTATTTATTTATTTATTTATTTATTTATTTATTTATTTATTTATTTATATATTTATTTATTTATTTATTTATTTATTTATTTATTTATTTATTTATTTATTTATTTATTTATTTATTTATTTATTTATTTGGCGTATACTGTCAATCCCCGCAGGGGACTGTTCTGGAGTGGGTTCATATATAAGAGGTATACAAGAGTAAATTCAAATAAGCTTAACCATTATATCATCGTGTCAAGCAGGAACTGCACAATCAGGTATAAAATGAAAGAGTTGCGAAAGCATTTGGTGTTGGCGTGAACATCAAGAAAAATATTTACACAATGACCGTCAAATTGCGCTTTTGTGTAACGGCGATCCAGTACCTTTAGGAACAGATGAACCGCATATGGTGCCATCATCGTTTGCAGAATTTACTATATTTTGTTTATTCAAGCTGGCCCTTTCGAGTGCATATAGAGGCAGTCGTTCTAGAACTGAATTTATTCAGCTTATATAAACATCAAGAATACAGCCAGTATGCAATGGAAACAAATTTCCTTATAAGCAAGAAAAGAAAACACAAAATCCTGAGAAAGATCTACAAACAGGCATAAACTTTTGTTTCTTGACCGCAGCGACTCCCTAGTGAGCCTAACAAAATTTTCCAGCCTATCCGGCGATGTTACAAAGCTGTTCAGCGCGTTCCATTCACGCACAGCTCGAGGGAAAAAAGAATAATAATAAACATTGTTGATGGAAGAGTACTCTTCGAGTGTATAGTCATGCTTCTGCCGTGTTGCTCTAGAACGGCTGAAGTTGACTTAAGTGACAGGATATATTTTCAGCGCATAATGAACCAGTAGTACTTAGAATTTGAGTCTATATGCCTGGGTAGCGCGGCTTGATAGTGTGGTCAGTCCAGTGCGTGAAAGCAGCTCCGTGGGAGAGTCGGTACGCCGATAATTGCAGATAAAGCGACCCGCTTTCGGTTGCACCGAATCGGGCGTGAGTATATCTATCTGTAAAACCGGTAACACACGATGTTCGCATATTCTAGAATCGGACGGATGAGAGCCTTGTATGCGAGCAGTTTGATTTCTTGAGTGGAGTGACATAAGACACGTTTTAGAAATAGTCTCTTTATTTTTTTTTTGGCGATATATTGCACATGAGCATTGGAACTGAAGGCTTGAGTAATCGTTACACCCAGGTATATTTCTTTTCGGTTAGAGTGTCAAAAAAGACTTTGCCACAGCCATAAAGAAGCTAAGCTTCGGCGTTTTTTGTTAGTGAAATGGAAACAGTTTTTTACAAAGTGATAAACATTCCCTGCTCTTCGAGAGTGTTTATTTGCTATTTAAGCACGTCTGCGAACAATCGTATGTTGAAGTGCACTTGGGGCCCTATTTTCGACACACATGGCCACCGTTCGGCGCTATGTTGTTTGTCTGATTGGTTGTCAGAAAGGTCACGTGTTTCAAATTTGTGGCATGAAATTGCGGTCTGTCGAAACGGCTTTTTGCGGTGACGTGAAAATTACGTGAACGTGAAAACTGATTTTTAACGGCGCTATTCATGATGTCTGGATGGTATATATAAGTAACTGTGGAGGAAAAAGAAAGGTATATATGATAGAAATGGAACCTCGTACGCTTCTATTACGAATGGGCTGAAATGAACTGCCCACTGTCAAGAGCCGACTCCTGAAATCTGATTGGCTTACGTCATCGTCAAACCGACGCTTCATTACGTAAAAAATTTTCTGCCATTGATCAAAATTACTAAAGTGGGGCGCCGCATTTCGAACCAATTGAGGCGGCCGCGAAAAATACATGGCGAATTCGGTGTGCAGTTTAGGCGGCTGTTAGCTCAC
Source organism: Amblyomma maculatum (assembly GCF_055883805.1). Taxonomy (NCBI): domain Eukaryota; kingdom Metazoa; phylum Arthropoda; class Arachnida; order Ixodida; family Ixodidae; genus Amblyomma; species Amblyomma maculatum. Next base: position 193,459,178 of record NC_139347.1, on the reverse strand, counting down.
CGCAGTTTGGGAGACAATTTGGTGGGTGGTGAAGTAAGCTGGCACATCTTAATGTAATTGCAGAAAGCACTCAAACGATATCATAGGGGAACGTTTCAGCTGTGTTATCTTATAGAGGATTAATAATGAAGACGCAGATTTACTGCCGCAGGAGGGTCGTAGCTACCCTCCGGTTGCAAATGCTTTGCTCTCACAGTGAAACCATCGATCCGCGCCGTCGTTGCCAAGCGCAGAAAAGCGGGCCGATAACTCAAGCGGTTGATCTGCGCGAGACGAGGAATTTCAGAGAGGAACAGAAGGGAAAGATGGGCGAGTTTTAAGTTCTTCATAATGGTTTTGTGGGCGCTCTTTAACACAGAGACAAACAAAAGAAGAGGAATAAAGGCGCCAGTCCCGTGTTTTCTTCTTTTTGTCTCTGTGTTATACAGCGCCCACCAAACCATCATGAATGTCAGAGAGAACCGCGATACTTTCTAATTACCTGTCTGGTCAGTTCGTGAGTGCAACCTGAGGGGTTATCTGGTTCGATGGCTGTGCAGGAACTTCGCGCGAGAGGCAGCGAGGGATCACCAAAGACAGTCTTAAACGTCGGCCCTAAATACTGCCTTTTTGTCTTGCACTATGGACTCATATGTTATTGAATTGAACGGCCTTTCCACGATGAAAAAGGCAATCAAAAATACTCACACCTTCTATTTTAATAACGGAATGCATGTTTCATTAAGAAGTGCTTGGGACTGGTCTAGTTGGAACATCTTTTCATAAATGCTGTGCTGCTTAGTTCGACACGTACAATGGAATTGATGATCTCAGCGTTTTTCCAATTCCTTTATCCGTGTCCAACTAAGCAGCGCAGCCTTTATGAAAAGTATATTTCAAGTACATGGCACATGTTTGCTTGCGCCATGTGATGGGTTTCATATTATGCATGCGGGCTCAACATTTGCTTATTTTTGAGAACAAATAAGTACTCCGGAGGACTTGTGACGGTACGCTCTAATCATATGATGTAGTTGAGTGACATTTTGTGTTGATTGCTTTTTTAATACACCCGGAAAATAATCTCCTTTTATTGATTTGCATTCTACTGTTTCGATCCACAGTAAGGAATACGCGCGCGGCACCGCCCTAGCTTACATAACATGATTGCTTCAGTCACCTTTCGCTTTCTTTCCTTATTGACCGTTTATCCCCCTCTGCACGTGTATGGTAGCCTGGGCGTCGCCTAATTATCCGTCCTGCAATTCTGTTCTTATATTTCTTTCTTTTTCTCGGACATCTTTAGCGTTCCGAAAGGGCTTTTTGCACGCCAGCGCATGAAAAGTTAACCGACTAGGTCTAAGGCCAAGCGTATGCCTTCCACTTCTTGTCTCTGTGTGGGGAATACTGTCTCTCGCTCTCTCTGCGCTGTTTTTTGCGCTCTGCACAACTCAAGCCGACACAATAAGTCAGAAATTTAAGCAGACTGGGTGACCTGACGATAGCTGTTCATAACGCGGCTGTGTATGTCTCTGTGTGTGTATGTGTGTGTGTGAGTGCGTGCGTGCGTGCGTGCGTGCGCGCGCGCGCGCGCGCGCGCGTGTGTGTGTGTGTGTGTGTGTGTGTGTGTGTGTGTGTGTGTGTGTGTGTGTGTGTGTGTGTGTGTGTGTGTGTGTGTGTGTGTGTGTGTGTGTGTGTGTGTGTGTGTGTGTGTGTGTGTGTGTGTGTGTGTGTGTGTGTGTGTGTGTGTGTGTGTGTGTGTGTGTGTGTGTGTGTGTGTGTGTGTGTGTGTGTGTGTGTGTGTGTGTGTGTGTGTGTGTGTGTGTGTGTGAGAGAGAGAGAGAGAGAAAGAGAGGGGAGGCTGTCACGGGCTTTGGCTAATCCAAGATGCGAAGTTAGCGTGTGGATGCGAACAAGCAGCTTTTCACTAAACGTGTCCGCAAAAACATGTCCAGACGGCGCTAACGCGATAGCGCTTGTAGGTCTATTTTACTGAATTTCTCTTTGTCTCAATCACTTTTCGTCGAGACGAATCGCGATATAGTCAAAAAGTTTTGATGACCAGCCCCCAAAGCTTTGGTGGCAACCGGTGGAACCGAGTCGTCGTCCTAATAAACAAGCGACAGACGCGCCATCACCACTCTAACCAGAGACGTTATTTCGGAAAGGCATCATTTGATGGAAACAAGCGCGACGAAGTGCAATTTGGCACGCAAGTGCGGACACAAGCAGCTTCATAGTCCTTTTAAAACTGTCCAGTCGTTGCCATATAGAATTTAGGGTTTCTGCGTGGGGTTTAGTGCGCCAAAAACAAAGCCCATTTTAGCCTATTTCATGAATGTCGCTCTGTGTCTTTTGTAGGAGCTGCCTACTTAATCAGCATTTTGTTATGGCAGTCGAGTAAAAGTATAGAGCTGGTTCTCAATTTAGAAACGCTACTACTAGAACACTTGGGGCGAGTACGTGGATCAACGTTTGTTTAATTTCTCTCTTGTGGATGACAACGCGCCAAATGCGATTTCTCTACTTGAGAAAGGCAAAACATTTATTTTTTTAAGAAAGTACGTAGAGAACTTAAAGGTTATATATAAAGTATATGCATACGTACTCACCAGTGGCGCGATTGACATTAGAAGTTTGTCGCAGATTATGGTAGGCTGTGCGATTCAACTGCGCAACCGATGGGATTTGCAGCCCAAGTTGGCTGCTTCTTGTAAACAGGAATAACCGCACGTAATGTGGTTATTGTAGCCTTCTAGTTTACAACTCAGCTTTCGTTGTGGCAGGAGCGCTGCGCATGTTCGGCTTCAAATGGCCTTTTCAATGAAAGCGTAAGAGATCATCCACATCCCACTGACGAAATGTAGTTTGCTCGTCAAGGGCCTGATGATGCATGCGTAATTTTTCTTTTGCGAACTACTATAAAGCAGAATCTAGAGTTAAAATATGCCTACGACTACAAGACAAAATAAAACCGTGCTGTATTTTCAAGGCAGAACCTAATATGGGTGGATCTAGGCGAAAAAAGTTTTTGGGGAACCCCAAGCTCAGTCTTTAAGTGCTTGTTGACGTGATGGCTGAGCTACCAGCCTAGGTGCAAATCCTCCCTTCAACCAAGCTTTATAAACATGAATGCGTGGCTTAGTGGTAACTCAAATGCATGGCTGATATCTGTCAGAAATATCACTCATTGGCCAACGTAACGTCACGCAACTCTACGTAAAGGCAGTTACCGGCCATTTCATCTCTAAGCTAACGCCTACCAGCCTTATGCTCTTGATTTATCGTACAAAAAGGCTGCACCTGCTGTTCTGTTAGCAGGCCTTCGATGCCGGTGCGTTGAACGTGTTACCCAATGCGGTTAGTGCGGTGTAAAATGTGTAATTACTACTGGAGCCCCCTCTGCACTTTGGAGTTGAAAGTGTCAATCATTTTTTTATTTATTGATTTTATTACGCACACTCTCATACACGCGAGCACGCACCCACGCACGTGCGCGCGCTCCCACACACACACGCACATTTGTAAACACACCCAGCCCTACCGAGTCTCAAGGTAGAATGCGCATGCCCCCGAGCTCAATCAAGGCGACCGCGCGAGCGTCGCGAACTGGCGGAGAGCAGACGGAGTGTTGTTACCAATGCACGTCGTCTGCTAGCCGGAACCCGCTCAAGTGGAATCGCTTTCATCATTACGCGTACGCCAGCCTGCATCTTTATTTAAGATAAAACTAAATGATTATTTTTATTTTCACAACGTTTCGAGTGCATAAAGCGTCGTTTACACTAAATCAGCTGTTTTCAGAGCGGACATTGATTGTTTTTGCGGCTTTGAAGTTTTCCGCTCAGCAAGATATTACAAGAAGCTGGGTTGAATAGTGAGCAACAGACAAATCCGGACTAGTTTCCACATCGTGATTGTGCAACAGCTGGGTGTGCACCGCCCACAGGAACGTGAAACGCAATCGACCACATATTATGCAAATTATAAAAGCGCAGTTAAAGCAGAACAATGCAATGTACAAAAATATGCACCATGCACTGGTTAAACGATAAAAAGCAGAATAATACACAAGGCCCCAAAACAGATAAATATGCACAAAATTTTTAACCCCCTGAAATAAAATCAATGCACACAACGATACCGTAAAGGCTCAAATTAGCAAATAATACAAAAAGTCGTTGTTCTAAACTTGTGAGAAATGTAGTTAATGTTGGTTTAGAAATGGTGCTGCTCTTCAGGTGATGCCATTCGACTATTGTGCGGGAAAGAATTAATATTTGAAAGTGTTGTCATGCGAGGAAAAACGGTGTCATTGTGAAGTTACGCCCTTGGCAAGTAGCGTATTCGGAAGAAAAAGATATGATTTTAGTTATGTCAATCTTGTAATGGGTCATTAATTAGATGATATGAAAACTTCAGTCGTGTGCAACAATTTCTTTCTGTTAAGTACAGCATAAAACATCCAATTCATATTGGAGTCACCTGTGTATGGTGTAGTCTCGGCCCTGAGGGATTGAGACCTTGCCAGCTAGCGGCATGGTGCAATGTTTTATCACTTTGAGACGTAAGGTATCCTCCTTTCCTTTCCTAATCTAGCCATGTGAATCATAAGGCACGCCACCTATCACACTCCTACACCGGGAAAACGTTGCCGCCTGCTCAATGCGCAGCTTGCAACATGTCAACCGATGCTCCAGGGCAAGATATTTTGAGCAGCTATTGTCAGCATTAATCGTCAAGCTTCAGCTTGAAAATATTTTTAAGATTTGAAGCCATAGTATTGGCTATTGGGGTGTGAAGTGTCAAATGAAATTGCATTATACCTCTTCCTCCATATTGGTCTGACGCTGGAAGAGCACTCCTGAGATGTTATTATGGAGCACTCTGCAATTGACAGATATTCTACAATGTCGGATCCCATTGGTCGCCGCCGCAACCTTGAAACGTTGTGTCAAGGGATGCTGCTATTCCGCCAAGGAAGCGACAAAGCGGTGTCGTTGCACACGTAAATATGCCCACGGTTTTAGTCTGTTTCTGTACAGCGCGATCAGCCGGTCTATATAGGCAAGAGCGAAAATATTTGCGGCGTCCGCGCTGCAGTGCTGGCTGCACAGTGCTGCAGTGTTGCAGTGGCAGCGACGATGAGAGCAACGACGAAGAGTAGTGTGCGTGAATGCATTCTACTTGTCCAGCGTCTGTTTCACAGTGCGTCTGTTTCACAGTGGGCCCTGCAAAGGGCCCTTTGTATGTCGTTGCCTGATAAGGCGTCGGCGGTATTTTATTATGCGCAAAGCAACTTTTCGGGACTGAAAAAGCGGTCCGCTTCCTACGCTGTTGACATACAGGTGGGCATGAAACATTTTTGTCTTATTCATGCAGTACAACAACAGTGATACCTTCGCCGCGACAGCTTCTCGCCACACCGTTTTCTCAATATCACACACAGGTGGTGTGCGAGAATGCGTTCTACTTGTCCGGCGACTTGTTCACACACCCATTTCGATTTGAAAATGGGAAAGCGAAATGGTCATGCGATGAACACGCCGATGAATTGTGATGAATCTCAAGGTAGACCGCTTTGTCGATTCGGCAGTGTCATGCGGGCTAGGATTTTTTTTTTTTTTGTGCCTTCAGAGGATTTCAAGTCTCCGTATAGGCAACGAGCAGATCGCTGGCCTGTCACAACTGACGGCGAGCAAATGCGTGCGTCAAATGGCTGATGTCTTCTGCGTCAGAGTTGGAATACTGGGAGTGGTTGCGCTTCGCGTGTGCCCAGGTCAAAAGCAGGTGGTGAAGGCGATATAGAGTACAGAACGAATGAAAACGATTGTGGCTGGCAATTTATGCTCGCCCACGTTCCATTGCATGTGCTTGTTCTGAGTCATTTCTGTGTGAGACTTACTTTTCTGTAGCCACAAAAGTATCTTTTGCTCAACGCACTGGGCTCTGTGATTGATATACTGTTTCTGTTTCCTGAAGAAATAATAAACAGGACCTCAATTTCACAGTTTTCGATCAGATTTCTCCGCGCTTGTAGGACCACCATACAGTACCTTGACTTCTGATGATTAATAAAAATCAGGAACTAGTGGTGGTATTAACTGTTTTACAGAAGGCCGACATTTAATAGCTTCATGACGATGATTATTTTCGTATTGGTAACCCTATGAAACGGGTTGTCAGATTGTAATCTGCTAAAAGGTTACCGAGAAGAAAACAGAAAAGAGAAAAGAAAGAACTGCATACACTCACAGAGTTCCTATAATCATTCAGCTTTGTTGTACCTGCGCTAGGCTCGAGTCCTCCAGTGTTGCAGACGTTCCTTGGTTATTGCAAAGTCTGTCGTATCCTCTCGCCACATTTCCGTGAAGCTCAGCGGATAAGGCAGGATGGCGCACTTCTTCGACTGCGGAACCAACCTAGCTGAGTACATTATCAAGTGCTAATGCGTCTGTTTCGCCGTGGGCCCTGCAGAGGGCCCCTTGTATGTCATTGCCTGATAAGGCGTCGGCGGTATTTTAATATGCGCAAAGCAACTTTTCGGGACTGAAAAAGCGGTGCGCTTCCTACGCTGTTGACATACAGGTGGGCATGAAAACGTTTTGTCTTATCCATGCGGTACAGCAACAGTGATATCTTCGCCGCGACAGCTTCTCGCCACACCGTTTTCTCAATATCACACACAGGTTTGCGCACTTTCCTCGTCCACACTGCGGCGGAGGTGATCTGAATTGGCATTTTAAACAGGTCGACCTTCTTTTCAATTGGGTATAGACGTCTGAACCAGCTTGTGCTGATGCACATTGTAGCCAAGTACCCACTCTTCGAGCCCTTCTGTCGCGGCCGATAAACGGAGGCAGCCCCAGTAGTCCAGCCTGGTTCAAGCGTCTCGCGCACCGAGAGACGGCTAGCCGAGATCGCCCTGAATCGCTTCGTTGGCTATTACGCCGTGGCATCCACCCACAGTGCAGCCACTTTCTCGCTGGTGCCGATTTAAAAAACCCCTTGTCTCTGATGGGAGGCAGACAACTGCATTCGACAACTGCAATAACATCTCAGGAGTGCTCTTCCACCGTCAGACCAATATGGAGGAAGACGTATAATGCAATTTCATTTGACACTTCACACCCCGATAACCAATAGCATGGCCTCAAATCTTAAAAACATTTTCAGGCTTAAGCTTGACGATCAATGCTGGCAATAGCTGCTCAAAACATCTTGCCCTGGAGCATCGGCTGACATGTTGCAAGCAGCGCATTGAGCAGGCGGCAACGTTTTCCTGGTGTAGGGATGTGATAGGTGGCGTGTCTTATAATTTACATGGCTAGATTAGGAAAGGAAAGGAGGATACCTTACGTCTCAAAGTGTTGAAACATTGGACCATTCCACAAGCTGGCAAGGTCTCAATCCCTCAGGGCAGAGAATACACTATACACAGGTGACTCCAAGATACTTTGTTGGCCGAGTTGGTACTTATTCATTATTGATATAAACAGCGCGAACACGAAAACAATGTACTGTGGCTTTCTTGTTTCTTGTCCCTTGTTTTCGCGTTCGCGCTGTTATATCAATAATGAACAGGTGACTCCAATATGAATCAGACTTTTTATGCTCTACTTAACAGAAAGAAATTGTTGCTCACGACTGAAGTTTTCATATTATTTAATTAATGGCCATTACAGGATTACCATAACTAAAAGCATATCTTTTTCCTCCGAATATGCTACTTGCCAAGGGCGTAACTTCACAATGACACCGTTTTCCTCGCTTGACAACACTTTCAAATATTAATTCTTTTCCATCAATGGTAGACAGGAATCACCTGAAGAGCAGCACCATTTGTAAACCAAAATTAACTACATTTCTCACAAGTTCAGAACAACGACTTTTTGTATTATTTGCTAATTTGAGCCTTTACTGTATCCTTGTGTGTATTGATTTTGTTTTAGGGGGTTAAAAACTTTGTGCACATTTATTTGCTTTTGTGCCTTGTGTATTATTCTGCTTTATATTGTATAACCACTGCTTGGTACATTTTTCGTACATGCCATTCTTATGCTTTAACTGTGCTTTTATCATTTGCATAATATGTGGTCGATTGCGTTCACGTTCCTGTGGGCGGAGCACACCCAGCTTTTGCACAATCACAATGCGAAAACTTGTCCGGTTATGTCTGTTGCTCACCATTCAACCCATGCTTCTTGTAATATCGTGCTGAGCGGAAAACTTCAAAGCCGCAAAAACAATCAATGTCCGCTCTGAAAACAGCTGATTTATTGTAAACGACGCTTTATGCACTCAAAACGTTGTGAGAATAAAAATAATAATTTAGTTTTATCTTCAAAAAAGAGGCAGGTTGGCGTACGCCCAAGGATGAAAGGGATTCCACTTGAGCGGGTTCCGGCTAGCAGACGATGTGCAAAGCTAACAACGCTCCGTCTGTTCTCCGCCTATTCGCGACGCTCGCGTTGTCGCCTGGATTCAGCTCGGGGGCATGCGCGTCCTATCTTGAGACTCGGTGGGGCTGGGTGTGTTTACAAATGTGCGTGTGTGTGTGTGTGTGTGTGTGTGTGTGAGAGAGAGAGCGCACGCGTTCGCGGGTGCGTGCTCGCGTGTATGGGAGTGTGCGTAATAAAATAAATAAATAAAAAAAATGATTGACACTTTCAACTCCTAAGTGCAGAGGAGGCTCCAGTAGTAATTACACATTTTACACCGCACTAAATGCATTGGGTAACACGTTCAACGCACCGGCATCGAAGGCCTGCTGACAGAACAACAGGTGCAGTTTTTTTGTACGATAAATCAAGAGCATAGCGCTGGTAGGCGTTAGCTTACAGATGAAATGGCCGGTAACTGCCTTTACGTGGAGTTGCGTGACGTTACGTTGGCCAATGAGTGATATTTCTGACAGATATTAGCAATGCATTTGAGTTACCACTAAGCCACACATTCATGTTTATAAAGCTTGGTTGAAGCGAGGATTTACACTTAGGCTGGTAGCTCAGCCCATCACTTCAACAAGAACTTAAAGACTAAGCTTGGGGTTCCCCCAAAACTTGTTTCGCCTAGATCCACCCATATTAGGTTCTGCCTTGAAAATAAAGCACGGTTTTATTTTGTCTTGTAGCCGTAGGCATATTTTAACTCTAGATTCTGCTTTATAGTAGTTCGCAAAAGAAAAAAATTATGCATGCATCATCAGGCCCTTGACGAGCAAACTACATTTCGTCAGTGGGATGTGGATGATCTCTCACGCTTTCATTGAAAAGGCCATTTGAAGCCAAACATGCGCAGCGCTCCTGCCACAACGAAAGCTGAGTTGTAAACTAGCAGGCTACAATAACCACATTACGTGCGGTTATTCCTGTTTACAAGAAGCAGCCAACTTGGGCTGCAAATCCCATCGGTTGCGCAGTTGAATCGCACAGCCTACCATAATCTGCGACAAACTTCTAACGTCAATCGCACCACTGGTGAGTACGTATGTATATACTTTATATATAACCTTTAAGTTCCCTGCGTACTTTCTTAAAATAATAAATTTTATGCTTGCTCAAGTACAGAAAATCGCATGTGGCGCGTTGTCATCCGCAAGAGAGAAATTAAACAAACGTTGATCCACGTACTCGCCCCAAGTGTTCTTGTAGTAGCCTTTGTAAATTGAGAACCAGCTCTCTACTTTTACTCGACTTCCATAACAAAATGCTGATTAAGGAGGCAGCTCCTACCAAAGGCACAGAGCACATTCATGAAATAGGCTAAAATGGGCTTCGTTTTTCGCGCACTAACCCCATGCAGAAACCCTACATTCTATATGGCAATGACTGTACAGTTTTAAAAGGACTGTGAAGCTGGTTGTGTCCGCACTTGCGTGCCAAATCGCACTTCGTCGCACTTGTTTCCATCAAATGCTGCCTTTTCGAAATAACGACTCTGGTAAGAGTAGTGATGGCGCGTCTGTCGCTTGTTTATTAGGACGACGACTCGGTTCAACCGGTTACCACCAAAGCTTTGGGGGCTGGTCAGCAAAACGTTTTGACTATATCGCGATTCGTCGCGACGAAAAAGTGACTGACACGAAGAGAATTTCTGTGAAATAGACCTAGAAGCGCTATCGCGTTAGTGCCGCCTGGACATGTTCTTGCACACAAGTTTAGTTAAAAGCCGTTTGTTGGCATCCACACGCTAACTTCGCATCTCGGTGGAGGCTAAGCCCGTGACACCCCCCCCCCCACAGACACGCGCGCGAGCACACACACACACACACACACACACACACACACACACACACACACACACACACACACACACACACACACACACACACACACACACACACACACACACACACACACACACACACACACACACACACACACACACACACACACACACACACACACACACACACACACACACACACACACACACACACACACACACACACACACACACACATACACACACGCGCGCGCGCGCACGCACATACACACACAGAGGCACACACAGCCGCGTTATGAATAGCTACCGTCAGGTCACTAAGTCTGCTTAAATTTCTAACTTATTGTGTCGGCTTGAGTTGTGCAGAGCGCAAAAAGCAGCGCAGAGAGAGCGAGAGATTGTCTTCCCCACACAAAGACAAGAAGTGGAAGGCATACGCTGGGCCTTAGACCTAGTCGGTTAACTTTTCATGCGCTGGCGTGGGAAAAGCTCTTCCGAAACGCAAAAGATGCCCGAGAAAAAGAAAGAAGAACAGAATGGCAGGAAGTATAATTATGCGATTCCCAGGTTACCATACACGTGCAGAGGGGGATAAACGGTCGATAAGGAAAGAAGGCGAAAGGTGACTGAAGAAATCATGGTATGTAAGCTAGGGTGGTGCCGCGCGCGCGTATTCCTTACTGTCGATCGAAACGGTAGAATGCAAATCAATAAAGGAAGATTATTTGGCGGCTGTATTAAAAAAAGCAATCAACACAAGATGTCACTCAACTCCATCATATGATTAGAGCGTACCGTCAAACGTGCTCCGGAGTACTTATTTGTTCTCAAAAATAAGCAAATGGTGAGCCCGCATGCATAATATGAAACCCATCACATGGCGCAAGCAAACATGTGCCATGTACATGAAACATACTTTTCATAAAGGCTGCGCTGCTTACCTGGACACGGAAAAAGGAATTGGAAAAACGCTGAGATCACCAATTTTTTTGCCCGTGTCGAACTAAGCAGCGCAGCCTTTATGAAAAGATGTTCCAACTAGACCAGTCCCAAGCACTTCTTAAAGGGAAGCTGGAGCACTTTTCGAAAAAATTGAGTTTTCGGCAGCATTTAGTTGTTTTTGGTCCACTGAACAAGAATATCGCATTATAAAAGGGCTTAAATAAACGCAAACAGCTGTTTTTTAGAAGAAAACGCGCGCCATCGCCTCAGGGCGCCGAGCGAACGCCACTGTCGCCTGTGAGTGGTCGGGACCGTCGTGACGTCATCTACGGGTGTCCCGCGGGTCTCCGGCCTGCACCGACGGCGTTGCTGCGTAGTGCGTTGCTAGCGCGTTGCTTCATTTGGCTGGAAGGCCTAGTCTTGAAAATTATGGATAGTGCGGGCAGGAGTGAACAGTTTGGACTCTCGCTATGTATGTTCGAGCTATCAGCGCTGCAGAAAACGGCGGAACCTACGACGCCGCTGAGTGCGCGGATGGAGAAAGTGACGCCGCGGCATTTTCACGGGTTGGAAATCTCCTCTGTTTACGTATGTTTTGCGTAGGTGCTTGTTTTTACATATCTTTGCGAGGCATATGTGCAAGTGGTAATAAAGTAAATCACGTCGAAACGCTGTTGCTTACTGGCTGCTGCATAACAGCCGAAGCACCAGACACCTGTAATATCGAATTCAAAACGCCGGCATGCTTACACGAGTGAGCGAGGTAAAGCATTTGTTTTTCATTTATTTAGAGCACGGTGCCTACTTACATCCGAAGGCCTTTTATTACTACGAAAGAGCGCCAAACCTGTTTAGTGAGTTCACTGCTGGACTGCAGTGTAACGAGATGACAGAGGAAGCTATTCGTGTGTGCTATTAAGTGCGCCCCTGTATTTTTTTTCTTCTGCCGTCCTACGAGATGTAGTAGAGTGGAGAGCTTGGTGAATTGGCACATTTTAAACAAGTAAAGCCAGCTAGAAAGCGAGGCAGATCTTTGCCGCGTCGTCCTGTGCACCTCTTTTTGTGTGCGGCTTTCCGTTGGTCTTGTTTCGGCAGGATGTAGTTGGTGGTGTTGCGCAGCGAGATAGCCAGCAGAATGACTTACAACAGATATATGCATACCGCGGCTCGACGAGTTTGCCATTTTTACCCGACGAAAAATTTGCACGAACGCTATACCATTGTCGATCATCAGCCTTGTCAATCGTTCACGAATGCAAATTGTTTGCATTGCTCAAATATTCTTAAGTTGTGTGCTGAGCGTTGTTCGAAAGTACCCTGCCAAAACTGGTTTATACACAGGCTTCGAGCATTTCTGGGATTCCATATAGGTAAGTGCAGAATTGTGGTTCCATTTTCAGTTAGCATTCATTACATTGCAGCTTTATTCATGGCAACACCATTTAACGACATCAATTCTAGAAACCTTATTTGGCAATTGCACTTAGCAACACATGCAGGTGTTCTTTTACTGGAGTGTTGGACTTCATAGCGAATTCATTCTGCGAATGACATGTGGACTGTCACTCCTATCTTGAGCTAACAGTCTGCATACTTTTGCTTTCTACGAAAAAACCCCTAACATACAAATGTCTGTACAGAGCTCTGCCTAAGTTCTATAGGCAGATTGTACAAACGTAACAGCAGCTCCAAAAATGGAATGTCACGGAAATGGTTTGAGCACAACACAGTTGATTTCGTAGGTACAAAATTTTTCCTCTTCACGGCAGAGACCCACCGCGCTGAAAGTTTCTTGTCCTTTGGAAACGTGTGAAACACCACATCGTCCCGGCCGCCAGTGTTCGCGCAGCCGAATGCTGCGCAGAACGACGGCATGATGGCCACTTGTCGCTACACCCACTCCACACAGAACGCTCGAACTAGAAAAAACAAATGGCACTAGCAAAGGATTACGTTGAATCGTCGTTCGCCACGCCAAAGCGCGAGACGCAGCGGAGCAAGCAATGCGGGACGGGCAGGACGGCCGGCCGGCTCCCCGTGAATGGCGTCACTTCCGCCAGCTCTCCAATTTTGCCATCCCCCAACCCGGCGCTCCCGGAGGCGACGGGGGCGTGTCCGTGGCGGGTTTTAAAAGGCGATTGCGGCTGTTCTAACGGACAGAATCGCGAAAAAATTTACACATATGATTTTCGAGGTCTTTTCTTCCCAACCACAGCATTTCATGCAATTTGAAAACCGCTTCAGCTTCCCTTTAATGAAACATACATTCCGTTCTTAAAATAGAAGGAGTGAGTATTCTTGCTTGCCTTTTTTATCTTGGAAAGGCCGTTCAATTCAATAACATATGAGTGCATAGTACAAGACAAAAAGGCAGTATTTACGGCCGACGTTTAAGACTGTCTTTGGTGATCCCTCGCTGCCTCTCGCGCGAAGTTCCTGCAAAGCCATCGAACCACATAACCCCTCAGGTTGTACTCACGAACTGACCAGACAGGTAATTAGAAAGTATCGCGGTTCTCTCTGACATTCATGATGGTTTGGTGGGCGCTGTATAACACACAGACAAAAATAAGAAAACACAGGACTGGCGCCTTTATTGCTCTTCATTTGTTTGTCTCTGTGTTAAAGAGCGCCCACATAACCATTATGAAGAACCTAAAACTCGCCCAACTTTTCCTTCTCTTCCTCTCTGAAATGTCTCGTCTCGCGCAGATCAACAGCTTGAGTTAGCGGCCCGCTTTTCTGCGCTTGGCAACGACGGCGCGGATCGATGGTTTCTCTATGAGCGCAAAGCATTTGCAACGGGAGGGTAGCTACGACCCTCCTGCGGCTGTACATCTGCGTCTTCATTATTAATCCTCTAAAAGAGGACGCAGCTGAAACGTTCCCTTATGATATCGTTTCAGTGCTTTCTGCAATTACAACAAGATGTGTCAGCTTACTTCACCACCCACCAAATTGTCTACCAAACTGCGGTGAGCTAACAGCCACCTAAACTGCACGTCGAATTTTCCATGTATTTTTCGCGGCCTCCTCAAGTCGTTAGAAGTGCGGCGCCCCACTTTAGTAATTTACAGCAATGGCAGAACATCCTTTACGTAATGAAGCGTCAGTTTGACGACAACGTAAGCCAATCAGATTTCAGGAGTCGGCTCTTGACAGTGGGCAGTTCATTTCAGCCCATTCGTAATACAAGCGTAAGAGGTTCCATTTAAATCATATATTCCTTTCTTTTCCCTCCACAATTACTTATATATATACCATCCAGACATTATGAATAGCGCAGTTAAAAATCCGTTTTCACGTGCACGAAATTTTCACGTCACCGCAAAAAGCCGTTTCGACAGACCGCAATTTCATGCCACAATTTTGAAACACGTGACCTTTCTGACAACCAATCAGACAAACAACATGGCGCCGAACGGTGGCCATGTGTGTCGAAAATAGGGCCCCAAGTGCACGTCAACATACGATGGTTCGCAGATGACTGCGTGCTTTAAGAGCAAATAAACACTCCCGAAGAGCAGCCAATGTTTATCACTTTGGAAAAAACTATTTCCATTTCACTAACAAAAAACGCCGAACCTTAGCTTGTTTATGGCTGTGGCAAAGTCTTTCTTGACACTGTAACCGAAAACAAATATACCTGGGTGTAACGATTACTCAAGCCTTCAGTTCCAATGCTCCATGTGCAGCATATCACCAAAAAGCAATAAAGAGGCTATTCTTTCTAAAACGTGTCTTATGTCTCTCCACTCAAGAAATCAAACTGCTCGCATACAAGGCTCTCATCCGTCCGATTCTAGAAAATGCGAACATCGCGTGTTACCCGTTTTACGGAGAGATATACTCACGCTCGATTCGGTGCAACCGAAAGCGGGTCGCTTTATCTGCAATTATCGGCGTACCGACTCTCCCACGGAGCTGCTTTCACGCGCTGGCCTGACCACACTATCAAGCCGCGCAACCCAGGCATATAGACTCAAATTCTAAGTACTACTGGTTCATTATGCGCTGAAAATATATCCTGTGACTTAAGTCAACTTCAGCCGTTCTAGAGCAACACGGCAGAAGCATGACTATACGCTCGAAGAGTACTCTTGCATCAACAATGTTTATTATTATTCTTTTTTCCCTCGAGCTGTGCGTGAATGGAACGCGCTGGACAACTTTGTAACATCGCCGGATAGGCTGGAAAATTTTGTTAGGCTCACTAGGGAGTCGCTGCGGTCAACAAACAAAAGTTTATGCTTCCTTTTAGATCTTCCTCAGGATTTTGTGTTTTCTTTTCTTGCTTATAAGCAAATTTGTTTTCATTGCATACTGGCTGTATACTTGATGTTTATATAATCTGACTAAATTTAGTTCTAGAACGACTGCCTCTATATGCACTCGAAAGGGCCAACTTGAAAAAGCAAAATATAGTAAATTCTACAAACGATGATGGCACCATATGCGGTTCATCTGTTCTTAAAGGTACTGGATCGCCGTTACACAAAAGCGCAATTTGATGTCATTGTGTAAATATTTTTCTTGATGTTCACGCCAACACCAAATGCTTTCGCAACTCTTTCATTTTATATCTCATTGTGCAGTTCCTGCTTGACACGATGATATACTGGTTAAGCTTATTTGAATTTACTCTTGTATACCTCTTGTATATGAACCCACTCCTGTAACAGTCCCCTGTGGGGATTGACAGAATACGCCAAATAAATAAATAAATAAATAAATAAATAAATAAATAAATAAATAAATAAATAAATAAATAAATAAATAAATAAATAAATAAATAAATAAATAAATAAATAAATATATAAATAAATAAAAAAAAGTGTGCCCCTGTATTCTATGGCTTTTTCGCTCATGGAGGAATAAAAAGAGTACTCAGAGAAAACAACAGGTCTGAATAACTTATCAAAATATATAATGCGCTTGGATGCGGGCTTTTTTTTAAACTAGGAGGTCACATATTCAACCAACACCTAACATCAATCCATTCACTTTCTCTCAGATGAAAGAATCCATGGATGTTTTTATGCAAGATGCATGGCAGGTCGGCCGAATCTTATTATTATGCTGCCTGTCCACGCGTCACTAATCTACATCTAAATAAGGTGGCGCGCTGTACCGGGCACTGATTCCAAATGTATTACAGCTTCATGCAAAAAACAATTACAACGAACAAAAATTATCACAATTACAACTTATAACTGCCCATGATACTTTTATTCAGTAGATATCACGTTTACTATCTAAACCCACCATTAAGATGCAAAAGCCGGTGCCAGTGCCGGTCAATAATACTCCGCAAGTGTGAAAATAATTACGCAGAAAACAAAAAATTACTATATCAGCATTGGCAGAGAAGGATGAAATACCTCACCAAAGAACGTAGGAATATGCGTTGTTACATGGCGCGATATATGAAATTTTATCTCGCGCACGGGATGATTCACATTGTCATTACGTCACCAAAGACAGTCTTAAACGTCGGCCCTAAACACTGCCTTTTTTGCCTTTCACTATGCACTCAGATGTTAATGAATTGAACAGGGTTTCCACGATGAGAAAAGCAAACAAAAATTCTCACAGCTTCTATTTTAATAAAGGAATGTACGTTTCAAGTACACGGCACATGTGTGCTTGGCACGTGTGATGTGTTTCATATTGCTGCGGTTTTATTTTCCTTATGTCTCACCAACTGGCCTACACATCTACCCTGCTAAGTCATATTTAAAGTTTTGATTTAATATGCATGCGGCTTCACCGTTTGCTTATTTTTTGACGTTATGCCGGTACGCTCTAATTATATGATGCAATAACGAGTAACGGAGAAAGTTTGATGTTGGGAAAGGTTGAGGGTCACCGGAGAAAGGGAAGGCAGCGAACACGATGGTTAGATGGCATCCTCGTGGCGCTGCAGATGAAGTTATGTGATGTTAGGAAGATAGTGAGAGACCGGAACGCGTGGCGTGATATGGCCCATAGGGTCACGAAGAGTCGGACACGACTGAACGACTGAACTGAACGGAACGATTACGCATTTAATACAGCCGAAAACAATCCCCCTTTATTGATCTGCATTCTACCGTTACGATCGACAGTAAGGAATACGCGCGCGCGGCACCAATCTAGCTTACATGATTTCTTCTGTCACCTTTCGCTTTCTTTCCATATTGACCATTTATCCCCCTCTGCACGTGTATGGTAGCCTGGGCATCGCATAATTAATCTTCCTGCTACTCTGTTCTTCTGTTCTTTCTTTTTCTCAGACTGGATACCGACTCCTGCTCATCGAATATGCGGCAAACGCTTCGTCACTGCTAAGCTAGAGCTTATTCATCTTTACGCCGCAGTGGTCTACCGGATCAAAGGTCGCGAATAACTCGGGTTCGGCCTTTTTACGACACGTGATGGGATCGTGGTGCGCGTACAGTTTACACAGCTAACATATGTAGAAGGGGCAGCCTATATGTTGTAATGTGTAGGCCTGTTTCTTTGTTGGAGCATGCATAGATGTTTACATATGTAAACTGTTCCTCAAGCCCGTTTGGTAATCGTATGTATGCGCAATGAGCTGCTACGCGAGAGATCTGTGTTCCACTCCTCGATCCGTGATATGTTGCATGGCTAACCTTCGCCTCGTTCATTTCAAATTATTTTAATCTACTTCCTGATGAAGATTCCCACTTCACGTTGATAGCTACTGATTTCGATTGGAGCTGCATTTTTGTATTTATGCTATAAGCGCTTTTATTTGTATTCAGAGCGGCTAATTGTGAATGCGAGTTGTGGGGCTTATCCTACATTAACGCGGCCACAGTGGCCGAGACCGAACTTTGCCGCCCTAACTATGGAACCACGGGTGAAGGTATAAACGGCCCTAGGAAAGAAGTCCCTAGAAGATACAGCCAAGAAAAAAGCTTCCTGGAATATACGGCCCCAGAAAATTCGTCCAGAAAGGTCCCCTCAGGAAGCGGCCCCTAAAAAAAAAATGTCAAAGAAGAAATTGACTGCAATATCTGCCCGGAACTCTTTTTTCGAAAAATTGAACATCTTATTGGATGCCCTTTTTTTTTTTAGAATATATGTAACCATTGTTTGGGAACTAGATCCTCTGGGTGCTTTTCACGTTTACAGAAACTGAAGAAGGCTTTGCGAGAAAGCATTGCGAAAAAAAAAGACCTCCTCCACTATATAACATCCAGCGAGTATTATGCAGTCCGTAGTTCCCAGTTTCCAAGCTGGTCTAATCACCTGGCTAATATTACACATTCGATAGACGTGCTTGTTCTCGGCTACACAAATGTCAGTACCGTATGGTTTTCTTTTTTTTTTTTTTTGCGAACGCACGGCATCAGTACAACGTTTTGCAAACTTTCAGCGGACGGGTAGAAAAAAGCCCTGCAGTATACATTACTGAAGCTAGACACGAAGAAGGTCAGTCTAGGCCTTTAGTAAAAGAAATACAGAACGTGAAAAAAAAAAAAAAGAAATAAAACGGCGGGGTTCAAAATGTAAATAATGTTCATGCTGAAACCATAAGCACAGATGTAAGATAAAAACAGCAAAAGTTGATTAGAATCAGCGCAAATCATCGCTGATAAGCCAAGCACCAGGAAAAGCGAAAGCTCGACTTTGCAGTACGTTTGATTGCATCTATTTGGGGACGTTTTATCCGGGATCATTTTTTCCTGAGCCGTTTTTACCGGAACCCACGGAACTACATTGGCCATTGCAGCTCGTAATTATAACGCAAGCTATAAGCGTGGCTACCCGTGATAAAATTGCTACCATTAACGACGACAGCCGCCCAATAACAGAGCAGATATAACAGACGCGCAGCGTTGTGAGTTCAACGAATAACGAAATATTACGCAAATACGTGCAGTGTCAAGGCTACTTTTGCCATACTGACCTAAATCATCTTAACCATACATCCGCTCGACGCTAGCGAGGTGCTTCGTGCTTACCAAGAATGGTGATTTGCCGCTCGGTGTGAAGAGTCATCCGATAACGAAATAATGCTTCGAGCGGACGCGGTTTGCGCGCGCTATTTATGAGCGAGAAAAATCACCGCCAGCTTAGTCGACTCAAAGTAGTTGCAAGCATACTAAGCTTTGTAATTCTCGATGCGTACCGCACCTAATTGTTTCGGTAAAAGCCGCAAATAGATGCCAACGTCGCTCATTTTCCCTGGCTGGCAGCAACGCTTCTCTCGTGTGCCTTGAACCTAATCTCCATCGGTACGGTGTGCGGGTCCGTACGCTGCAAGCTGTGTATGTAGAGTTTTTTAATGTATCGCTTCTGTTCTCACCGCTGAGGCTCACGAAATACTATCACATAGCCATTTCGTCTGACAAGAAGGCGCCTACATATCACAATAACACGGCCTTGACTAGCTTGGCCACAGTGCCGCGGCCGCGGTCGGGATTTTTGCCCACCGTGTTATCCTTGACGAGAGCACCGCCACTTCGATCGTCTTGTTTGTTTGCAAACATGACGGAGGTCTATATAGTAGCGCACGACAGCGCGCTTTTTTCTGTCACTTCATTTCTCATTTTCTTCAGATTCGTAACCCGATTGTGCACTCTAAAAAAAAAGAGTGTAAAAGGAGGGTAACTTCGGGATTTATGCTATCTGAAACCGCATGGCTTAAATATACCCTGCGCAATCACCCGCACGGAAGACGTTAGTCTCTCTCGCATGACTTTACACCATTTCGTCTCTGCAGCTCAAGCAAAAAAAAGTTTGCCGCTTGTTTCTTCTTTTTTTTTTATGATGGTAACCGGTTTCAAGCTGGATGCGGCTGTGTTTCTACTTCCCGTCCGATGTCCTTTCAAGAGCTACCACAAAAGGACCCCCTGTTTTTCCCCGGAGGAGGTGGGGAATCGTCGAAAGTTGGGAGCATCTTATCTTCTTACAAAAAGCGGTGCCTCCCCCCTTCACCTTCCCCCCCCCCCCCCCCGCAACCCTTGGTCGTCCCGTCTTTCGACTCCTACGCGAGCTTGACCGTGGGGGGAGCAAGGCCGAACTCAGAACAAGGGCGGACAGACAAGTGTGTACGCTGCAAAACAGGGAGAAAGGGGAGGTGAGGGGGGAGTGGTGGTGAGGCGAGAAGCGAAGCAGTTGCTTTTTAGTTTTGTTGCTTTTATTCTCAACGCAGCGTCACGTGTTCGTAGTTGCTTGAGCCTGCCTGCATTCCCTGCGACTCTGCGAGTCCGAGAAGACGACGACGGCGATTGCCGCACGAGTCAGCGTTCGTGCTGTTTGTCTTTGGTACTCATCTGTGTTTTTAGAAAAGTTCGGTTCCTCTCAGCGATTATTTCATCGAGTGCGCTCATCGATGCCTCACTATGAAACGACTTCGTGAAAGTGTGAACTTCGGAATGAAACGGCGGATGGCTGGTCGTCGCGGTGGTGGTGTTCCAACGGATCCTTGGCGCCAAATTTCAGCCGCGCATGTAAGTGACGTTTTACATTTCGTTTTACGTGTTTTTCTCTGCTATTTAACTTGACCTGAACATGTTTTGTTATTGCTTACGTCCGCGACGCTGCTTGTTTGTCTGTGAAACGGCCTCTGAGCACGACGTCTTGGATCCCAACCTGAGCATACCACTCCCTCAGTTCAGACTGGAGGAGCGGCGCATCCCAAAATTTTCAGATGGTCACGACCTTTTTGCGGGATGTTAATGGTGCATTTTTAGTCGTCTACGACGCTCACAAGCATATCCCGCGGTCGAAAGTATGCGTTGACGAGCGCTAATGCAGTCCCGGTGATACGCATTGACGTGTTTGCATGCCGCATTATTTTTGCTCGCTGCCTACAATCGATTTTGATCGTCTGTTGTTGCTGCTTTACGGGAACGTTGCCATAAATGCGGGAGAGCATGCAGGGTGATGGGTTAAGTTTACGGTTCTTTTGCCAGCAACCTGTACGTTCGAAGGCAGCGCGCTTGATATCCTAAAGTCACGCTTTCAGAACGCCGATTTAACCCCGCAGTTTTGAGCTGATGGCGTCGAGACCAGAGGTGGGACCGAGCCGATTCGTGTACATGTATACTGTCGCAGTGACGCAATGTGCAGGAAAGACATTTCTCACGCTTTTTTTTTTTTCGCTGCAGGCTCAAGTCCTTCGTCTCGTCTGCGCAAGAACGTAGACTGTCGTTTCTTCAAAGAATTTGAAACTGGTCTCTGCTATCCGTGCTGGTAAGTCCAAAGCATTGTTTCCGTCCAGAAAGGGGCGTTTAAATTGACACGCGCACTTTTGTGGCACATATTGCTGATCACTGACATCTGCCTCAATGTATACTGCTTGGGATTCTCGTCGGAGAATATTTATGTCGCGTGCCATGTGTGTGTCTCCTTGCGTGTTGCCATTTTCGCTCATGCCGTGCAATATGGTGCACGCCCAGACAGTGACTTATCAATTGAGTTTCATTGTGTTTGAGGGCGTGTGCGAGTAAATGGTGTTATTTAACTTGCTGATCACTTATGTCAAGAACTGATAATAAATATTGGACTCGATCAAATCACTTAACAAGTGAAAAATCTGGGTTAGCTGGTGATCAGATGTCTTCAGCATTGAAGCAAACCATGTGTCACCCCTTCTCTGCTTTAAGACTGACTTTCTTTTTGTAATCGGTACATAAAAAGACCAGCGCAAAAAAAAAAAAATAATTACGGGGACAAAGGAACAAAAAATGACAGGACGGGCACTGAAATACGTTTTGTGTTCCTTTGTACCTGTTTCTTTTTTTTTTCGCTGGTCTTTTAGGGTGTAAGTATGAACCAACTGGCCCAAACAGCTATTTTGATTAAATGTGCTAATTTTCGTTAGCGAGCGAAGTAAAATTTTTATATCACTAATATTTTTCATTTGGGGATTTGCTATAGTTTCTACTCAGCTATTTCCGTTCTGAACTTTTCAGCCTCCTGACCCATAGAAAGGAGGCTATGCCTGACCAATAACAACACATTCTTTTCCTTCTGTAGTTTCTGTTGTCAGACATTGTGTTATACTCATTACTACAATTCACTGGTACTGAGACATTCCCTCATTGAAGTTAATGTGTATTGTCATTGTTCTAGCAGCTTGTCATAAATCTGCTATTCTAGTTTATTTAAGCAGCTATTTCGACTGTAAAGAGGTGGCAGATATTGTTACAGGTATATCTAGAAACAGGAGTTGTAGCTTTTAAGCTCATTGTCAAAATATTTGAGTCATTGTTTTGGCATGTGTGGTGCCATTATTTTTTGTACTATAGTTATGTATGTACTAGTTACGAGTATCATGCTAATGTTATGAATGATACCTTTGCTGCAGCGTACCTGCCAGTAGGAGGAATACGGTGTAGAAGTGCTGTTACTCCTGCTTCTAAAGATCAACCTGCTTTCTTCAGCGCTGGACGACTACTTACGGCAAGATTTGTGTGGTATGTATTTTTCGACATAGCTGTGGCCTTGTGGTCTGTTATTGTTGCTTTATGTCTATCAAAGAGCATATTTTTCTATGCTGAGGAGCAATAGCCCTGGCATTACATTGATTTTGGAACCATTCAGTGCTATTGAGCAAGTTAGCAAGGGAGGAATTTTTTCAGTATGTAATCGATCTGAACATGTTGACTTCTTTTTATTGAGTGAGCTGTTATTGTATGTCTATTTTCTTTTTTTCTTCAAAACCTAATATTTTTTTGTTTGCACTTGGTTCTCAGCAGTAACGTTATGTTCTCTGATGGGTGTACTTTTCAACAACTCACATGCTCTTATGTTGCTAGGTATGTCCACAATAGAATGAAACTAAAAATGAAGTACTGAAGGTGGTATGTAATGGACGGCATTTTAGCACTTTCAGCTTTATTGTTTCTTTTGTGTTCTTTATATTGTTTTGTGCCATTTGTACTCAGCGTATTTTCCTTGTGTTCCACCACTACCATTTAACAAATATATATATATATATATATATATATATATATATATATATATATATATATATATATATATATATATATATGCCCCCACCCCTTATGTCATGTCTATGGGCCTATAAAGGGAGCATGAATGAGATGAAATTTGCAGTACAATTAGAACTGGATTGGGCAGCACAGTGGACATGTCTGTGGTAGAGGATAATGGTTGAATGGCTAATCAACCAAAATTGACTTAACTTTTGCATTTTAATTTTAGGGGACAGTATTATATACCAGAAATGAGGGTCCCCAATATTATAGGTGAGCCCAGTTCTTAAATTTTCTGAAAGAGCAATTTAGTTCAGAATATTGAACATGGAAAGGCATATTTGAAAACTATTTTCTTGCTTTCCCACATTGCATGTAAAAAATGTTGCTGCACTTGGTATTGTTGCCAGAATCATGTTAGCTTCTTCTGCATCATCAAAAACACAAAATATGTCTATATTATCTGAATAAGAAATGTCAGCAACACCCTTTTTTAGTTATGTAATGTGGAAAAACCAACTTACAAAGCTTTTAAAGGAATATTTTTGATGCTCATTATGTTAGACCACATAGATGATTAGGAGGGTTTTAGGCCTAGGCTCACTCAATTATAGCCTTCAATTTTGCAGTTTTCATATTGCCTCTTATAAACAAAAAGAATAGATAATTAAGTCTAATCCTGAAGCTGTACCAGGTACCCAAAGTCCACATTGCTGCACAACCCACCGGCAGAGACTGCACGGGTGTCTCTTCATAGTTTATGATTTGCAATCTGTAAAGGTAAAGAACATAATCTTCGAGAAATTTGTTGTAAACACTTTTTAATAATCATTATTGTATAATATTGGTCAGCATTGACAATTTCATTAGTTAGGCATCTAAAGAGATAAGCAGTTGACAGTTCTGGCAAATTGCAGTTTATGAGAAGTTTTATTCCTGCTGCATGTGCTGCTAGCATTACATGAAGCAGCAATACATAGAATCTCAAGCTTTGTGGTTTGTTCAAGGAATTATAGGGGTATTGAAGTGTATTGTTTTTTGCCTCCTGAGCAAGATAATGTAGTTTTGAAGTGAAACGGCAGTCTCGAGAAGTTTTTGGCATCGGCATAAGCTGATGTGTGGTGTGAAACTAGCAATGAACTTATGTAAAAGTTGCATTTTATTGCCATGCTTTACATAATTCTGCATCTGTGACATCACTGCAGTAATGCACATGTGCAGAAGGTGCTTTGGATGTGCCTTGCTATCATTGCTCTTTTAGCATGAAATGTTTCATCTTTCAGAAGTGGTATCCCGCATTTTATAAGGCATAGCCTCTGTGGTATATTCATGCCTTTTTCCAGGAATGTAAACATCACTAAAGGCAGAAACAATAGAATGGCCTTAGACATACCCCTGCAGGAGCAAGCTCTTCAGGAACAAGCTTCATTCGTTATATTCATGAGAAATGACAACGAATGCAAGAACAAAAGAACCTCCCCCCATCCCTCCCCCTCCCCAAAAAAAGAAGAAGAGATTTGCAGTAGTCACTTGTGATGGATGATCAGATGACTAAAGACAGTGTAGTCTCAGGAAAACATTAACACTATAGGCAACATAAGATAATGTCATGAAGGACCAGAGACAGTGTTTTCTAGGAGGGTGAGACTATAGTGACTAGAAACAAGACCACTGGTATGGTCAGGTGTGAAAGCAAACTATAATGTTTGGGTGTTGGAGTGGAAACCAGCAAACAACAAAGGTGAAAGTGAAGGTGATAAAACAAAGTTTAACATAAAAAGCTAATGATAAAAAAAGGAGAACTGCACATATGAACGAGTAGAGGGAGGGGTTTTTTAAATCACATATTTTGCCTTTATTAGGCTAGCTTCTATTTTATCAATATGTTTTCATTCATATTTCTTTAAATGACCCTCTGGGTAGTCCAACATCAGTGATGCCTATGGCTTGACCCTGCTCCTAACAAGAATATGTCTCATTGTATATTGTGTCTTATTGAGCATATTGTCAATTTTTTCTGAGATTGCAATGTGCTGGTTGTCTATGTGTGTGTTAGTGACACAGGTAAAACTCAGATTTGGAGAATTTTCATTGATCTATATATTGTGTGAGTTCACAATTCTCATTATATAAACACTTGGAAGCCTGTACTGGTGCACTATTTCCATCTGTCTTCCTTTTTACTTGCCCTTTGAGCAGTGTTATTTTTATATGTGAATTAATTACTCCATAAGCATGTTTTGTGAGACTTTCTTCGTCAGTAACCGATTACAAGTTCTCTTTTCTATGCAGATCAAATACGTGGTACATCCCTGCCCTGACTGTGCGGAGAAGATTATCCAGTCCTTTGCTGCAACTTCGGTGTATAATGAGGTGAAATAAACACCATGGTATGTTATCTTAACCGATTGTTCTGTAAATTCTTTTTGTTCACTCTGCAACATAACTTACGGCTTGAATACAACATGACACAGCCTACCTCACCTGAAACATTGCTCACTGTCACACTCCAGACGACACAAAGATATTGCAATGTTTCAACATAATCTTTCCTTCCAGAAAATCTTGAAATGTATTGGTTAGCTTTATTCCTGCTTCCAGTGACCAAGTTTACGATGCAGATTGGTAATAGTACTCTTGTGTGGATAGCATATATATACCACAAGATGATTCTTAGATACCCTATGTAATATGGCATTACTTTAAACTGCTTGGAGGGCAACGTTATCCTTCTCCTGGTGGTATAAGCTTTCACCATAAAGGTGCAAAACTTTGCGCTCTTTGTCGTAATATAAATTACTCTAAAATGGTAACTTTGCACCTGTAAATACAGGATAAGTTTACGTTGTCAAGGTGCAAACTTGCACCTTTGATGCAAGGGTATGCTTATGCCATCGACAGACTAAAACATAGGCCGTTATGAAAGGTGCAACGTTATTCCTAGGTAGAATACAGTTACACTGCTTGTGAAGGTGCAAGTTTATGCTACCAGAAGCGTAATGTTACACTACATGAAATGGTATAAATACTTAGTCTTCCAAGACACAGCGTAACCTTACCCCAAAAAGGTGTTAGCTCAGCGATTAGCAGTTTACGCCCCAAAAAGACTAAGATCACACCTTTTTTTTTAGAGTGTGTGCTTACGTAACCTGGCACCGTCCTACTGCACACGTGATGAGTACATCACAATTTGAACAAAATGGCGAATTGTCGAAAATAGGGCCCTTGGTGTGCTATGTCATTTATAAAATATAAGACTGGTGCCAGCACTGAACCCTGCGGAACGCCATAGTCAAACGAAAAAGTATGAGAAACTTGGGTTTCATACTGCACAAACTGCCGGCGTTCGGACAAGTAGTCGTCTGTCCATCTGACGACGGGTCCATCCCCAAGCGCACATTTAAGCTTAAAGAGCAATTTAGCCTGTTACACGCAATTTAGCGTGTGACACGTGGTCGAAACTCTTCAAATAGTCGTAAAATATGACATCTATTTGACTTTGGTTGTTAATTCTCTGTGCGAAGGCATGAAACAGTTCGACAAGTTCTATAATGGTAGGCTACTTATGAATCCGTGCTGGTTGGTATGTATCATGTTATAGACCTCGGCATGCTCTTCAAGCAGTTTTAATATGATATGCTCTTACATGTTCGAACAATGACATGTGAAAGAGAGAGAGAGAGAGAGAGTAAACTTTAATTGTTTAACGGAATAGCGTGGGTGGTTTCCTCAGTCCAGGATACCACTGGCCTGGGCAGTTTTTCGGGCCCTGGTGAGCAGACTGCGCTGCTCAGAGAGACCCGTGTGTGCCAGCTCTGCCTCCCACTCCGCTTGGCTGAGTGCTCGAGCTTTATATTTTTCTAATTGCTCTTTGCAGTTCCATATCATGTAAAGGATGTCCGAGACTTCACCGCATGCAGTGCATGTGCTATTTTTGAATTTTTCGGGCCAGATTTTGTGGTACTTTGCTAGGTTTGGGAATGTCCTAGCCTGTATGTTCCTCCAGGTTACTGCCTCCTGTCTGCTGAGGTCTTTGTGCGGTTCTGCGTATCGTTTTCTTTCTAATTTGAAGTACTGTATTAGTTCCGCCTATGTGAGAGGGGTGGAAGGCTCTGGGCAGCTGACGCAGGTGCCCGGAAACTATGCCCTCGGGCTATCCTGTCGGCGGCCTCGTTGCCGTCGATTTCTTCGTGTGCCTGAATCCACATTATTGGCTTCATGTTGCCCCTCTTTTTTTCCTGCTTCATTATTCGATGTGCCTGCACACGCGCCCCAGGAGGAAGGTACGACAGGCCTTTTGAGAATCGCTCAGTATTATGTGTTTTCTACCTTTGCTGCTGGCGTGTTTAACTGCAAGGGCGATTGCAACTTCCTCTGTATCGTCTATGTAGTTATTGGTCTTGATCGATGAGCTGGTCACCTCTCTTCCGGTGTGTTCAACTGTGGTGGTTACCGCCGCTTTTCTCCTCAGATATGGACTGGCGTCTACATAGAGTATGTCGCTATTCTTTCTGACGACGTTGTTTTGTATGTGGCGACTTCTCGCTTTTCGTCTTTCGCTGTTGTGTAGGGGGTCCATGGTTTTGAAAATTGGAAGGACCTGATATTCAGCTCTGCTTTCGGGAGTGAGTGTTTCTCTTAGGGGGTTAGTTTTCTCGTCGATGGGTCGTCCCATGATGTTCAGTAGGTGTCTACCAGTCCGACTTTGTTCTAGTCTGCGTTCTTGGTAGACCAGGATTGCTTCTTTGTATTCTACGTAGGTGGCCGAGATTCCCATTGCCATAAAAGCCTCATTGGATGCATGACTTGGTAATCCGAGTGCTAGTTTATATTGTTTACGAAACTGGGCATCAAGTTTCTGTGATTCCGTTCTGGTAACGTTGGAGTACGGGCTGTAGGTACAGCGGGGGACTATCATCGCCGTTACTATTCTGATCGCGTGCTTCTCCAAGACATGGGCGACACATATTGAAAATGTAACCGCCAAAGCATCGCGCAAGCTCGGCTATCTAAAGCGAAATCTACATAGCGCACCTAGTTCTACTCGTAAGCTCGCATTTCTAACTTTCGTTCGTCCTCAACTAGAATATGCATCAGCCATCTGGTCACCACATCAAGAGTATCTAATCAATTCCCTAGAAGCTATTCAAAACCGTGTAGCACGTTTTATTTCCCATGATTACAGCCGCCATACCAGCGTGACTAACATCAAGTTGTCCTTATCACTCACAGGTTTACAATCACGTCGGGATATCGCGCTTATCTGCTTGCTACATAAACTAATCTACAGTCACCATGCATCAACAGTCCACTTACTAGACCGACTCGCACCTCCCACCGCCTGAATAATAATATAAGTTTTCAACGTCTATTCGGCCGAACACATGCATTTAACTTCTCTGCCTTGCCACGGGCTATAAAGGGTTGGAATGGTCTTCCCGAACGCATCGCTAACATATCTGACCCACTAAAATTCAAAAACGAATTGAGTACCTTTTTGCAGTCAGAATAACTTTTTTATATTGCGTTCTCTGTGTGCATGTTGATTTCGTCCAATGCCGCTAACTATTGTGTAATGTCATAATCCTCGGTTTATTACTTCCCATGCATGCTCTAATACTTATTTGCAGTTCCAGTCCTGTATTACTGTTAACGTTTGTATTTTAAACTATGTACCATTGTTTCTTTTGATACACTGTAACCCCTCCCCCTCACACAATGTTTCATGTTTGGAACCTGTGAAGTATTTGTATAAATATAAATAAATAAATAACCCTCCGTTCCTGTTTGCTATTCTTCGGCTCACCATAACGGAACCTAGAATTCTTTCTCTGTTACTAAGTTTAGATACCCAAAAAGAGCTACGGTCCAGATGGTATACCAGATGGTATACCAGGTGATATGCAGAACCAGATAGTCAGTACTTCTTTCTCATATATTCCAAATCAATTCATAATAGATGCCTACCAACTGAATAGAAAGTAGCGAAAGTAGTCCCCTTCACCGTCTATTATACCATCCGGACCGTAGCTCTTTTTGGGTATCTAAATTTAGTAACAGAGAAAGAATTCTAGGTACAGTTATGGTGAGAGCACCCAAGAGATGCATGGAGTCATTACTGTGACACGTTAGTCCCCCTAAAACACCATTAGAGACTTTTAGTATAGCGTACACAGACACACGCAGAGGAATAGCGCACGCCAAAAAACTTGCGCACCGGTATCAATGAGGGCTTGAACGGCTGAGCCATCCACGAGCACGGTGAGTACATTACGGCGCGCACGAAGAGCTAGACGAGGATTTGACCTCGTGGTCTCTACTGCAGCATCCCCTCTAGACGCTGTAGTGCCTAGGTTTCCGTCGGGGAGTGGCCATGGGGACTCTGAGATGAAACGCGACGGCGTTGGGGCGAACGGGACGGACGGCGGGGTGGGGGGGGGGGGAGTGGAAGTTGAGGCGAGAAGACTCGGTATCAGCGAGCGGGCGGCTGTGCTTGAAGGTCGTGACGAGGTGAGAAGGGACGAGATCGGTCATCGTAGATAGAGGTGGGTGGAAGGCGGGACCTTTGTGGCTGGTACGAACGATTTCTGCAATGGCGGGCGATGTGGCCGACGAAGGAGCTAGCAAAATAAATAGGTCGGTTATTGGATGTGCGCCATTCGTCTGGATTACGTCGACTCGGGGCAATGTAGGCAGGTCGGCCAGAATAAAAGTTGCGAACTTCGGTGTTATAAGGAAGCCGGCCAGGACACACTGTGCGAACTTCGGTGTCATAAGGAGGTCGACCAGGATAAACTGCGCGAACGTCGGTGACAGGGGGCGGGCTAACGGCATCAACGGAGTTCAGTCCCAAGGTGGCGAGCTCTTTGCGGACAACGGCCTGAATTAGGGGAACGTCCGCGTGGTGGATGTCGGCCAAATTTGGCGGCAAGGTAGCGGGAGCAATGGCTTCGAACTCGTGGCGAACGATACGGGTCACATTTTCGGTCGACGTTGGCTGGTGTTGGGGCGGCAAATCCTTACACGAAGAAGTCGGAGCACTATTTGGAAGGCGGGCAGATGTGTGCGCTATTCGACGAATTTTGGCGTCTTTAAAACGGCGGCATTGTTTAATGATGGCATCAACGGTCTTGCAGTCCTTGTACAGAAGCAGATTGAATGCATCATCTGCGATGCTCTTCACGACACGACCAAATTTCGCGGTCTCGGACATGCTGTGATCTACTTTTGGCAAAGGGCGAGGACGTCCTGGATGTAGGCCACGTATGATTCGGTAGCTGACTGGAGACGGGTCTCGAGGGTTCGCTGTGCGGTAAGCTCTCGACCAAGGAGTTTTCTATAGAGTTCGCAGAGCTTCTCTTTGCCAGTATCCCAACTGGACAGCTGGCCTTCATGAGTATCATACCAGGCGAGCGCAGTGCCCTCGAGGTAAAAAACAACATTCGCTAGCATGAACGTGGGGTCCCAGCGATTACCGGTGTTCACATGTTCGTACTTGCGTACCCATTCGTCCACGTCTGTAGTGCCGGCACCAGTGAAACTGGCAGGACCGCGTGGGTGGGTGAGGATGACCGATGGCAAGGCCCCCGTTGGTGTGAGGACGGTATCTTGAGGCATCGTTGAGCAGGAAAGCAGGCGGCCGCACCTCCACCAAGGTGTTACTTGGAAACTCGATGTATTTACAGTATATTTGCAAAAGCCTCAAGTGGCATAGCAGGCAGTAACACGGGACCAGATCCACTTCTTCGTCATCACCTTGTCCCTTCCGCGGGGCAAGAGAAGGAAACACTTGGTCGTCGTCATCACCGTAACAATATCTACAAAAATAGAAACCTTATGCAGTACCACTCGGACACAGACATTATGTCGGTGTCATACACGATCATCGGACCAGTATAGTACGGGGACACTGGTATGCTGCATAGCACTGGATACTGGCGCACTGGGTGACACCGTATACTGGTACTCTGGGTGGCACTGTACACTGCGTGACGCAGTGTTGCACAGTGGCATGCTGGTACACTGCAAGTGGGTTTCCAGCATACAGGCCACACGTAATACTGGAGTGTAGGACACGCTGCATAAAACAAGCAGGTGCTGACCTGTACACAAGGACTGCAACATTCAGCAGCGCACAATTTATGCGGTTTTGATTTCACAAACTTCCTTCTGACCGCGCACAACCGACTTCCGCAAAAATATAACGAATGGTCTTATGGCCCGAGGCCAAAGCTTTGCCAGTCTGCACATCACATGATTTTTTGTGGCCGCCTTTTGAACTGCATTTAAAAAACAGAAGATATTTATAAGCAATAGAAGAAAATTGGATGTTATTGGTCAGTGAAAAATTAGTCTGTCGACCTGTCAGAACTACATTTCACTCATTTCAGCTTTGTCATTATGGCCGTCACTTTCTCGGGGGTTGTCTACACGCGTCTGCTGCCAATACATATAATTTTTATACAAAGATGTGACCACTCGCTGTTAATCACCGGTTTTTTGTTACAATAGTAATTCATAATATTGATTCATTTAGTAGCCCAGTATGATTAGTGATATCGCGATTTGACTAAGACATTCCAGTGCCAATACATATAATTTTTATACAAAGATGTGACCACTCGCTGTTAATCACCAGTTTTTTGTTACAATAGTAATTCATAATATTGATTCATTTAGTAGCCCAGTATGATTAGTGATATCGCGATTTCACTAAGACATTCCAGAGCCATAAACACCGAAGACATTGCACTTTTTCGCAATGTGACATGGATGCAGATTATAAAAGTGAAAACAAAATACTTTTAGATAGTTTCATTTTACAGATGCGCAAAAGAAATGTACCTGTCTAAATACATAACGTCGATGCTAGCACCACACCATTTTAAAGTGCAGTTTTTGTTGCCCAGGCCCATGTAGCTGCAACAATTATTATAAGCAAACTTTGTCATATCAAATAATGCCCATGACTGGAATAAGATCATAGCCTCATAGCTTTGTTAGGGGTAAACATTTCTCCTGATGACGTGAAACAACTCAACACGCAGTCCTCTGAGAGACTTTCGTCACGAGCCATGTTAGCTGAAAGGGAAGATGAGAAGTAGAAATCAAATATGAGATTACTTTTTTCGACTCTGATATTATCAAATGGTGCTCCGCATGTCTTTTGCACTTTCAAGAACACATCAGACACCTGCTTCTAGTAAAATAAGAAACCGTGTACAAAAGGAGAAAAACAGGCCACAAAAGATATTTATAACCTACATATTATTACCAGGTTAATTAATGGATAGAATGCAAAATCAGTATCGATTTAAAAACACTGCGTCATCAGCCTGACTATACCCAACGCAGGGAGAAAGCCTCCCCTTTTTTTTCCCTCCAAGTAACCCGGTCCCGTGCTAACTGCACATACTTTACCCCCGCCAACATCGGAACCTGATCCACCCGCCGAACTTTCTGCCTCCCCTGCTACGCTTTCTTTCCCTTGAAATCCAATTTTAAAACCCCAAGCGACCATCCTCTCGAATTTTCATCTCGTAGAGAGCGAAGTTACAACCTTCAGTTAATGTCCAGGCCAAATAAGGAAGTAAATTACTAATTTTGAAAGCCAAAAATAGTGTTCCAAAAACTGATTTGCTCCTTTGTAGCTCAAAGCAACACATGGGCAATGAGACACCGGAGTAGAGAGCTCCGGTTTAAGACATTCAAAAAGAAATTGTGGCAATTGTTATGAAAAGTGGCCCTATTTTTCTAGCACACTTCAGGTATCATCCTGAAGTAAAGGATATTTTCATACACAGGTTGTCCAATGTAGTTTGAGCCAACGCTCTAAATAGCGGGACTCATACTAGAATAGAACAAGATGAATAATGTTGGCATTAAACTTGCGTTACAAATGATAGGTTTCGTTTGCTTGATAATACACTTTTCCCTTTCTGCAGCAAAGAGTATGCATGATCACTTTCTGTTTGCACATTTTCTGCAAAGGTGCAATCCCTCAATCGTTAAATTTAACTCAATAAATTTCAAAGCTTCAAACTTTATTGAAATAATTTACAATGACAATCACTGTAGCTTATCAATCAAGCACATAATCAATATGATTGTAATGATGTTACTATACGATTGTGACGACAAGTATCCGACAACGACCAAAAGATCTCGGAGAGCTATATCTAGGCGAAATCAAAGTGGAAGTGAACCCGCCGTAGAGGATTACTGCTACCGTGAACAACTTGCCTTTTACCTTCAAGTTCGACACTAGCGCGGATGTGACCGCAATCGCACACGACCAGTACGACAGAATCGTCATGGGACCCATTAAGTCAACGTAACAGCTGTTGATTAGGCTCAGGCCAGACAGCGATAGCCACTGTTGGCTACATCGATGCAACAGTCACCTGGCGCAGCACTGAAGTCCAAGAAGCAGTCTTCACCATCAAAGGATTAAAAGAACCGCTGCTCAGTCGACCAGCTATAGAATCACTTGGGATTCTACAGCGCCCTCTAGAGCTAGACGAAACCCACGCACAATGAACTGATGTTCCCAACATCCTGGCGTCATACCCAAAGCTAACGTCTGGGCTTCGACTCATGAAGACTGAGTACCGAACAAAGTCAAAAAGGTTTCTCAGCCATACGCAGTCAGTTATCCTAGCCGCGTGCCTCTTCCACTGCTTCCACTTGTGAAGAAAGAACTAGAAAGGATGGCAGACTTGGGAGTCATCCAGAAGATTGAGCGAGCAACCGAGTGGTGTTTTCCAATGGTTTTCGCACGAAAAAAGAACAATGAGCTGCGCATTTGCGTGGACTATGGTCAACTCAACCAACAAATAATACGTGAACGTGCGCTCATGCCTACGGTGGATGAGTGTCTTGCAAAATTAGCAGGTGCAACAGTTTTCAGCCACCTAGATGTACTAGATGCACGAGCAGGGTACTGGCAGGTGCCACTGTCCAAGGACTCTGGCGAATACACATCCTTCATCACTCCAGTTGGCAGGTTCCAGTTACTGAGGCTTCCCTTCGGAATCTCCACAGCGCCAGAGTTCTACCAACGAGAAATGCTCCGTGTGCTCGAAGGACTAGATGGTGTGAGTTGTCTACAAGATGACATTATTGTCTCATGGAAGACAACTGAGGAACACGACACCAACCTACTGCTGGTGCTAAGGAAGCTGGAAGATGCAAGTGTTACCCTCAACATCGGCAAGTGCTCCTTTCGACAAACAGAAGTAACATTCTTAGGACGCGTCGTAAACTCAACAGGAGTCAGCGCCGACCCGGAAAAGGTCAGGGCCATAGTCCAGCTCGACCCACCATGTGATGTGTCAGATGTCAGGTCTTTGTTGGGCTTTGCAAACCACCGAGCGAAATTACTTCCAGAGCTAGCAGACTTTACGAAGCCTCTCAGAGACTTGCTCCACCAAGACGCCGACTGGCACTGGGGCCCAGCTCAGCAGCAGAGTTTTGACAAACTCAAGCAAGCTTTAAGCAGGACACCGATTCTCACTCACTACGATGCTCAGTCGCCTCACACAGTGTCTGTGGATACTCCCTCCTACGGTATTTGGGCTGTACTTCTACAGCAGTCGCACGAAAAGCTCCTACTTGTGGCAGATTCATCACTCTCCCTTACGGATACAGAACAAAGATATGCCCAAATCAAAAAGGAGGCACTGGCAATCACATGGGTTTGCGAACATTTCCACAAATACCTGCTGTGATCAACCTTTCACGTAGAAACGGACCACAAGCCGTTAATACCGCTGCTGACGACTAAATGACTTGACGAGCTGAGTCTTCGCCTTCAACGTTTCTGGATGCGCCTTTTGGAGTACGACTACACCATGTCCCACACTCCCGGCAAAAAGCTGTACACAGCTGACCTACTGTCACGGAAGCCATCTGGGAAACCGGCAGACAAAGAAAGAACTCTCGAGAGTGCAGCGCGCGAGTTTGAAGAATTAGCACTTGAACAGCTCACTACTTCAAACGAAATGCTGGACAGAATCAGGGCAAGCAACCAGTCATACGAAACACTTTCCAGCGTGGGTACCTTCTGCACAACATCATGGCCAACTGTGCATGGGCTGTCACCTGACCTGAAAAGGTGGCTAGTGAGATTTCGCTCGTTGATGGTCTGCTATTCAAAGGCGACAGAATAATCATCCCGCCAGACATCAGAGTAGAGGTTCTGGAAAAAACTCCATGCATGCCACTTGGGCACAACGAGGTTCCGAGCGAGTGCAAGAGAATGCATATGGTGGCCAGGCATAAGCAAGCACATTGAAGACTACTTGGAAAAGTGTCCAACTTGCAGAGAGCACAGAAAGCCAGAAACAGAACCCCTGCTTCTAACCCCATTGCCAGCACACCCTTGGGACACAGTCGGCAAGGATCTCTTCACGCTGGAGGGGAAAAAGTATGTTGCAGTAGTAGACTACTACTCCCGATTTTTCGAGCTAGAACAGCTGCCGAGGACAGCTACAAAAAACATAGCCCCAGTCTTGGAGCCAATGTTTGCATGGTACGGTGTTCCACGGACAATACGCACAGACAACGGGCCGCAGTTCACTTCCACAGAGTTCAAAGAACTAGTGCATTACTGGAGAACCTCACACACAACCTCAAGCCCTTACTACCCGCAGAGCAACGGTATGGCTGAGAGGGCTGTGCAGAGAGCAAAGCAGCTTTTGAGGAAGTCTTCCAACATACACGAATCGCTGCTTGCCTACAGGGCCACAACCAGTGTGGAAGGGATTTCACCAGAAGACCTCTTAATGGGTCGTCGTCTGAACACCCCAGTACCAACCACTTCGAAGCTGCTAGCTCCGAAGCGGGACAGCGAATTCAGACAAAATAATGAAGCTTACAGAGCTCGTGCAAAACGATCATACGACACCCGGCACATGGTACGGAGCCGAGCGCTCTTACCACCGGGCACAGCGGTGAGCATCCTCGCGGGAGCTGCATCACTCGGCGTGGTAACACAGCCAACCTCAGAACCAAGGTCCTACGTTGTGCAAACCGACAGAGGACAAGCAAGACGTACAGCAAGACACCTGCAACCGTTGCAGATCACGAGCACCACAAGAAGTGGGCGTGTTTGTAAGCGACCAGAACGCCTGGACCTGTGAGATCAAACCTTTCAAGAAAGGGGGCGTTGTGGGATGGATGGATGGGTGGATGGATGGATTGATGGATGGAATATAGGAGCGTCCCCTTTGAAACGGGGTGGTAGCAGTAGCTATCATGCTCATTTTTCTCTATATATCTTAATTATTTATTTAGAATGGTTAACTAAACCATCATTCTATTTATTAAATTGTGCTCCTACATTACTAACATTGTCACTACTCTGCTTTTAAGCCACCAATCTTCCAGCCGTTTTTTACTAGTTTCCACCGCCGATTTATTCACCCGGCCACTGTTATCTCTAAACCCCAGAGCTTCAGGAACAGTGATTGCGCCTGCATCAACTTCCGGATGGATACCACTGCATTCGAGTATAATATGGTCAATTGTTTCACTGGAGTTTCTACATAGAGCACATGCGTCATCTCCATTGTTAAACTTCTTTTTGTAGCTGCGTGTTCTAAGGCACCCTGATCTAGCTTCAAAAAGTAGGGCACTGCCTCTTGAGTTATCAAAGAAATCTTCCTTCCTGATCTGCATGTTCCACTTTCGGTATAATTCCACACTCTGTTTTTTTTCCATCAAATTTATCCAATTTTTACCTTCTGTGTTTTTCACCTGTTGCTTAATGCTCTTTATTTCTCCGTCCTTGTTACTAGCATACTTACTAGTTAGTTTCCTAGTTCGTTTCCTCCATTGTGAGTCAACGCTTTTTAGGTACAGGTATTTAAATACCTTAGCTGCCCATCTGTTACTGTCCAGTTTCCTCAGGCGTTCCTCATATAATATTTTACTCTGACCTTCCCGTACTTCGAAAGATGCCCAGCCCATATCTCCCTGTGCCGCCTCATTTGTAGTTTTGCCGTGGGCACCTAGTGCTAATCGTCCAACGGATCTCTGATTTGTTTCTAATGTCGACTGTACCTTTGATTTTAGGCACAAAACCGCATTTCCGAAAGTAAGTCCGGGCACCATAATTCCTTTCCAAATACCCCTCAATACCTCATACCTATTGTATCCCCACAATGCCTTATGCTTCATTATCCCGGCATTCCTTCGCCCTTTGGCCTTAAGTGATTGCTCATGCTTTCCAATGTAATGCAATCCTTCGTTTACCCATACCCCCAAATATTTATATTCTGCTACTCTAGGCATTTCAATGCCTTGAATTTTAAGACCCTGATCAGTTGAGCCGTTGAAAATCATCAGACCCGACTTAACTGCGCTGAAACTGAAGCCTAGAGCGTCCCCTTCGTCTCCGCAATACTTAACTAGAGTTTGCAATTCTTCCAGATTCTCAGCTAGCAGCACAATATCGTCTGCATACATCAAACCGGGGAGGCGCTGCTCTACCGCCTTTCCACCTAATCTGTATGACAGGTTAAAACCAAGGTTACTGTCTTGTATCCTCCGTTCCAGGTTTTTCATATAAAGCATGAACAGCACCGGTGATAGAGGACAGCCTTGTCTTAATGCTTTGCATACTTTGACATCATCCGTACTTCTTATCCCTTCCCACGTAATTTCTACTTTGTTATCCCGGTATATTCCCTGTAGGAACTCTATTATCTCATAACCGATACCTTCTTCTTTTAATATGTTCCACAGGAGTTCCCTGCTTACGTTGTCGTACGCCCCGTTAATGTCCAGGAAGGCCAAATACAAAGG
The DNA here is from genome assembly GCF_055883805.1 of Amblyomma maculatum. NCBI lineage: Eukaryota > Metazoa > Arthropoda > Arachnida > Ixodida > Ixodidae > Amblyomma > Amblyomma maculatum. The sequence goes on along the minus strand of NC_139347.1, from coordinate 193,421,262 downwards.
TCTATTTTCCACTCTAGATATTTCGATGGATTGGGTAAGCACGAACAGGCTATCATCTAAGCGCCTACCATTTCTAAAGCCGTTCTGAAGTTCTCCGAGTATCTTGTTACTTTCCACCCATGCTTCCACCTTTAATTTCACCGCCTGCATGGCTAACCTGTACATTACAGATGTTATGGTAATCGGCCTGTAGGATTTTATGTGCATCCTTTCTCCTTTCCCTTTATAAATCAAATTCATTTTACTCTGCCGCCAGCTGTCCGGAATTTGCTTATTCGCTATGACTGTTTCCAAAGCTTTTAACAACGTTTCCTTACTTTTTGGACCGAGTTCATTAATCAGCTTGATCGGAATTTCATCTATTCCTGTAGATGTGTTTTAGGAATAATTTGTTCTGCCTTGTTCCAGTTTAGATTGGTCAGTTCTAAGCTGCATTGTATTCTGCTACCTTGTGTTGCTTCCTGATTTGTGGAGATTACCCTATCGTCGTTCTTAAATGACTCGGCTATAACTGATGTAATGTAGTTCACTGCGTTGTCTCCCTTTAAACAATTTCCCTCGTTATCTTGAATCCGATCTTGCTTTCTTTGATTCTTCTTCCCTAGCCAGCTTATATGTTTCCAGAATTCCCTTGCTCCGCCTCTAGAGGCATCGTGTATATCAGCCATCCAGCGATCGGTGGACTGTCTTATTTTACTTTGGACGAGGGCATGCACTTGAAGTTTCTTTTGTCGATATGATTCCCATTTTTGGTCGATTTCCTCCTGAGAAGCCTGTGCTTTCTTTGCCATTCGGTGTTCCCTTGAAGCAGCCCGTCGTTGTTCAATAGCTTCCCTGATTTCCTTATTCCACCTCTTCCTCTTTCCATTCCAGCGGTTTGATACTTTAACCTCCTTAATTGTCCTCCTTATGAGTAGTTCTACCTGTTCATAATCCCAGGCTTCCATGGGGCTTTTCTCTATTGCTTCCTCTATGTTTGCTGCTATCTCCGCTATTTGATCGTCGTTTAATTTTGCGTTTACGTTTTGTCTATGTTCCATTTCTCTTTTCATCAAGGGCCCCATCTGCAGACTAATACGTTTATGATCACTTCCCAGACTACACTCCCCTTCTCGGTCTATTTCCATTTTTGTGACCTTGCTATAAATTTCCTGCGACATTAGACAATAGTCAATGGTCGTCTGCCTGTTGCGGAATTCCCACGTGATTTGGCCTTCACATTTTGTTTCTCTATTTACTATAACTAGATCGTGTCGCTCGCAGAAATCTAGCATTAGCTTCCCGTTACAATCCGTGTATCCATCCAGATCGTCGATGTAGCCGTTCAAGTCCCCCAGCAGAATAATATTGGCCCCGTTTCCAATCTGGCTTATATCGTCACTGAGACATTCAACAAGATCCCTGTTTTCTTGCCTGCATTGATGTCCTGTTCCTAAATAAACTACCCCTAGCCATGTGGCGCCACTGACGACAGCGCCCCAGCGGCAAGCTAATCAGGCGGACCCCTGGGAGACCCCGGCATGGGCGACCGCGCCAAGGAGAGCGAAAACGGGCGCCATTACCTTATGTATAAATAAACAGTTTTGCTTGTTATACCGGCTACGTCTACCACACACCCCAAGACAAGAGAATCAAAACAACAATAAACTCAATAACAATAAATAAGCTGTACGCTCAGCCACGCTGAAAGGAACTGTTCCACTACGGAAAAATAAAGAGATGCGGTTGTGAGTGCAACCATGAAATTTAGACATTAATTTTATGGTCGACCGAATAAACTAGTTACCAACTATCGTTCTTTGTGTTGGCTGGCGAATATACATGACCCATCGGGGTACACAGTCCTATGGAGTCTGCCTCAAAAAATTTGATTGTTACAAATCCAGTCAGAAACATAAAAATGCTGACGCGCTCTAGCGCGCACCGGTATGGTTAGTTGATGAGAGCATGGATGACTAGAGCGGGGTTTTTGACAGATGAGCGCATTAGACGTACTCACCCGACAGCGAGCTGATCCCTGTTATTGATAATATGGAGGGTGGCGCTGGCCACGTGCCTGGCCAGTTTGCTCGGACCAGCCGGCTTTCTGTCCCAGAAATGGCGTTTAATTCACGAAAAACTCCACCACTGTTGGCGAGTGCACCTCCTTTTTATTCCGGCCGATATCCGCGCTGCCATCTATTCTGCTTGCCATGATGAGCCCAGCTTCAGCCACTCGGGCTTTACATGCGCATTCACCCCAGTTCGTCATGCATATCATTGGCCTAGGCTTTCTGGTGTCCTTCGTCGCTGCCTCAGAGCCTGCCGTGCGTACCAGCATCAAAAGGAGCGCCTCTCAAGTTCTCAAGTCGACGGGGGTGAGCTCCAACCAGATGCATCTCAGACTCCGCTCGATCAAGTCGGCATCGACCATTAGGGCCCATTTTCTCTCTCATCGGATGGAAAATAAATGGATTACGATCGCGGTCGACTATCTCACACGGTATGCGGAAACCAAGGAGGTGCAGCATGGCTAGTTATCTTCGATCGCCTAGCTTTTTATGCAACACATTGTGTTGTGGCATTGCACACCATCACAGGTGATCATCGGTCGAGACACTGCGTTTACGGCACAGTTCATGTACTAGGCAATTCAACTCAGTCTCATGACCCATTGCAAAACTACTGCCTGTCGGCCGCAACGACGTTTCTCACAAAAGGCTCAATAAAACCATCGCCGACATGATCGCAATGTAAATGTACAATATACACGCCGAAAAAAGCTTAGAACGAGGTCTTCTAATACGTCAAACATGCCTACAACACGGCCATCCAAAAAATGATCCGTTTTACACCATTTCACCGGGTCAACCGACATCACGTTGAAACGATTTCGGATTCCATGCTTCCTTGCTGCGCTGATGATTATCCGCGCACGCCAGATGTTGAGCAGTTCGCTCAGCACGCCGATGAAGAACGTCAACTTGTTCGCATTCACATTCACCAAAAGGTGTGCATGGCTGCACGCGGCTACAACCTCCATCATCGACAACTGACATATCATCCTGAAGAGCAAGTTTGGGCGAGGCAATTAATAAAATCTAATCGCATCATGGACACTGAAGCAGCAGCCTCCACCGAGGCTATAACGCAAACCTCGTATATGAATACTTCGAAGCAGTTCTCTAGCATAACGACAGGTACAGGAACTGGCGACATGGATTACCTGACAACCGCATCTCCACCGGCCGCACAAGCTAGATGCCGGTGGTGGCGAAGGATGGCTGGGAGAGGGCGCAGGTCAGAAGCGGTGAGCAGGGGGAGTCATGTTTCGGTGAGAAGCGGGAGAGTCGTTCCGCAGGGGTGCTTAGCTGTAGGCACCCGAAGGAGGTGGAAATAACGCGTCACGGCCTTCTGGGCTAGCACTAGGTCAATAATTCGATCTATGGCGCTGGTAGCGTGGAACCTGGTCCCTGCTGCGGTAGAATCGGGATATATGGAAGAGCTTAAAACAGCATGTGTCAAGCAGGTGGTTAACGAACAAGGTCAGGAAAGAGCTTTTGTAGGCAGGATCGAAGCGACCAGCAAAGTCCAGCCTCTAGTGTCGCTGCGTAGGAAGTGGTGCGCTGTGGTAGGAAATAGAGAGAACTGTGCCGTATGAGTGTTCCGAGGTTCACTCGCAGGATGAGTGTGAGGAGTAGTTCCCCAAAAGCAGTAGTGCTGGATCGGAGATGCCTGCAGTGGGCAGCTGTTACAATTATTGCATTGCGGAAGAGGTAATCACGCACAATTTGTGAGTCATGCGGGGCTGATTCGGAGGCTCATAGGAGCCCACGCAAGCGACAGCGGTGACATTAGGCAAACGCCCGAACCTCGGTGTAATGTGACGCAGCTTAAGATCTTCGAGCGCGCAACATTGTTGGATGAAGGCAGTGGTAGCATCCAAGTTATATGAAGTAACTATTACCCCAGTCACACGGCCATTTGCAAAGGCGATTGAGATAGCCTTCGAGATTTTCAATCGCGATCGAACTAGAAGGAGTTGTGCCGCTTCTACACGGCAAAACTCAAAGGTTATTAAAATAGTTCTGGTGTTTGGCGCCAAACTTTTGTGGCGCCACTACCTTTGCTTTTGGTTTTGCTTAAAGAACTAAAATCCTCTATGAATGCGAAATAATATTTTATTTCGATGATGGGATCGTGTAAATTAAAGATATAAAATAATAACACTGCTTCACGTTTTTGTATCGTAAACGCATAAATGTACATTTTTTTTAGTAACTGCAGATCATCATCATCATCATCATCAGCCTGATTATACCCACTGCAGGGCGAAGGCCTCTCCCATATTTCTCCAATTATCCCGCTTCTGTGCTAGCTGCATACACTTCACTCCTGCGAACTTCTTAACCTCATCCGCCCATCTAACTTTCTGCTGCCCCCTGCTACGCTTTCCTTCCCTTGGAATCCAGTTTGTTACGCTAAGCGACCATAGATTATCCTCCCTTCGCCCTACATGTCCTGCCTATGCCCATTTCTTCTTAATTCCCACTAGTATGTCGGCAACTTGAGCTATTTCTCTGACCCACTCTGCACGCTTCCCATCTCTTAATGTTACCCCTACCATTTTTCGTTCCATAGCCCTCTGGGTTGTCCTGAACTTAGGTACAACAATCTTGGTTAGCCTCCACGTTTCAGCCTCATAGGTGAGTACAGGTAAGATGCAGGTGTTTAGTTGTTATTCAAGGACGACTTTTTTTAAACGCGTTGACGTTCATATGACCGTGCTTTTCATTGTGTTTGCTTTTCTCGGAGGCGCATGCTACAGTGGTAGAGATACCATCAATAATGCGCCCTAAAAAAGAGCGATGCTATTTTAAAATTATTACGGATATGAATATTTCACCGCGTAAATTAAAGATATAAAATAATAACACTACTTCACGTTTTTGTATCGTAAACGCGCTGTGCACGCGAGTGCGCGACGCTTCTCGGGTCAACGTTAGCAACTTTGCGGGACGTTCGAAGGCCTTCGAGATCTCGATAGAGTTCTGAGCTTTTACAGTCACTAAAGCCAGAACTATCCTTTCAGATAATAAGGCGGCTGTTAGGAACTTCGGCGAAGGCCTAATTTCCAAGCAGGCGGCCAGTCTATTGAGAAAGCACCTGGAGGTTTTAGTCATCTGGGTTCCAGCTCACGAGGGTCTACCAGGCAATGAAGCTGTTAATCGCCTCGTTCGAGGTGTATACACCCGAGCGGCCATAGAGACCCCGCTACCCGGCGACAAAGACGCCCTCATCACTTACAAGGAGCTCTGTGAGACTACCAGACTAAACAGAAGGATCTATCCACCACCAGATAGGTCCCTAATACCTTCAGAATGCAGGGCCTGGCGAAATATTCAGGCCAATTGTTTCTTTCTTCATGTTACTCTGCATAATGAGTTGACAGGGGACCCAGATGACTGCAATCTCTGCAACATACATCTGAGTTAAAATCACCTAATCTGGATAGGCCCGGTTCCCCGGAAGCTAAAGAAACCGATCCCCTTGATCAAATTACCTGGGAGTCCTACATCCGCTGCCCAAATGTGGATGAACAAAAGATCGACCTACGCCTGGCGGAGGAGGCTTACTCCAAGACCTTCTCTGTGGCCACGGCGCAGGAGAGCGGACAAGGAGACCCTCCCCCTGGCTGAGTCCCTGCCCCGAGGTTCATGTCGGTGTAAATAAAGTCTTCCTACTCACTCACCGTTCTGAGCTGTTCCGTTGACTCAATAAACTATCACTCAATAGCCATTGAAAACGCCCGTGGGGCAGCTTTTGAAGGCCTTCGAGTCGATAGAAAATCGGCTCGAGGGCCTTCAAAATGCCCGTGTGACAGCGGTATAAAACGCTGTACACATAATTTGCGATGTCCTCTAAGAGAGCCGCCTTTAAATTGAAAGCTGATGAGTGAACCTGACATCCGTACTTCGACATCCGTACTTCATGCTATCGCGGACGCTCAATTGCTTAGTTCTTTTTCGGGCACAAGTAAGCTCGCATGATTTCATTCAGTCTAACGCCAGTCTCATCTTTTGCTCGTGTCGGCATCATCACCAACACATGATGACAGTGGCGTCCCAGCATTTGATATGTCATCTGCTGGTTATTGGTGAGCCACTCTTCGACGTCTTCGCCAGCCTCACCAGAAAGTTCCACGGCTTGCTGTAGTGTTGCCTAGCGGGTGCCGTTCTACCGTGCTGGCTTGCGTGGCTTTCCTGGAGCATGGTCATGGGCAAAGGTAGTAATCCAGCTAGTCTTCGACTCCAACGAGGTCAAAAAGATCCGTGGTTATCGGTACCGCACGTGCCACCACACTATTATGGTTAATTTACAGGGGTGACTCCACCTTAGCCAGGTGCGTCAACGGAAAGATGGCGAGCTTCTTTCTCATTCTAGCACTTCCTTCTTCTTTCTTAAGCGCTGCCTGATAATATCTTCACGAGGATGCAGTGCAGATAACAAACGGATGGTAACCGATGACGATAGGATGTCTAATGAGTGCCTTCGTGGCTAGCGAGAGCGTTTCTGAGCACACTTCATTGCTCGGTTATATCTCCTTGTCCATGATACTACCCGGAGTCACCAAGGGATAATCCCGATCTCGAACAAGGAAAAGCGGCCCCAAGCAGCAGGCCATCGTTGGATCGACGACGGCCCAATGTTGGGAAGCAGTGCATCAATATCGAACCTAGATTGGTTCTCGGGGAGTGCAGTTCATTTTACATATCTGGCCCATCGTTAATTTCCAATACTGGTTCATTGTGGTTCATTGTTGAACCAGGCTTGAACTACCAGTATGTGTTTATTGTCGACTTTTTTATTCATGGTATATATAGGAAAACCCTCAAATCCAATGCCAATTCCAAAGTTGCTAAATTAGTGCTTTCCCAACATGGGCCTATTACAGGCTCTCCATTCATGTTTCATTGTAAACCTGCGCATCCGATAGGCATTGTCGAGCCTTGCAGCAGTTTATCCATCATGGTTACAAAGACCCCAGGCAGCAAACCAACATCGCACCAACCCCGGCCCAACGTCGACAAAAATTGGTACCAACATTGGCGTAATACTGTTTTTTTTTTTGAGAAATTACTACATTTTTATATATTGTCACAGAAGCCAGTGAAACTGGTTCAGCAGGTTTACTTACAACTAAGTAAAAGTACCGGCAAGATCAGGCACGGAACCGACTGGCGGGCGAGCACCGAGAGCGAAGAAGACGAGCGTGTGCCAGTCTCCCGAGCTCGCCACATGGCGGCGCCAGTAAGATAACATTGCGGCATTGCCCCTCCCGGTGGGAAAGGCATCGTCCCGATGCTGAGTGGCGAGGTCGAGGCTAATCGTAGTCGGCGAGGATGCGCATTCACATCAAGTAGTTAAAGGAGGCAAAGAAAAAAAACACATGTAACTTGACGTAGCGGGAGTAGAAGTGCTTCATCCTGGCGACATGTACGACTTCCGATTGTGCTTGCCGTCTGGACGAGAGAACAGTGCCTTGCGGGATCACTTTGTAGGTGACGTCGCTGAGTTTGCGTTGTACTTCGTACGGGCCGAAGTAGCGGCGCAGAAGCTTCTCGGAGCGACCCCGCTGGCGAACAGGTGTCCACACCCAAACCTGATCGCCAGGGTTGTAAATTACCTCCCTGTTACGAAGGTTATGCCGTCGAGCATCTTTAACTTGCTGTGTCAGGACTCTCAGTCTAGCCAGCTGGCGAGCGGCCTGGCATACTGGACGAATTGGTCGGCACCGGCAATCGATGGGTGGGCAACATGTGGCAGTAGCATTGCGTCCAGCATTGCGTCCAGCATGGTGACAGCTTCGCGACCGTACACCAAACGAAACGGTGTAAAGCGGGTCGTTTCCTGGACTGCGGTGTTATAAGCAAATGTTGCATACGGTAGTATCTGGTCCCAGTTCTTATGATCTTCGTCGACGTACATAGAAAGCATATCGGCGATGGTCTTATTGAGTCGCTCAGTAAGGCCATTCGTCTGAGGGTGGTAAGCTGTTGTTCTGTGATAAGTGCCACTGAGCCGCATCACTTCCTGGGTTAGAGCTGAAGTAAATGCCGTGCCTCTGTCAGTTAAAACGATCGCAGGGGCACCGTGACAAAGGACTAGATTAAAGATGAAAAAGTTCGCAATATCAGTAGACGTGCCGCTGGGAAGAGCTTTCGTCTCACAATAGCGGGTTAGATAATCTGTGGCGACTATAATGTACTTGTTTCCCAATGATGACGTAGGAAATGGCCCGAGTAAGTCCATACCGACTTGGTGAAAAGGTACTCGCGGAGGAGCAATAGGCTGCAGCAGGCCGGCTGGCTTTGCAGGTGGTATCTTCCGACGTTGGCAATCACGGCACGTCCTAACATAGCGCTGAACCATAGCGGCAAGCTTGGGCCAGTAGTACTTTTGTCGCACTCGTGCCAAGGTGCGCGAAAAACCTAGATGTCCGGCAGAAAGCTCGTCGTGGTATGCCTGCAAAACGTCGGTATGGAGCGGCGTTGGGACAACCAGCAGATATTGAATGTCTGTGGAAGCGTAGTTTTTCTTGTAGAGGACGCCGTCACGCAAGCAGAACGACGACAGGCCACGCGTGAAAAGGCGAGGCGGCGATGAGGCGGTTCCTTCGAGGTAATCGATGAGGGGCTGCAGTTCGGTGTCGTCTCGCTGCTGTTGAGCGAGATCTGGCGTCGAGAGAGCGCCGAGAAAGACGGAGTCATCTGTTTCACTTGAAGAACACGGGATAGGGTCTTGCGATAGGCAGTCAGCGTCACTGTTTCTTGCGAGACTTGTAAACAATAGTGACATCGAACTCCTGTAAGCGGAGACTCCAGCGGGCTAACCTGCCTGAAGGATCTTTAAGGTTCGGTAACCAACAGAGTGAGTGATGGTCGCTGACCACTCTAAACGGCCGACCATACAGATACGGCTGAAATTTTGTTACCGCCCACCAACTGCAAGGCACTCCTGTTCGGTAGTAGAATAATTCGCTTCGGAACGATACAGGGTGCGGCTGGCGTAAGCAATCACCCGCTCAACGCCTTCTTGCCGCTGAACGAGAATTGCACCGAAGCCAACGTTACTGGCGTCGGTATGCAATTCTGTGTCGGCCTCCTCGTCGAAGTGGCCAAGTACGGGCGTTGTTTGAAGGCGCTTGCAAAGCTCCTCGAAGGCCCTTTACTGCTCGTCGGCCCAGATGAAAGGCTGGTCGTCCTTTGTTAGACGAGTCAATGGTTCCGCTATTCGGGAGGAGTCGTGCACAAATCTCCTGTAATATGCACAGAGGCCCCAAAACCGACGCACGGAACTTTTATCAGTGGGCGTCGGGAAAGTAGCTACGACAGCCGTCTTCTCTGGATCAGGGCTAATTCCCTCAGCACTCACGACGTGACCCAGGAACTTGAGCTGTTGGAATGCAAAGTGTCATTTTTCTGGTTTTAATGAGAGTCCGGCGCCGCGGATGGCATTTTACACGGCCGTCAATCGTTTGAGGGGCTCTTCGTAGGTAGCAGAGAAAATGACAACGTCGTCAAGGTAGACAAGGCACATCTGCCATTTCAGGCCGGCTAGGACAGTGTCCATCATTCTTTGAAAGGTTGCGGGAACGAAACACAAACCGAATGGAAGCACCTTAAATTCGTACAGTCCGTCAGGAGTAATGAATGCGGTCTTCTCTCGATCACGTTCGTCGACTTCTACCTGCCAGTACCCGCTGCGTAGATCGAGCGATGAAAAGTATCGGGCATGGCGAAGTCGGTCGAACGAGTCATCGATTCGAGGCAATGGGTAGATGCCCTTTTTCGTAATTTTGTTAAGCCTCCTATAGTCGACGCAGAATCTGACTGCTCCGTCCTTTTTAGCGACCAGCACAACTGGTGACGCCCATGGGCTTGTGGACGACTGGATCACATCATCGCGGAGCATTTCATCAACTTGCGCCCGAATAGCCTCTCGTTCTTTCGGCGATACTCGGTAGGGGTGTTGGCGGATAGGGCGCTCGGTGGGATCAATTATAATTCGATGTTTGGTTACTGACGTCTGTTTCACTTTGGAAGTGACGGCAAAGCAGTCATGGTAAGTGTCCAGAATTGCTTGAGGGCGGCGTTTCTGGGTAAGAGACAAAGCTGGATTCATGTCAGTTTGAACAGTTTGTCCAGTGCTCTCGGGAGGGTTCTAGTTGGCCAGCGAAAGTGCGCAATGGGTGGATGGCGCACTGACTTCGTCAAAATAAGCGATAGCTGTACCTTGCAGTAAATGGCGGTATTCGGCACTAAAGTTCGTTAAAAGCAGTTCAGTTCGTTTACTTTTCAAGGCGAAGACCCCCCCGAGCGACGCAGATTTGTAGACTCAACAATAAATTCACGTTCGTTTCCGCGAGGCCTTGAAAGGCGGGGGGTTGTCGAACTGCACTGTAACAAACAAGCTGGTGCGTGGAGGTAGAGTGACATGGTCGTCGCACACTCGGAAAACTGGCCTGTCTGTGTAGTCGTCGCTGTGCTGCTGTACTCGTCGGAAATTGCGCGGTGAGTGGAAAACTTCACCATAAAGTCACGGAGGTCGATGATTGCTTAGTTTTCTCTAAGAAAATCAAGGCCGAGAATCAGGTCCTTGGAGCACTCTGCTAGCACAACAAAGCAGCACGAGAAAGTTACGTGGTGAATCTCGACGCGAGCGGTGCACATTCCGAGCGGCGTTACCACGTGCCCTCCGGATGTCCTTATCGGGGCTCCGTGCCAAGGAGTCAGGACTTTTCACAGAATGGTAGCAAGGCCATGGCTCATAACGCAAAAAATCAGCGCCGGTATCTACAAGGGCAGTCGTGTTGTGGTTATCAACGACGATCGGTATCTCGGCGGAATGTAGCTCACCGTCGACAAAGTGCGGCGTGTCAAGGATCGTCGGGCTGACGGGTCGTTCGTTGCGTCGAATTATGGCGTCGAAGGTAAGCTTCTGTGATCATCGGGAGGTCGTCGAACTCGTTGGTCGTGGGGTGCGTCGATTGGGGGCGTCGGAGGAAAGCTTCGGCGATCGTCGAAAAGTGGTCGGATTGCTGATCGGAGCGAAGGGTCGGAGGTCGGTATGTGTGATCGAATCGGTGAGCGGAGGATGTTGGTCGTAGTGTCCATCGACGGCGGCCCTACCCCCGAGGGTCGCCGTCTTCAGTTTTCCCGGTGCGGACTTGGGGACTGCCTGAGGAAAGAACGGCGGCTAGTTGAAAACTGCCTCGGCGGTGGTGACCTGGACTGGCGTCGCTGAAGGGATGCAGGTGGGGCGTGGTCGCTGAGGTATTGGTCGATGTCCCGAGGTCGTTCGCCATAGCGCGGCCGAGGGGCATCCGGGGAAAATCCGCGCAAGCCCATCCGACGGTACGGGCAGTGGCGCAGAACGTGACCTGCTTCGCCGCAGGGTAAGCACAAAGGCAGATTGTTCGGCGTGCGCCACGCGTGTGCTTTGCGAACGGGTGGTCGAGCTTCAGGCACTCCAGTCGAAACTGGATATTGGGGTGGATGACGTGCGGGAGGAGCAGCGTTGCAGGGTGCCAGTTGTTCAGGAGAAGGAGTACGCAACATGTCGCTGTACGTCATGATCTGTGGCGCAGGCGGCTGGGGTGACGGTACTGATGGCACTGCTTGGCGGAGCTCTTCGCGCACCATATCCGAGATGCCCCGAACACGTGGATGTTGTTCGAGTGAGGGCAGATTTTGCAGCTCTTCGCGCACGATGCTTCGGATAAGTTCGCGAAGGGCTTCCCTGTCGTTTCCGGCCATTGGCAAGCGGAAGTCTATGGCCGCGATGTTCGCTGAGCGATCAAAATGTACAAATCGCTGATTTAAGGCACGCTCGATGCTTGTTGCTTCTTTCGTAAAATCAGCAACAGTACGTGGAGGGTCACGTACAAGGCCAACGAACAACAGCTCCTTGACGCCTTGCATAAGGTAGCGCACCTTCTTTACCTCCGACATGGAGGGATCCGCCCGGTTGAAAAGGCGAGTCATTTCTTCCACAAACGGCGACGCTTTCATTAGGCCGCTGTGCTCGGGACTGTAGAGCGAGTTCGGCCATCTCTTTTCTTGCATCGTTGCCAAATGTTGCGAGCAGCTGCCGCCGGAAATCCCGCCAGGTGGAAATGGTAGCCTCATGGTTTTCGAACCACATCTTGGCGGAGTCTTCTAGTGCGAAATAAACATTCTGCAATTTTCGCTCCTCGTCCCACGCATTAAATACAGCGACCTGGTCGTAGCTAGTCAGCCAGTCCTCAACGTCTTCGAAGTTGTCGCCATGAAACGGTGTGGGCATACGTGGATTATGGCAGATCAGCTGCTGGACACTCACGGGAAGCAGAGTGGTCTGAATTGCCGCTGTAGTCATCGTGGTTCGCGGTGGGGAAACAAGAGGACCACACTCGGGTGCTAAGCCTCTCAAGCGACGGCTCGCCTTGTGCACAGGTGTCGTGTCCACGGTGTGTAGATGGGCGTAGGGGGCAGTCAGAGGCTCTTCGTACATGGGATCTACCCAGAAGCTCCACCAAAAATGTCACAGAAGCCAGTGAAACTGGTTCAGCAGGTTTACTTACAACTATGTAAAAGTACCGGCAAGATCAGGCACGGAACCGACTGGCAGGCGAGCACCGAGAGCGAAGAAGACGAGCGCGTGCCAGTCTCCCGAGCTCGCCACATGGCAGCGCCAGTAAGATAACATTGCGGCAATATTGGTCCGGCTTATATGCCAACATTGCACCTTTCTTGGCACTGCCAACATAGGCTATCAGCTGGCCGTGCCCCTAGTGCCACGTATTGGCATGCCACTAGTATTCAATGGCAAATGTGACATTGGCAATAAACCGGCCGTGCCGCTTGTATCACATATTGGTATTTATTGGCATGCAACAAGTATTCATCGGCACGCTTGGCCTGCCACTCTTAAGCCACCTTTAGCCATGCAGTTATTTCACCCTTGCCCTTACTGCTGCCATTTGCTTAACTGTCACTCTGACAATTGTGGTTTTCTTATGCGGTCATTTCCCAACCTTGCATGTCATCTACCTAAGCAGCCATAAAAATCATGCAATTAAATAGGCAAGCAAAATATTTTCCGAGAACATTTTATTGAGAGCTCATATACATGCACATGCCACAAGGACATCACAGGGCCAAAATGCAGTGCAGGAAGCACGGGGTACAGGGTTAATATGGGAGACGCTAGTAGGTGTAATTGGAAACAGGGCACTAAGCAGCACATGACCAGGTAGTGCAGGTAGAGGTGATGGTGTGCAGTGTGCGTTGGTCATGACGGAAGGGGCTGGCCATGTTGAGCAGTGTTGATGCACTATAGCCTTGTAGTGCGAGAGGTGTTGCAGGAATAGGAGGCTGAGCATGGGTGCATTCCAGGGCAGTGTCCCCCATGGATGAAAAATGGCAGTGGACTGTTTTGAGCATGATAGTTGGCAGTGAAGGGTCAATGGATCAAGTGATGAGGTTGAGGGGGCGGGGGAAGCGCATGGCCCAGGTAGTAAGCTGGGCACCCCGTAGGAAACAACCATTCAGGAACAGTTTGTTGAGGAGATTGGCCCGTGGGTCTTACAAATGACATCTGCACAGAAGACAACCATATATCACCATAAAATCTAAACTCATCTTCTCAACACTTATCCAAACAAATATTTGAAGTCAGGGTGCTCTATACGATTGAGTACAAAATACAGAACCCCGCTATAGTAAAACCTCTGATATAGTAAAGTGAAACTGAAGTCCCAGTTCATCTTCCATAGGCAGCTGTACGTTAACCCCCTTTATAGTAAAGATGTTTTTGGTAAAAATTGGTTAAAGTGCTTCTGGTCACGGCGACAACTCCCACGATGATATCGCCATCCGCGCACTACCTAGAATTGCGAGGCCAAGACTTTTTGTATTTGAAAACAGAACAATAACCCCGAGTGTTCGTTTAGGTGGCTTTACTACTAGCCGTAACAGCAGTCAGAAGGAGCCTACTTTACAGAAGCCTTGGAGCCGTGAGGGAAAGCGCGCAGCGCGAATAATAAAAAAGTAAAGCTGTCTACAAACGCAGCAAGCAGGCGGCGTGTTCCATTCAGAAAGTAAAGGAGTAAAAGTGCAGCAAGCAATAGGAAGGAGAAAGAAATGGGTCAACATTCACTGCAAAGTGCAGTACAAATCATGAGGCAGTGGTGGCAGAAAGTGGAGGGGCAGCGAGTAAGGTCTTACAGCACTTGTGTGCCATGCGAATTTATCATTTATTGCCTTTTAAAAGACAGAAAGAGCAAAAAGGGACACCATATTCACGCAAGGCTTTAGTTTTTACATGAAATCGAACTTGGTTGCATTCGTAATCACGTCTTCGTGCTTCAAAAGTACTTCCACAAGATGTAGATAAATTTTATAATGAAAAAATCACACAAAGAGATGATAAAAGCGAGATGGAAGGTATTTAGGTTTTTTTTTTCATTAAGCAACAAGACGTGTTCAGTAAGTGCCTATTTAACTACTAGACAGCACTTTCAGGACCATGTCATCACAGACCACTGATACAGTAAAGACCATGATATAGTAAATATTTTCGCTGGCCTCAGTGGCTTTACTATAAAGGGGTTCTACTGTATATATTGAAGGCCTATTGCCGCATATTCTTCTTTTAGAGCACTTTGCGACAGGTTTCTGGGCCTGCAAGGGCATGCAGCATCATATGACATAGGGATGATAGATATATGCAAAATAATATCCATTCCAGATACAAAATAAAGATATTTGGAAGAAAAAACCTGCTTCCAGCAAACCGATAACTTCAGGTCGATGCTTAGTGTTCATATAGAATTACAGTTCCTGAAAATATGACGGTTCAGGCTCCAGAACTTTCAATTTTTAAAAAATTCCTAAACATTCCTGCAATAGACAATATGGATTACTAAGCATACAAAACTGGATGATATTAAAGAACACATTAAAGAATATTTTTCTGCAGTACACCAGTTACAGGCACGCATACATTACTGCGGCCAGAATAGAGAAATAATTGCCCTGACAGAATCAATCAAGCTATCTTCAATCAGCTAACTGAGGGAGATGTGTACATCGCAGATATTCTCAAGGCTGTGTACGCATATAATATTCTCAAGATAACCGTACCATTTCAAGTTCCAGCTTTTTAGTTTTCACAGCTTTATTGTTTGCTGCATTCTACTATAAACAATTGCCTTAAGTGTAATGTACCAAGCTAATAGTCTTCATACAGTGCTCATTATAAATTAAAGACACCGGAACAACATGCACACAAAGAAGAAAAGAAGAACGGGACGGAGCGCCATTCCCAACTGATTTATTGTGCAGAATAAAGTACATATATATCTCACTGCCGGCATATGCGCAAGGAACCCATTCAGCATCATGTAGTTTAAAATAAGATATGTTCAAGAAGCCCATGCCTCATACCACAGCCTCTTTCTCTGAGAAAGCATTACTTGAACATAGCTTATCGTAAACTACATGATGCTGAATGTGATGCAGCTGAATGTGTTCCTTGCGCATGTGCCGGCAGTGAGATATATATGTACTTTGTTCTGCACAATAAATCAGTTGTGAGTGGAACTCTGTCCCGTTCTTTTCTTGTGTGCGTGCATTGTTTTGGCGCCTTCAGTTTATAATAAATAAACACAAACAAGCCCAACAAGAAGTTCTAGTAATCATACAGTGCATGCTTGTTCAGCTAAAATTATTACAGCCAGCCTGCAATGAGCAATTGAGCAAGTACTAGAAATTTACTTTGCATAGGCAGGAAAATGTCATGCTAGATCTGAGTACAATGATATCATACTTCCTTATCAGCTAGCAGCCTACCAGGTATGCATTTTCCCTCATCACAGCCAATCATATGTCTATACCATCGGCGACCTTCCACGTGCAAGATTATATTCAGTTAGGCATGCATGGGTAATTTTATGTCCAGGTATCAGGTGTGGTGCTCGGGCATCTGATTTCTTAAAACCAATTCATAGTAGTTGTTGGTATAGAGAATAGTAATCTACCTGAATATCTTAGGCCAAATATTATTTTCATTGCTTAAGCACACCTTAAAATACAATGCTTGATGTGACTATGGGATCATAAAAAAACGATACATCTAGCATGACAGTGATTTTTCACTTTCACCCTATCACAAGTTCCTTGAAAAACCAGTTTAATCCTGAGCTGAAAAGTTGTTTCGCGCACATTTTATATTTCAGTATCTATAAGATGTTGCTATTTTGTGAATATATTTCAAAATCAAAATTTCTTAACAGCCTCACAAATTATTCTTTTTTTTCAAAAATGGACAATATTTTGTACTCAAATTAAAAATAAGATTGTGTCTGGAGAAATAGTATTGTTTGCAGAACAAAACAGCACATACGAAAAAAAGCACCAATATCGCTCAAACTTAATGCGCAATACACGAAAGGAGAGTTCACCTAAAATTACAAGCGCAATAGCCCTGTGCACATGGACTCGACAGCACCAGGTTGAATCAGCGTTGAGTAAGCAAGGTCATCATTCTCGACCAGGCTGATGTCTACATGAACTCGCTTTCTAGTGAGTAATTATGGTAGCAGAGCGTAGAATCGAGTTTTGAAGTTATTGTGCAAGTTCTTACTCGTATTTGATTCCATTGCCTTTTACTATCGAGAGCTTCGATTATTTTTTATCGTTGATGAGCGCTAAAAAGCATTCATTTCGAGTGACGCTCGTCGCCGCTCCAGAGGCTTTTTCATATCCCAGAGTTCTCCATAACTAGACTCCCTGACTGGACAGCGTCTATATGCCTTTAGATAAGCGGGTCAAGCGAATTAACCTACCCCCTGCAAGCGAGTTAACGCGACCCGCTCCGCCGCCTATTTTACTCGACCCGACTATGTATACATGAACCCCACAACTGATTTTTCACTCGACAGACGTACTCGACCTAATTCTGCCGAGTTCATGTATACAGGGGTGGAACGCACGTGTAAGAAGTAACAATGCTGCTAAGAATCCAATCTGCTTTCTTCTGGCTCCCATCCAGTTTTCTAAAAAAATATCTTGTCTGACAAGTGAGGATATTTGGAGTTAAGCAGCTAAGCAACACAAGATCCATATGCTTGCTCTAACGCATGACTCCTCAGTGCACTTACAGTTGCAATTTGCTTAGTCATGTGGCAATTCACTAAACCGTCTGACTAGACATGAAAATCAAAAAAAAAAAATCGGGGGATCATTTCTACTTTTATTAAGACATGCGAAAGCTTTTTGGTTGTTGACATAGCATTCAGAGACTGCGGGAGTTTGGCAGTTTTATACGTCTTATTTCGTTTGGCAGTTGCAAGGGGATGTAGAAAAAGAAATATGAGTAGGGAATATAAGGGGTGACAACATCCCGAAATGAAATTAATGGACCAATGACGCACACTGCGTATCTTAAATGGCGTCACTGGTAACATCAAACACAGAAAATCGGCCTTGAGTATGACAAATTTGAAGCCCAGGAAGTGAGTTGGTTGTGGGCAGGTAGTTGGAAAAGGGCAGCCTCCTGAGAGCTAGGCGGCAAGATCACTGCCACCCATTATGGAGAAAGGCCTGGCAAGCATGCAGGCAAAGGTGCGCATATATAAGAGCAATAAATGCACAAGGAATGCACGCCTGAATGAGCAGCTGCACTAATAATTTCCTTTTGTCTTGCAGCCTACCCCTCCTGCACTGTAAGCAAGTCTGCTCTGTTTTCCGAACTCAGAAGCATATGCAAAAACGAACGAGTATTGCATGATAATCTCCTTTCTGCAAATGTCTTGCTCTATGGTTACAAAATAAATTCATTGCAGCTGCGAATAAAGCGAGGTGGGAGCTAATGGCGAATCTCAATGGCTTAGGGAGAGAATTATTTATAATTGTCACTTTGAGCAAAGTAAATAGCCTGGTTTAGATCGAAGTAATATTAAATCTACATGGCTGAAACCAGTGTAGGCAACCAGAAATGTACAAGCAGTCAGTAACTGCATGTCTGTATGAACAAATACATACAGTGCAGGCAGCAGTAATGAAGGGAGAGTGGAAGGCAAATAACCTGAGCAATACTGAATGGCTTTCTTCTCTGCAACCTCAATACAGGCTTCCTGCGAATTCTTGTAATGCAAGCATAATCAAGTATGCTAAATATTCCACCACTTAAACACCTGCACTCCCGTGTTACGCAAATGACAACTACTTCGTCAGTTCAACAAGCTATGTCTGTTATTGTGCTATTACACCACAGGTTCACGCAATCATGCCTCAACTTGAAATAGTCACATACTGCTTAAATAAAGCAACGATATATAGCCCCAGCTATTAAAGCGCTGCCAGGGACATGAAGGATATTATTTTCTGCATACTGTGGGCACGACTTCTGAACAAGTAAGTTTTGAGCTAAAAAGCCAGAAAAAGTCATATAGCATGCAATCATATAGCGAAAAGCCAGCAGAGCATTTAAAGCCTTTATATAATGCAAAACAAAGGCAATGTGTCATACCTACCGAGGCAATGTTTCCTTACACACAGCATGTTTCATGGCAAGGCTCCCACAGTTGTTGACAGGTTATGCAGCACCAAAATGTTGATGATGTTGTCTGCCTCACATTCACGCAGCACCCCTTTGATGGCAGATGATTGCTTGTGCGAAAGCAGTGCGATGATACAAGTGGAGCAAGTGGACTGCGGGCGTTATAGAGCAAAGAGCCCTAAATGCAAGGAAAGAAAGTCTCCATTAATTCGATGGCTCTAAATCATGATAAAAGCATACCATGGCTCTTCTCTGTTTAGTTAATCTATAATTTCAATTGAAAGCTGTCTCAAAAAATTGACTAATTGCAACTCTATGTTACACGTGGTATAACATAGCTGTGCCAGGGCAGTGGGGCGATCAGTTAGCATAACGACCGGAAAATACATACTGATGTTTCATGCAGTCTTGATGCTGGAGCAAAGTGTCATGGTGCGAAGAACAAAATTAAAAGCATGCACAGGCGCCAAACGTATGCTACACAACCGACGCGACTAGAGGTGTGCACGAGCATAAATTTTGAGCCCGACCCTGGCCTCATGCTACAAACCCTAACCCGGCCTGGAACTGAAATTGTCTGAGCCCACCCAGCGCTCACACTGAAGGCTCCCGCCCTGCTGGACATGCTATAACAGACCAGTTGCAAAACCTACAAGTCAGCTTCCCTTTGAGGCAGGAATTCGTGCACAGTGGCGACAGAACCTGATTCAGGGATAATAGTTAGGTGCAGTACATGCATCTACCACAGTCCACGCTGCTTGGGATGCAGTTCCCCACGCACAGGCTACTGTCAGAGAAAGGTTTTCCGGCATTCTTAACACTGGAATAAAGGGGGGAGCACTGTCACCCTAGGGGTGAAGAAATAAAATTTAGAAAAGGGACACTAACCGGAGAGGGTAATGGGGCGACAATGCGCACGCGAATAATACTGTGACGAATGGGCAAGAGGTGCGGGAATTACGCTTCCCGTCAGGCGATGTGCTAGCACTGTACCCAACTATTACCCCAAAGTCTATGCCGCCATTGTGCAGATATTTCTGCCGCACAGGGAAGCTGACTTGTAGGTTTTGCAACTCATCTATTGCAGCTGAAGCAACGATACAGAAAGAAAAACATAGGCGACAATCCCTGCGTTTCGATGGAGGCGAAACGAAGAGGCGTCCGTGTGCTGTGCGATGTCAGCGGACGTTAAAAATCCTCAGGTGGCCGAAATTACTCCGCAGCCCACCACTACGGCTCCTCTTTCACTCTTTCGACTTTCACTCCCACTTTCATCCCTTCCCTTATGGCGCGGTTGAGGCATCCACAGAAAACAAGTGAGACAGTTACTACGCATTTCTCTTCCTATAAATCAATCAATCAATCAACCGATCAGTTTTATCTGTTTTAGGCTGTTTTAGACGGTTCCGCCTTTCTCGCCGCGTCGCTCCTCGCTGTGGGGTACCTCCGATCGTCGCTGCCTCTGACCGTCACCGCTGGGGGTCCCTGGGTCCTTGCACGCGTCGACGAAATTCCTACCCCGAACGACCGGGAGATCTTGGCACCTCAGCAACGGTTGCTCCCTCCTTGCCGCTCCGCTCCTCGCTGGTGGACACGTCTACTCGCCACTGCCTCAGACCGTCTTCTCTTGGGGTCCCTAGGTCCTTGCACGCGGCGAAGCCCTTGAACGGCCGGCAGACTTCGGTGAGCGCCGATAATGTTACGACGGCTCGAGTAACGGGCTTGGCTTGCGGAGTGCTGCAGCTGCCGAATCGTAATGTCGACTGCGCCAGTAAACGCCAGGTCCTTGTTTCTTCAAATCTTCCGCACCTCGCCAAGGTGCTCCTCGATTCGGCAGGCGACGTGCAGTTCACACACAACCGCACAATGAGACGTAGGACGACGAACTTGCAGTAACAGAAGGAAAATTAACTTTATACGACACAAACACAAGATACAGCAAACTTATTTACACGAGTCGGTGAGACAACACACTTTACAAAAGAGACTGGACGAAAGACTAACTGCAAACTGAGCGCATTGCTCTTTTAACGACTTCTCAGTCGGGGCCTGACTAACCTCAGCACAAGAACCAGAACCACGATGGCTGCGCGGTGCGCTCTTAAACAGCCAGCGCAGAAGCTTTTAGGCGCGGAGGAGGAACGGAAAATAGCTTAGCGCTGCCAAAGCTATGCCTCCCCGTTGGCCCTCTGGAGTGGTCTCGAATTCACTCGAACATGGTCAGCACGCGCGGCCCTCTGGCGCGAAGCGAGGAGGAGGGCCGGGACCGTGCGGGGGAATGCACGCGTGACTTCGCCCATGACGACGAGGTAGAGGAGGCGCAGCGCGGTGGCCGAGATTACGTAATTGGTCGCGTCGCGTTCTCGGAGCTTGTAGAACATACCATCTCCGTTTTCTGCGGCGAACGCGCAGAAACATTAAAGAAAGGGCAACCGCGGCCTTACAGTCATCCTGCGAAGTGGAAAGCAGAGTGATTCACTTATGACGGAGACTGTTGTGCCGATGTCGACGAGAGCCAGAACAGTGGCGCCTTCTACAGACACTTTTATAACGTATGAACGACTTGAAGAATTCGAAACATGCGCAGTTCTTTTCCAGGGAACTACGACTGTTAGTTTCCCTCAACGGCGTTGGTAGAACGTCGCAGCATCGGAAAAGGGAATCGGCGACGAGGAGAATGCGTTCGGCTAGTGGCATAGGTTTGGCGATCTTGTGATACGAAGTAAGGACCAGATGGAGTCGTTCGCGACAGTGGCTCGAGATCGTACGAGCAGGATCGCATGTCAGGCTGACAAGCTGAAAGGCGCTGGCGGGAAAGGCGTGCAACATGGCCCCGGCGACCACAGACGTAGCAAATCGGATGGTTGTCGGCAGTACTCCAAGGGTTCATAGGATGTGGGCGGATCTCTGAGGGTGGGTCTTGGAACGAAAGCTCAGCCTGCGGCGGTGAATGGAATGCAGGGACGTGCACGTAGGGACCAGCTGTGGGTGAGGGTGGCAGCCTAGCCGTTACTTGGGCGTACATAAGAGCGTCACAAGCGTCACGGGGCTGGACGGCAAGGCATCAGGGACGTGTTCTTCAACACGATAGTTAAGCGCGTATAGTAAGAGCCAAAGATGGAGCCGGTTCAGGAACGTGGCGGCAGAGTCTTGAAAGTTGTGAATGAGTAAGTTGACGTGCGACCTTTTCATGAATAAAATCGTTGATCTGTTCATTGAAAGGACTCTCTTGAGAAGTTGTAGAACCACCCAGGGTTAATTCGGATAGGGCCTCGTCGCACACACTGGAGCGCCGCGAAGCGCGCTGCTGGCGGAGTTCGTCGTAGCTTTGGCAAAGTTTCACGACTACACTAACGGTGGTAGGAAAGTTGCTGCCAGCATCCGAAAGGCGTCCTCAGTAAGGCGTCTGAGGATGTGAACGATCTTATTCGCATGCGGCATGACCGGGCCGACGCGTTTACAGAGGTCAACGATGTCCTCAGTGTAACTTGTGAACGTCTCCTCTGCGCGCTGATCACGATCATGCAACGTTGTTCGGCACGAAGCTCCCGCACTGCCGGGCTGCCGAACACTTCCGCGAAATTCGTCCTATATTTCGACCAAGATGACACGTCAGCCTCATGATTGCAAAACCAGAGGTTCGCCACGTCCGTCAGACAGAATAAGACGTTACTGAGCTTAGAATCACCACACTTATTGTAGCTGCTTACTCTTTCGTATGAAGACAGGCAGTAGTCAACATCAAAGTTGGCCGCGCCACTAAAGAGACAAGGGTCTCGCTGCCGTACGACGCCATAAAAAAAGATCGTGGGTGGAAAGGCAGGCAATGTCGAAGTGGACTCCTCTTCCATGGCAGGCGGAGAGGGCACTGTACGGCTTCGGAGTTCCAGTGAGGATGGGAGCGTATCTGCCGCCTGCAACAATTTTATTACTGCGTCTATTAGAGTAGCTCTGATGGATAGCCTTGGTTGTTGTAGTTGTTGAACAAATCACACATGGCACATACCCACAGAGGGGGATCGGCCAAGAAGTGTGTAGCAAGGACGTTTTTATTGCGAAATCAATACTACGCCACCTTTCAAGCCTTCAGCGTAGCGTGGCGCTGTAGTTACGCTTTACACCACGTGACTACTGCCGTCATACCAATGTGAGAGCTGGGATATCAAGTCGGCTCTTCGTAGTGTGGCTCGTAGCCACACAGGGTTTTTTGCGCTTCTCCCAATAGGTGCGCTGTGGTCTAACAGGTGGTGTGACGTCATAAGCCAGGCGATGGGCTACCAAGTCGGCTCTTCAGCATAGCGTGGCTCGTAGCCACACCGGGCGTTTCGCGCTTTACCCAATAGGTACGCTGCGGTATAACAGGTGATAAAGTCGCTGGAACTCTTAAAGTACCGCAGCTGTTTTCTCTTTGCCGCGGCGCCGCCCATTGGCCAGCTGCGATCACGCGCTCAAGCCCCGCCATAGATGGTCCGCTCGAGCAGACGACGCGCAGTCATCGCAGAGCTTCAGCGGGACGCGGGCAGCGTGTTTTACGACTAAGTTCGTCCGATATTGCTCTGTGGGCATAAAACACGCATAGCATGGTCGCTCTTGGTCGCCGAAGATGCCGGGGTGTTGCGCCATTGGATGTAGCAACGAAAAAATAAGCAAAGCGCTGTTTACTGTCTCGAGCGGAATGTTTGATAATCAAGGAACAGTATGGAGATGGTGGTGGTGAAAAACGTTTAATGATTCGAAAGGGGTGAAGGTATGCATGAGCCGGATCTTTGAAGATCCGGCCCTCACAAATACAACACAGCCGTATGACTGCAAGACAAATTTGTCCCAACGAAGGGTGCCCGGCTTTGCGAGTTAAGTATTTTGTGAACACAACAGCTGTTACCGGAGTCACAAAACTTTCATCCTGAGATTTACTAGTTAGTTTGACCTCTCTAGCGAGTCTCCATTGTATGTTTGCTGTAGAATGTTTGTCCGTGACAGCTAGGTTTTGGAGATGTTTCGAGCGCTTTTTTTCTGGAGGGCATTCATATTGGCTAATGAGTAATTAGGTTTGGTTTGGTTTCTGGGGTTTAACGTCCCAAAACGACTCAGGCTATGGGGTTTCATTGGCGTTGGCCTCGCGCGCAAGCGTGGTTGGAGCCGTATAACATGTCACTCTGACTAGCGTGCGACAAGATGAAGGGAGATTGACACTGGAACTGTGGAACAAGTGATGCTGAAATAATTAGCAAGGAAAACCTTGCAACGGAGAGCTCGGCTTACTTATTCGTCTTTGTCTTAGTCGCACCCACACGCTGGTACATGTCGCCTGCTGATTGGTTTGGTTTGGTTTTTGTGCGGTTTAACGTCCCAAAGCGACTCAGGCTATGAGACGCCGTAGTGAAGGACTCGGGAAATTTTGACCACCTGGGGTTTTGCACTGACATCGCACAGCACACAGACGCCTTGCTTTTCGCCTCCATCGAAAATCGGCCGCCGAGGCCGGGATGCGAACTCGCGTTCTTGGGAACAGTAGTCGAGCGTCGTAACCACTGCGCCACCCCGGTGGGGTTGCAGCTGAAGCGATGATTATTAGCACAGCACAATAATATGATTAATAATACTATTAATAATGTACTGTGCGACCCAGTACCTCCACCAATTGTAATAGGGCGTTTATTGACGCTCAGATGGAGAGCTGCTCGCCGACTAACTATTCTTGGTCATGTCGTTTCTAAGGATGGCATTCTTCCCGATGCCACCAAACTTCGTGCAGTTGCCGAATTCCCACGCCCAAAATCACTGAAGCAGCTACGAAGTTTCATCGGCCTGTTCTCCTACTTCCGCCGCTTCATCTTAAATTTCGCCCCTATCGCGTGTCGGCTTCGGAGCGCCAAGTAATTGCTGATCATGTGGACAACATGCTCCGTCGTGGTGTCATTCGGCTATCCCACAGTCCCTAGGCGTCTCCAGTTGTGTTGGTGCCTAAGAAAGATGGCTCCTTCCGGTTTTGTGTCGACTACCGCCGGCTCAACAAGATCACGCGCAAGGACGTCTATCCTCTGCCACGCATTGATGACGCCTTCAACACTTTACGCCGTCTTTTGGTTTCGCCTCCCGTCCTCCGCCACTTCGACCCGAATGCGCCAACTGAGATTCGCACTGACGCTATGCGGTATTGGGATAGACGCCATTCTCACCCAACGCAAACCTGGTATCCGAGACTATGTGGTGTCGTACGCAAGCCGCACCTTGACCAAGGCAGAGTCCAATTATTCTGTTACGGAAAGAGAATGCTTGGCCATTATTTGGGCCATCGGCAAATTCCGTCCGTATGTCTATGGCCGACCATTTTATGTGGTCACTGATCATCACGCTCTGTGCTGGCTGGCGTCCCTCAAGGACCCGTCCGGCCGCCTTGCTCGCTGGGCTCTTCGCCTCCAAGAGTATGACATTCGTGTCATATATCGCTCAGGCCTCAAGCATACTGACGCGGACGTCCTTTCCCGCTCACCGCTGCCTCCCTCTTCGTTGTCTGATGCGATCTGCGCCTACGATTTGTCTTCGCTTGCCACTATCGACATTGCCACGGAACAGCGGTGCGACCCGTGGATATATACACTTCTGACTTTCTTTCAATTCACTCTCCAGGTCGTTTGTCTAGGGCGCTTGCCTGTCAAGCTCACCATTTTTCAATTCGTGACGGGCTGCTCTATCGCCGCAATTATCTTCACGACGGAAGGAAGTGAGTGGCTTTTAGTCATCCCCCGTCCTCTCCGCGCCGAAATTTGTGCTGCTTTTTATACTGATCCCCAGTGCGCCCAAGGCGGAGTGTTGAAAACCTACACACGCTTGCGTCTACGCTTCTTCTGGCGTGGAATGTACCGCTTTGTCCGCCATTTTATCCGCTCTTGCCAGTCTTGCCAACGCCGAAAAACTCCTCTCAAGTCTCCTGCTTCGTTGCAGCCGTTGCCCTGTCCTGCCCGTCCGTTTGATCGTTTCGGAATAGATCTATACGGTCCCCTTCCTACAACTTCAGCTGGCAACCGCTGGATTATCGTGGCAGTGGATCATCTTACCCGCTACACTGAGACATTATCATTGCCCTCTGCTTCCGCACGCGACGTGGCTGCCTTTATTCTGAAAAACCTGGTTCTTCGCCATGGTGCCCCTCGCGAACTTCTCAGTGACCGCGGACGCGTTTTCTTATCAGACGCTCTTGAGGCTCTCCTGAAAGAATGCCGCATCATACACCTCATCGCTACCTCGTACCACCCTCAGACGAATGAACTGATAGAACGTTTCAACCGCATTCTCGGTGACATGCTGGCTATGTACGTGAACACCGACCATTCCAATTGGGACCAAGTTCTACCGTTTGTTACTTACGCATATAACAGCGCGACACAGACCACTACTGGATTCTCTCCATTCTTTCTCCTTTACGGGCGCGAGCCACCCTGTTCTACGGACACACTTTTTCCCTACCGCCCTGACGTTTCCGAATCTTCCCCGCTATCCGATGCCGTCACGTACGCAGAAGAATGCCGTCAGCTCGCCCGCTCTCTCACAACAGAAAATCAGTGGCAACAAAAATACCTCCGTGATACCGGCGAAGCTTCGTCATATCTTCCGAACTCTCTGGTGTGGCTCTGGGTGCCCTCCACAACCCCTGGCCTTTCAAAGAAGTTTCTTGCTCGCTACCACGGGCCATATAGGGTCCTCCAGCAAACATCTGCAGTCAACAACGTAGTTGAGCCCGTCATGCCCTCTGCGGACTTGCGTTGCCGTGGTCGTGAAACAGTTCACGTGAACCGATTGAAGCCATTCTATGACCCCGCTGTGCTTTCCGCGCCATAAGTCAGCACTTCAGCCATCGACATGCACCAGTGCGTTGTGCGACGAAGACAAACAAGAAGTACGCTGGGCTCGCCGTTGCAAAGTCCTCTCCTCACAGCTCTCTATCTGAGCGTCAATAAACGCCCTATTACAATAATAATATTAACAGTTATTTTATAATATACTTGAAGGGACAGAACATTGAAATTTATGTCTGAATGTTTTTTTGCGCAATGGCAACATTTAAGTCTAAAATATTCGATTCCTCAGCAGGTTGGGTGAAATGCTGTGGAAAATATTTACCGATAATTCTTCGATCAGTGCATGCTCCCGTTTTTATGTAGTCCGATGCTGGAAACCATCAGCAGCAGCCGCGATGATGACAGGTGTTCGCCAAAAAAAAAGACGTACCAAAAACAAATTAAAGTTTCACTCGCCAGACAGTATTTAGATATTTTGCTTTAGGTAACTATATTTTCAGCTTCACAGTCAAGGCTGTTACGGCACAATAACTCACGTTTCGTCAACGAATGATTCACTGGGCAGTATTATCGCATCATTCACAGACTTCCAAGCACTGTGGTGACGTTTAGGGCCAAAACCTGAAAGCATGCCTCTTGCGATGGAAAAGAAGGGGTGGTTTTTATTTAATAACGCAGTGGAGAGAACGCAAACATATATAGATAATGACAACTACTTCTAGAAGAAACAAGAACAGTGTGCGCATACGAAAATCAGCGACATTTTGCTGACATGTAGTCTAGGTGGACACTACAGTGAAAGTAATAGGGTTTCTCCGCTAGATAGCGCTGCAGTCGTTTTGAAGCTTAAAGCTACTTTTTTTTCTTCTTTCTTGCCAAATTTGTAATCAGGTTTTACACATAAAGAACATCACTGCACAAACATGCATGGTTTAAAAACCACGCGATTTCGGGTTGTTTTCACTACGAGGGTCGGAGCCGAGCTTCGCGTATGTGCCGTATGCCACGACCGAGTGACGTGGCCAAGGCCAGTTGCGCAACCTCCTTAGCCGGTGTTGCCTAGCAATGCTTAAGAGGTTAGCAGTTTAATTCTCCATTTTGCTGGGTATCCTTCCAGCAGGAACGCATGTATCAAAAATTAAAATAAATATTTTTATTTCTGAATCATTTTGCTTTCTCATTTTATGGATACGTTCTAGCAGCGCGCCAGTAAAAGATTTCATTGAACCATTTGGCATATAATTGTGCATTTGGTATTGGTGTTGTGATCGCTCCTTACGACCTAACATAAATATCAGGTAATGAGCTCTATGTAACCATGCTGGATAAACTGCTGCAAGGCTCGACAATGCCTATCGGATGCGCAGGTTTACAATGAAACATGAATGGAGAGCCTGTAATAGGCCCATGTTGGGAAAGCACTAATTTAGCAACTTTGGAATTGGCATTGGATTTGAGGGTTATCCTATATATACCATGAATAAAAAAGTCGACAATAAACACATACTGGTAGTTCAAGCCTGGTTAAACAATGAACCACAATGAACCAGTATTGGAAATTAACGATGGGCCAGATATGTAAAATGAACTGCACTCCCCGAGAACCAATCTAGGTTCGATATTGATGCACTGCTTCCCAACATTGGCCCGTCGTCGATCCAACGATGGCCAGCTGCTTGGGGCCGCTTTTCCTTGTTCGAGATCGGGATTATCCCTTTGTGACTCCGGGTAGTATCATGGACAAGGAGATATAACCGAGCAATGAAGTGTGCTCAGAAACGCTCTCGCTAGCCACGAAGGCACTCATTAGACATCCTATCGTCATCGGTTACCATCCGTTTGTTATCTGCACTGCATCCTCGTAAAAATATTATCAGGCAGCGCTGAAGAAAGAAGAAGGAAGTGCTAGAATGAGAAAGAAGCTCGCCATCTTTCCGTTAACGCACCTGGCTAAGGTGGAGTCACCCCTGTAAATTAACCATAATAGTGTGGTGGCGCGTGCGGTACCGATAACCACGGACCTTTTTTGACCTCGTTGGAGTCGAAGACTAGCTGGATTACTACCTTTGCCCATGACCATGCTCCAGGAAAGCCACGCAAGCCAGCACGGTAGACCGGCACCCGCTAGGCAACACTACAGCAAGCCGTGGAACTTTCTGGTGAGGCTGGCGAAGACGTCGAAGACTGGCTCACCAATAACCAGCAGATGACCAATTACTATTGCTGGGTCGCAACTGTCATGTGTTGGTGATGATGCCGAAACGAGCAAAAGAAGAGACTGGCGTTAGACTGAATCATGCGAGCTTACTTGCGCCCGCAAAAGAACTAAGCAATTGAGCGTCCGCCATACCATGAAGTACGGATGTCAAGTACGGGTCTCAGGTTCACTCATCAGCTTTCAATTTAAAGGTGGCGAAGAAAGATATAGATGAAACCGCGGATGGTGACTAGCACACCCTGGAAGATTGTAGAAGCGCACGCGCATGGCTATAATTCATTGAGATACATCTCGCAGCACCTACTGTAACAACGGAAATGACAAATCCGCGTCTCGCAACCACGAGTTCGAACAAAACAAGAGTACATAATCGATTCGTGGACTACAATCTCAATTTCGCATGCCGGCGACTGTTAAAACAACAAAAACGAAATTCATGGTTTCACAGCACCGTGGTCAAAGCTGGCCAATGTTTTCTTCTTCTGACACGGTTTGAAAAACAAGAAGCGCCATTAACAATCTGGGACCGCTTTGTAAAGGTGATCCGTCAAGTTTTCGGGGATACCGTGGCAAAATGAAAATTCGCTGAGCTCACTCTGCTCCAGAGAGCACAAGTGCCTCGTGAAACGTGCACCACGTAATGAACCCCTGAATGTCTGAAGAAGACTGTTGGCCCCTCTTAGAGTACATCGCGAATAAAGTGTACAGCGTTTTATACCGCTGTCACACGGGCATTTCGAAGGCCCTCGAGCCGATTTTCTATCGACTCGAAGGCCTTCGAAAGCTGCCCCCCGGGCGTTTTCAATGGCTATTGAGTGATAGGCTGTTGAGTCAACGAAACAGCTCAGAACGGTGAGTGAGTGAGAAGACTTTATTTACACCGACATGGACCTCGGGGCAGGGGCTCCGCCAGGGGGAGGGTCTCCTTGCCGGCTCTCCTGCGCCGTGGTTGCAGGAGAGCCGGTTTTGGAGTAAGTCTCCTCCGCCAGGCGTAGCTCGATCTTTTGTTCATCCACATTTGGGCTGCGGATGTAGGACTCCCAGGTAATTTGATCAAGGGGATCAGTTTCTATAGCTCCCGGAGAACCGGGTCATTGCCAGATTAGGTGATGTTGACTCAGAGGTATGTTGCAGAGATTGCAGTCATCTAGGTCCCCTGTCAACTCATTATGCAGAGCAACATGAGGAAAGAAACAATTGGCCTGAATGTTTCGCCAGGCCCTGCATTCTGAGGGTATTAGAGACCTATCTAGTGGCGGATAGATTCTTCTGTTTAGTCTGGGAGTTTCACAGAGCTCCTTGTAGGTGATGAGGGCGTCTTTTTCTCCGGGTAGCGGGTTCTCTATGGCCGCTCGGGTGTATACATCTCGAGCGAGACGATTAGCAGCCTCATTGCCTGGTAGACCCTCGTGAGCTGGAACCCAGATGACTAAAACCTCCCGGTGCTTTCTCAATAGACTGGCCGCCAGCTTGGAAATTAGGCCTTTGCCGAAGTTCCTAACAGCCGCCTTATTATCTGAACGGATAAATCTGGCTTTAGTGCCTGTAAAAGCTGAGAACTCTATCGAGATCTCGAAGGCCTTCGAACGTCGCGCAAAGTTGCTAGCGTTGACTCGAGGAGCGTCGCGCACTCACGTGCACAGCGCGTTTACGATACAAAAACGCGAAGCAGTGTTATTATTTTATATCTTTAATTTACGCGGTAAATATTAATATCCGTAATAATTTTAAAACAGCATCGCTCTTTTTTAGGGCGCATTATTGATGGTCTCTCTACCACTGTAGCATGCGCCGCCGAGAAAAGCAAACACAATTAAAAGCACGGTCATATGAACGTCAACGTGTTTAAAAAAAGTCGTCCTTGAATAACAACTAAACACCTGCTTCTTACCTGTACTCACCTATGGGGCTGAAACGTGGAGGCTAACCAAGAGAGTTGTACTTAATTTGAGGACAACCCAGAGGGCTATGGAGCGAAACATGGTAGGGGTAACATTAAGAGATGGGAAGCGTGCAGAGTGGGTCAGAGAAATAACTCATGTTGCCGACATTCTAGTGGAAATTAAGAAGAAATGGGCATGGGCAGGACATGTAGGGCGAAGGGAGGATAATCTATGGTCGCTTAGGGTAACAAACTGGATTCCAAGGGAAGGAAAGCGCAGCAGGGGGCAGCAGAAAGTTAGATGGGCGGATGAGGTTAAGAAGTTCGCAGGAGTGAACTGTATGCAGCTAGCACAGAAGCGGGTTAATTGGAGAAATATGGGAGAGGCCTTCGCCCTGCAGTGCGTATAGTCAGGCTGATGATGATGATGATGACCTGCAGTTACTAAAAAAAGGTACATTTATGCGTTTACGACCACAAAAATGTGAAGCTGTGTTATTATTTTATATCTTTATTTTATGCGATCCCATCATCAAAATAAAATATTATTTCGCATTCATAGAGGATTTTAGTTCTTTAAGCAAAACTAAAAGCAAAGGTAGTGGCGCCACAAAAGTTTGGCGCCAAACACCAGAACTATTTCAATAGCATTTGAGTTTTGCCGTGTAGAAGCGGCACAACTGCTTCGAGTTCGATCGCGATTGAAAATCTCGAAAGCTATCTCAATCGCCTTTGAAAATGACCGTATGACTGGGGTATTAATCACTTCAGTTAACTCGGATGCTATCACGGCCTTCATCCAACACTGTCGCGCGCTCAAGATCTTAAGCCGCGTCACATTACACCGAAGTTCGGCCGTCTGCCTATTGTCACCGCTGTCGCTTGCGTGGGCTCATATGAGCCTCCGAATCAGCCCCACGTGACTCACAAATTGTGCGTGATGACCTCTTCCGCAATGCTATTATTGTAACTGCTGCTCACTGCAGGCATCTCCGATCCAGCACTCCTGGTTTTGGGGAAGTACTCCTCACACTCATCCTGCCAGTGAACCTAGGAACACTCATACGGCACAGTTCTCTTTCTACTACCTACTACAGCGCACCACTTCCTACGCAGCGACACTAGAGGCTGGACTTTGCTGGTCGCTTCGATCCTGCCTACGAAAGCTCTTTCCTGACCTTGTTTGTTAACCACCTGCTTGACACATGCTGTTTTAAGCTCTTCCATATATCCCGATTCTACCGCAGCCAGGACCAGGTTGCACGCTACCAGCGCCATAGATCGAATTATTGACCTAGTGCTAGCCCAGAAGGCCGTGACGCGATATTTCCACCTGCTTCGGGTGCCTACAGCTAAGCACCCCTGCGGAACGACTCTCCCGCTTCTCACCGGAACATGACTCCCCCTGCTCACCGTTCCTGACCTTCGCCTTCTTTCCGCCGTCCTTCGCCACCACCGGGATCTAGCTTGTGCGGCCGGTGGAGATGCGGTTGTCAGGTAATCCATGTTGCCAGTTCCTGTAACTGTCGTTATGCTAGAGAACTGCTTCGAAGTGTTCATATACGAGGTTCGCGTTATAGTCTTGGTGGAGGCTGCTGCTTCAGTGTCCATGATGCGATTAGATTTTATTAATTGCCTCGCCCAAACTTGCACTTCAGGATTATATGTCAGCTGTCGATGATGGAGGTTGTAGCCGCGTGCATCCATGCCCACCTTTTGGTGAATGTGAATACGAACAAGTTGACGTTCTTCATCGGCGTGCTGAGCGAACTGCTCAACATCTGGCGTGCGCGGATAATCATCTGCGCAGAACGGAAGCATGGAATCCGAAATCGTTTCAACGTGATGTCGGTTGACCAGGCGAAATGGTGTAAAACGGATAATTTATTGGATGGCCGTGTTGTAGGCATGTTTGACGTATTAGAAGACCTCGTTCCAGGCTTTTTTCGGCGAGTATCACGTATATTTACATTGCGATCATGTCGGCGATGGTTTTATTGACCCTTTTGTGAGGCACGTCGTTGCGGCCGATAGGCAGTAGTTTTGCAATGGGTCATATGACTGAGTTGAATTGCCTCGTATATGAACTGTGCCGTAAACGCATTGTCTCGATCGATGATCACCTGTGACGGTGTGCTATGCCACAACACGATGCGTTGCATAAAAAGCTAGGCGATCGAAGATAACTTGCCATGCTGCACCTCCTTAGTTTCCGCATACCGTGTGAGATAGTCGACCGCGATCGTAATCCATTTATTTTCCGGCCGATGAGAGAGAAATTGGGCTCTAATGGTCGATGCCGACTTGATCGAGCGGAGTCTGAGATGCATCTGGTTGGAGCTCACACCCGTCGACTTGAGAACTTGAGAGGCGCTCCTTTTGATGCTGGTACGCACGGCAGCCTCTGAGGCTGCGACGAAGGACACCAGAAAGTCCAGGCCAATGATAGGCATGACGAGCTGGGGTGAATGCGCATGTGAAGCCCAAGTGGCCGAAGCTGGGCTCATCATGGCAAGCAGAATAGTTGGCGGCGCGGATATCGGCCGGAATAAAGAGGAGGTGCGCTCGCCAACAGTGCTGGAGTTTTTCTTGAATTAAACGCCATTTCTGGGACAGAAAGCCGGCTTGTTCGAGCAAACTGGCGAGGCACGCGACCAGCGCCACCCTCCATATTATCAATAACAGGGATCAGCTCCTTGTCGGGTGAGTACGTCTAATGTGCTCACCTGTCAAAAACCCCGCTCTAGTCATCCATGCTCTCATCGACTATCCGTACCGGGAAGCGCTAGAGCGCGTCAGCATTTTTATGTTTCTGACTGGATTTGTACACAATCAAATTTTTTGAGGCAGACTCTATCGAACTGTGTACCCCGATGGGTCACGGATATTTGCCAGCCAACACAAAGAACGATAGTTGGTAACTAGTTTATTCGGTAGACCATTAAATTAATGCCTACATTTCTTGGTTGCACTCACAACCGCATCTCTTTATTTTTCCGTAGTGGAAGAGTGCCTTTCAGCGTGGCTGAGCGTACAACTTATTTATTGTTATTTAGTTTATTGTTGTTTTGATTCTCTTGTCTTGGGGTGTGTGGTAGACATAGCCGGTATAACAAGCAAAACTATTTAAAACAAGCATCAGTTAATGGCGCCCGTTTTCGCTCTCCTTGGCGCGGTCGCCCATGCCGCGGTCTCCCGGCGGTCCGCCTGGTTAGCTTGCCGCTTGGGGCGCTGTCGTCAGTGGCGCCCACAACGCCCCCTTTCTTGAAAGGGTTTATCTCACAGGTCCAGGCGTTCTGGTCGCTTACAAACACGTCCACTTCTTGTGGTGCTCGTGTTCTGCAACGGTTGCAGGTGTCTTGCTGTACGTCTTGCTTGTCCTTTGTCGGTTTGTACAACGTAGGACCTTGGTTCTGAGGTTGGCTGTGTTACCACGCCGCGTGATGCAGCTCCCGCGAGGATGCTCACCGCTGTGCCCGGTGGTAAGCGCTCTCGGCTCCGTACTGTGTGCCGGGTGTCGTATGATCCTTTTGCACGAGCTCTGTAAGCTTCATTATTTTGTATGAATTCGCTGTCGTCCCACTTCGGGGCTAGTAGCTTCGAAGTGGTTGGTACTGTGGTGTTCAGACGACGACCCATTAAGAGGTCTCCTGGTGAAAACCCTACCACGCTGGGTGTGGCCCTGTAGGCAAGCAGCGCTTCTTGTATGTTGGAAGACTTCCTCAAAAGCTGCTTTGCTGCCTGCACAGCCCTCTCAGCCATACCGTTGCTCTGCGGGTAGTAAGGGCTTGAGGTTGTGCGTGAGGCTCCCCAGTAATGCACTAGTTCTTTGAACTCTGTGGAAGTGAACTGCGGCCCGTTGTCTGTGCGTATTGTCCGTGGAACACCGTACCATGCAAACATTGGCTCCAAGAGTAGGGCTATGTTTTTGTAGCTGTCCTCGGTAGCTGTTCTAGCTCGAAAAATCGGGACTTGTAGTCTACTACTACAACATACTCTTTCCCCTCCAGCGTGAAGAGATCCTTGCCGACTGAGTCCCAAGGGTGTGCTGGCAATGGGGTTAGAAGCAGGGGTTCTGTTTCTGGCTTTCTGTGCTATCTGCAAGCTGAACACTTTTCCAAGTAGTCTTCAAAGTGCTTGCTTATGCCTGGCCACCATATGCATTCTCTTGCCCTCGCTCGGCACCTCGCTGTGCCCACGTGGCCTGCATGGAATTTTTTCCAGAACCTCTACTCTGATGTCTGGCGGGATGATTATTCTGTCGCCTTTGAATAGCAGACCATCAACGAGCGAAATCTCACTAGCCACCTTTTCAGGTCAGGTGACAGCCCATGCACAGTTGGATATGATGTAGTGCAGAAGGTACCCACCCTGGAAAGTGTTTCGTATGACTGGTTGCTTGCCCTGATTCTGTCCAGCATTTCGTTTGAAGCAGTGAGCTGTTCAAGTGCTTATTCTTCAAACTCGCGTACTGCACTCTCGAGAGTTCTTTCTCTGTCTGCCGGTTTCCCAGATGGCTTCCGGGACAGTAGGTCAACTGTGTACAGCTTTTTGCCGGGAGTGTGGGACATGGTGTAGTCGTACTCCAAAAGGCGCATCCTCAAACGTTGAAGGCGAGGACTCAGCTCGTCAAGTCGTTTAGTCGTCAGCAGCGGTATTAACGGCTTGTGGTCCGTTTTCACGTGAAAGGTTGATCATAGCAGGTATTTGTGGAAATATTCGCAAGCCCATGTTATTGCCAGTGCCTCCTTTTCGATTTGGGCATATCTTTGTTCTGTATCCGTAAGGGAGCGTGATGCATATGCCACAAGTAGGAGCTTTTCGTGCGACTGCTGTAGAAGTACAGCCCCAAGACCGTAGGAGGAAGCATCCACAGACACTGTGTGAGGCGGCTTAGCATCGTAGTGAGTGAGAATCGGCGTCCTGCTTAAAGCTTGCTTGAGTTTGTCAAAACTCTGCTGCTGAGCTGGGCCCCAGCGCCACTCGGCGTTTTGGTGGAGCAAGTCTCTGAGAGGCTTCGTAAAGTCTGCTAGCTCTTGAAGAAATTTCGCTAGGTGGTTTTCAAAGCCCAACAAAGATCTGACGTCTGACACATCACATGGTGGGTCGAGCTGGACTATGGCCCTGACCTTTTCCGGGTCAGCGCTGACTCCTGTTGAGTTTACGACGTGTCCTAAGAATGTTACTTCTGTTTGTCGAAAGGATCACTTGCCGATGTTGAGGGTAACACCTGCATCTTCCAGCTTCCTTAGCACCAGCAGTAGGTTGGTGTCGTGTTCCTCAGTTGTCTTCCATGAGACAATGATGTCATCTTGTAGACAACTCACACCATCTAGTCCTTCGAACACACGGAGCATTTCTCTTTGGTAGAACTCTGGCGCTGTGGAGATTCCGAAGGGAAGCCTCAGTAACTGGAACCTGCCAACTGGTGTGATGAAGGTTGTGTATTCGCGCGAGTCCTTGGACAGTGGCACCTGTCACTACCCAGCTCGTGCATCTAGGACATCTAGGTGGCTGAAAACTGTTGCACCTGCTAATTTTGCAAGACACTCATCCACCGCAGGCATCAGCGCACGTTCACGTATTATTTGTTGGTTGATTTGACCATAGTCCACGCAAATGCGCAGCTCATTGTTCTTTTTTCGTGCGAAAACCATTGGAAAACACCCCTCGGTTGCTCGCTCGATCTTCTGGATGACGCCCAAGTCTGCCATCCTTTCTAGTTCTTTCTTCACAAGTGGAAGCAGTGGAAGAGGCACGCGGCTAGGATAACTGCGTATGGCTCAGCAACTTGTTTGACTTTGAAGCGGTACTCAGTCTTCATGACTCGAAGCCCAGACTTTAGCTTTGGGTATGACGCAAGGACGTTGGGGACATCAGTTGATTGTGCGAGGGTTTCGTGTAGCTCAAGAGGGTGCTGTAGAATCCCAAGTGATTCTATAGCTGGTCGACTGAGCAGCGGTTCTTTTAATCATTTGATGATGAAGACTGCTTCTTGGACTTCAGTGCTGCGCCAGGTGACTGTTGCATCGATGTAGCCAACAGTGGCTATCGCTGTCTGGCCTGGGCTAATCAACAGCTGTTACGTTGACTTAATGGGTCCCATGACGATTCTGTCGTACTGGTCGTGTGCGATTGCGGTCACATCCGCGCTAGTGTCGAACTTGACGGTAAAATTCAAGTTGTTCATGGTAGCAGTAATCCTCCATGGCGTGTTCACTCCCACTTTGATTTCGCCTAGATATAGCTCTCCGCGATCTTTTGGTCGTTGTCGGATACTTGTCGACACAATCGCATAGTAACATCATTACAATCGTATTTATTATGTGCTTGATTGATAGACTACAGTGATTGTCATTGTAAATTTTTTCAATAAAGTTTGAAGCTTTGAAATTTATTGAGTTAAATTTACCGATTGAGGGATTGCACTTCTGCAGAAAATGTGCGAACAGGAAGTGATCATGCATGCTCTTTACT
Organism: Amblyomma maculatum; assembly: GCF_055883805.1. NCBI lineage: Eukaryota > Metazoa > Arthropoda > Arachnida > Ixodida > Ixodidae > Amblyomma > Amblyomma maculatum. The sequence goes on along the minus strand of NC_139347.1, from coordinate 193,384,301 downwards.
GCAGAAAGCGAAAAGTTTATTCTTATCAAGCAAACAAAACCTATCATTTGTAACGCAAGTTTAATGCCAACATTATTCATCTTGTTCTATTCTAGATTGAGGGTCCCGCTGTTTAGAGCGCTGGCTCAAATTACATTGGACAACCTGTGTATGAAAATATCGTTTACTTCAGGATGATAACTAAAGTGTGCAAGAAAAATAAGGGGCACTTTTCATAACATTTGTGACTATTTCTTTTTGAATGTCTTAAACCGGAGCTCTCTATTCCGGTGTCTCATTGCCCATGTGTTGCTTTGAGCTACAAAGGACCAAATCAGACTTTTGAATACTATTTTTGCTTTTAAAATTAGTAATTTACTTCCTTTTTTGGCCTGGACATTAACTGAAGGTTGTTATTTCGCTCTGTACGAGATGAAAATTAGAGAGAATGGTCGCTTTGGGTTATAAATTGGATTTCAAGGGAAAGAAAGCGTAGCAGGGGAGGCAGAAAGTTCGGCGGGTGGATCAGGTTCCGAAGTTCGCGGGGGTAAAGTATGTGCAGTTAGCACGGGACCGGGTTACTTGGAGGGAAAAAAAGGGGAGGCTTTCTCCCTGCGTTGGGTATAGTCAGGCTGGTGATGCAATGTTTTCAAATCGATACTGATTTTGCATTCTATTCATTAATTAACCTGATAATAATATGTAGGCTATAAGTATCGTTTGTGACCTGTTTTTGTCCTTTTTACACAGTTGCTTATTTTACTAGAAGCAGGTGTCTGATGTGTTTTTGAAAGTGCAAAAGACATCCGGAGCACCATTTGATAACATCAGAGTCGAAACAAGTAGTCTCATATTTGATTTCTATTTCTCATCTTCCCTTTCAGCTAACATGGCTCATGACGAAAGTCTTTCAGAGGACTCCGTGTTGAGTTGTTTTAAGTCATCAGGAGGAATGTTTACCCCTAACAAAGCTATGAGGCTATGATCTTATTCGAGTCAAGGGTATTATTTCATATGACAAAGTTTGCTTATAATAATTGTTGCAGCTACATGGGCCTGGGCAACAAAAACTGCACTTTAAAATGGTGTGGTGCTAGCATCTGCATTATGTATGTAGACAGGTACATTGCTTTGGTGCATCTGTAAAATGAAACTATCTAAAAGTATTTGTTTTCACTTTTATAATCTGCATCCATGTCTTATTGCGAGAAAGTGTAATATCTTCGGTGTTTAAGGCACTGGAATGTCTTAGTCAAATCGCGATATCACTAATCATACTGGGCTACTAAATGAATAATATTATGAATTACTATTGTAACAAAAAACTGGTGATTAACAGCGAGTGGTCACATCTTTGTATAAAAATTATATGTATTGGCAGCAGACGCATGTGTACAACCCCCGAGAAAGTGACGGCCATAATGACAAAGCTTTGTTATATGCTTGTTGCTGAAATGAGTGAAATGTAGTTCTGACAGGTCGACAGACTAATTTTTCACTGAACAATCACATCCAATTTTCTTCTATTACTTATACATATCTTCTGTTTTTTAAATGCAATTCAAAAGGCGGCCACAAAAATCATGTGATGTGCAGACTGGCAAAGCTTTGGCCTCGGGCCATAAGAACATTCGTTATATTTTTGCGGAAGTCGGTCGTGCGCGGTCAGAAGGAAGTTTGTGAAATCAAAACTGCATAAATTGTGCGCTTCTGAATGTTGCAGTCCTTGTGTACAGGTCAGCACCTGCTTGTTTTATGCAGCGTGTACTCTGTCCTACACGCCAGTATTACGTGTGGCCTGTATGCTGGCAACCCACTTCCAGTGTACCAGCATGCCACTGTGCCACACTGCGTCACACAGTGTACAGTGCCGCCCAGAGTGTCAGTATACGGTGTCAACCTGTGCGCCAGTATCCAGTGCTATGCAGCATGCCAGTGTCCGCGTACTATACTGGTCCGATGATCGTGTATGACACCGACATAATGTCTGTGTCCGAGTGGTACTGCATAAGTTTTCTATTTTTGTAGATATTGTTACGGTGATGACGACAACGAAGTGTTTTTTTTCTCTTGTCCCGCGGAAGGGACATGGTGATGATGAAGAAGTGGATCTGGTCCCGTGTTGCTGCTGCCTGCTATGCCACATGAGGCTTTTGCAAATATACTGTAAATACATCGAGTTTCCAAGTAACATCTTGATGGAGGTGCGGCCGCCTGCTTTCCTGCTCAACGATGCCTCAAGATACCGTCCCCACACCAACGGTGGCCTTGCCATCGGTCATCCTCGCCCACCCGCGCGATCCTGCCAGTTTCACTGGTGCCGGCACTACAGACGTGGACGAATGGGTGCGCAAGTACGAACATATGAGCACCTGTAATCGCTGGGATCCTACGTTCATGCTAGCAAGTAGTGGATGTCGGCCTCGACATCGTTGTTACAGATCGGGCATCCTGGGGGAGGATAAAAGTGTTGCAAGTATTACCACGTCCTAGTTACAGCTGGTGTAAGGGCAACACCTACCCGGATCCTCCTAAGCGCAACCTCCTCTGCACGGGTGAGACCGCGGGGAATAGATACCGCACATTGGAGTGATAAGTGCGCGTGTGCGGCTCGGAGGTGCTCCTTTCTTGACAAAACGAGGGTAGCATCGTCGACTTCGAGAAGCCGTGGGATTGATGCGTCTTGGTTCACGAGGCGGGTTGCAAAATCAGCTTGACTTTGTGAAGGCAGCAAATCCCGTGGGACCAACTCAATGCGTATTGATTGTGGGATGCGCGCCGCAAGCTGGGGGATGTCCTGGCAAATTTTAGGGCAGCGGCCGACACGTCGGAGCAGACGTACTGCTTGAGGTGCGTCAGTGCGGATGACAACGTGGGCTGTAGGGACCATGGCTATAGAAGTCACGGAGCAGAGGGCCTCCTGAACTGCCACGAGCTCAGCGCAGAAAGATGTAAGTGGTTCCGAAAGCTGAAACGCAGTTGTCTGATTCAGGCTAGGTCTCCGTGGAGAGTAGATCGCCGTTTTGGCTTCACAGACTTGCAGGCTTCCATCTGCGTACACTACTATGAAATCTTGAGGCAGGTGAGTATCTTGCTCTTAAAATTTCTGGCGTAGCAACGATGCAGAGTTGGCAGACGTCGGTCTGCGGATGTCTGTTGGCTTGTCGTCTCCTAACTGTATAAATTTCCAGGGAGGGAGAACTGGCGCAGGTGGCTGAAGAATAATGTGTGACGTTGCATACTCCCTCAGTGCTTTGGTGGAATGTGACAAAGTGGCCTTGAGTCTGCGAGCATCACGACGCTGCTGCACCAGTTCATCGATGGTGTTGAGCTGCGCATTCTTCTGTAAAGCTACGACCGGTGTGATTCGTGGAAGGCATGCTATGGTCCTCATAGCTTCTCGATTTACGGCTTCAAGGCGATCCCATTGTGCCCTTGTAAGATGCTGGAACTGGACCTGATAAACAATACGGGGCTGCAGAACCGCCCTCACTAACTGGCGTGCAGCAGACGAGCCAGCACCACCCGTTTTAGGTGCAATTCTTCGTATTAAACTCATAGTTTGAAGTGCTTGTTTTTTTGCCTGAGAAAGCCGAGCAGTCGCTGATCCTGATTGGTGAATTGTTTAGCCCAGAATTTTCAGGCTCGAAATTCCTTGTGTTGGGGTGCCTGATAGAGAGAGACGAATTGGATTTGAGGCAAGTTTACGGCGTCCCCAGCGCTTGGCGACTGACGTGTATGAAGTTTTACACACAGAAAGTTGAAGGCCAATGGAGGATGCGTAATCAGAGGTTACGTCTAATGCTGACTGAAGGGCGGCCTCTTGAGTGAGAAGATCATGGTAAGTGCTCCATACTGTGATATCATCTACGTACTGCAAAAACTTGATTTCAGGGATATCATGTAAGCGCCACGCCAATGGGATGAAAGTAATATTGAACAACGTCGGAGACAATACTGATCCCTGGGGAACGCCCCGTAGTGAAACGAATGAACCAACAGTGACACCGCTGAGGCGTATTGCAAATTTTCTTCCGTCCAAAAATCATGCGACAAACGTGCGTACTCTCGGAGGGAGATGAAGCACGTCAATGGCATTCAAGATTGCAGCATGACTGATGTTGTCATATGCCTTTTCAACGTCCATTGCTAATATGGTACGTACATTGCGGCTGCGGGTAGATGATAGAACTGCTGATGCCAAGACAGCCAACCCGCCCTCTGTACCTATGTATGGACGAAATCCAATTTGAGCAGGGTGATAAAAACCGTGCTGTTCAAGCCACCAAGAAAGTCGTGTGGCTAGCATTTTCTGCGAGCTTGCAAAGCGTTGATGTTAAGGAGATTGGTCGTAAGTTGGCGAGGTTCGTTGGAGGCTTCCCAGGTTTGGGAATAGGGATCACGACAGCGGTTTTCCAGCTCTCGAGTACGACACCATCAAGCCACACTTTGTTTATGGTGTCTAGTAGTTGAGGAAGTGCAGCAGTACTGAGGTTCTTGTAAAACTCACACTGAATTTTGTCCAGGCCGGGCGCTGTTTTCCGTTTCGCATCGTCAATTGCAGCCAGCAGCTCGCACATCGAAAAGGGGCTCGCAATTCCATCTGCGTCGGCAGCAGATGGTAGCTTCCATGCGTCTGCTGGGATACCTGGCAAATTAAGATTTACAGCTGAAGGAGGCAGTATATCGTATTTTGGGAAAACTTTCCGAGCAACTTCTTTGGCGAAATCGCCCTGCGACAGATTAGCCGCAGAGCATGCTGTTGCTGCTGCGTCAGTAGAACGACGACCGTGTTCCATTGTACGAAACGTTCGCCAGAGTGAGGCATTCGATGATTTATCAGAAAAGTGTTCACACCATGCATGCCACTGGCGTCGCGAGAGATCGCGTTCATATCTCCGAGCCTTCGCGGTAAGGTAATTCAGTCGTGTACGAGCCTGCCCCGAAGTAGGGTCTCGCGTAGCAGCCAGCTCAGCTTGACGGCGGGCTGCCAAGTTAAGCAGGCCGAGATCTGGTGCCGGTCGACATACATCAATCCAGGTAGTAGTCGTCGCGCTGTTTAGTGCTCTCTGTATACGGTCAACAAGGAGTGACGGCGACTCTGAAGATATACTGTCGAGACATGAGTGAAAGCTGTCCCAGTTTATCACAGAACATTTGCGGTGTAAAGGGCGGAGACGGGAGGGATGGAGACTGATGAGGATAGGGTGGTGATCACTTCCCCAGCAGTCCGGCTCCATGTGCCATGAGGAAGTTCCTGCGCCCAACCACCACGTCAAGTCTGGAGCATAGGCAGCACTACGTATGTGACGCACAGGCGGTGTTGCTGTCCCAGGGTGATTAAGCAGAACAAACAGGGCATCAGTGAAGGCGTCCCGCACACGTCTTCCACGAGGGCTTGCAGTCGGATACCTCAAATCTGGGTGAGGGGCATTAAAGTCGCCTCCGGCTAAAATTGGACACCCGGGGTATTGCCGACGAACACTTAATAACCAGCCAAGATTAATAAGGGAAGAGGCGCCTCCAGCTGGTCGAACGTAATAAGAAACAAGAACAACGGTTCCTTTCGAAAATTTCGCAGCAACTGCTGCTACTTCTTGGTATGATGTGCACCAGTTTTCGAGAGAAACGCGTACATGAGGAATACACGTTTCAACATATATCGCCGCCTTTCCCGGGGGACAAGCAGTCTGCACGCGACGGTCGGTCATTGAAGGAGACACGTAGCCGCTGAAGCCCGGAATAGATGGCAAGGCGTTCGTTTCCTGAAGTAACATAGCCCACACCCGAAGCTTGTTAAATCGCAGTCGGGTCTTTAGCTCGGCCACCTTCGTGGAAATGCCTCTACAGTTTCACTGTAGTACACCAGGACGACCGGATTTCGCCATTTTTGTGTGCTAGTCCGAGCGCTGTAGTATCACAGACGTCAGGTTGGACAACTGGTCCAACCCATTTCTTCTTCTTGATTTCCACCTGAATGTCATTGATTCGAGTTATGTCTCTGATCCACTTTCTTAGGTATTCGAGTGCTCTTTTCGAAAAACTTGAAGTCAAAGGTTGTCCCGATTCTGTAAGAAATCACCTTAGTAAATGCTTTGTACGTAATAGATAGTACGCTGATTGGTTTATAATTTTTCAGTCCATTAGCGCCCCTTTCTTATGCATTAAGATAATGCTAGCGTTCTTCCATAATACCGGTACCGTCGATGACACAGAAAATTGCGTATACTCCAGTTTTCCTAGCACAAATTTCCCCGTTCTTCTACAAATCTGTAGCTACCTGAACCTCCCCAGATGCTGTCGCCCTTTTCATAGTTTCTAAAGCTTTCTTAATCTCGTCCTCCGTCACTGACAAAACGCCTGACTACTCTTCGCTAATGTCAATATCATTATTTTTCTAACAAATACTGTATAGATCAGTATGCAATTCATCGGCTATTTTGACTATCATGTCCATATTAGCGACGACGTTGCCCTCCTCATCCCTTACCGCATACATCTATTTTTGCCAATGCCTTATTTCCTCTTCATCGTTTTACGGCTCCCCAGGTTCGTTACAGAATGCTCGATTTTCTCCATGTTATGCTTGCTTCCTTATGTCGGGCAATTTGCGCCTATACCTCTACCATTTAATACCTTTACCTGTTATTTCCTGTCTGTTGGATTGAAGGCTTTCATACGTCGGAGTTTCTTAATGAAATCTTTCGTTGGATTAGATCATTTACCGTTACCCTCTCTACCTTACCTCATACTTCTACTGCGCACTCAGTAATGATATCTGTGAAGGTATCGATATTGGCTACTACACAAAAAACAAACCTTGACGCCGTGCAGTGTGCAGTGATCGTATTTACGGGAAAATGTGTCAGCCGCTACCCGATTACTCTTCATGGAGTCGCAATACCATACGTCTCCAGGCGCAGATTCTTGGGAGTAATTATTGACTACCGACTATCTTCGTCGAAACATATTACTATGGTGAAGAAAAATCTAATTTTTGTCATGTACTTGGTTTCATAAGCAAAGTAGAGTTCTGGGCTAGTTGGTTCTGGGACATGATTACTGGGAGGCTTAGCGCGGAACAGACAAGGACAGGAGAGGCACACAGGACGAGCGCTAACTTACAACTGAAAATTTGAAGGGGAAAGTGTACGAACTCGAAGAAAAATATCTGCGCATGCTCTATAAAGCGCTGAATTTGCATGACTGGAAAGATAATTGAAGATAATCTAGGGCCACCCAAAGGCAGATAAAACAGAACAAATAGAGTGGAAAGCATACAAAAAACTTACACAGCATTTAAAAACGATGCTTCCTTTTTCAACAGAACAACCGACGTTTCACTTACGCACTTATCGGTTCCTAATCTATGGATGAATGACGCCTCAGAAGCTCTCTTGCTAATTGTACCTTAGACCGACCAAGAACTTTGGTTTGCCCGAAACGTGGATGGCATTTGCAACTTAAACAATGCCTAGGCAGGTTGTTAGATTGGGACGATTTAAACGATGCAGCATGTTCTCTTAAGCGCTCATTTAGACATCGGCCAGTCTGGCCTATATAGGCGCGGCCACAGCTTAGAGGGACTTCATACACAACACCCACCTTGCAGGCAACGAACTTAGTTACATGCTTTACAGTACATGCCGGTTTCTGGTGGCTTAGGCGTGTCAGAGCACACAGACGACAGTTTTCGAGGTGCCGTGGAAACAACGTCTACATCGAACTTTAACGCTTTTCTCTTTAAGTTGTGCGTTAAAGTGTGTGTGCCCCGCCGCGGTGGGTCATTGGTCAAGACGCCGAGCTACTAATCCTGAGTACCCAGGCTCGAACCTGACCACAGGGGGCTGCGTTTCGATAGGGCGAAATAGGGAAAGGGGGGATATCACGAAATTGGAGCACGTTTATTAAATCAGAGCGGCGTAAAGGAAGCCCGCGCGGTGTCTGCGTAGAAGATTCGAGCAAATTGGAGAAAGATTTCCTTCTCCGCGCAAGGGAAGAGCGTAGCCTTGAACGCATCTGATTCATCCTCCTCATCACTCGTCTGTGACAGTGACTCGCCTAGACGGACGGTACTCGTCCTCTCCAGAACTTTCTTCAGCGCCTAACCAATAACGACGCGCGGCTCGGCGGAAGGTAGAAGGGGCGCGTAAAAGAGCGAGGTTACATGCGTGTGCGCGCCACCCATAACGCGTCATAACAGAAAGATGCGACGCGCCCTATTTATCGAGGTCACGTCGCATGAACGGCCACCCAGTGTTTCAGCTAGTGTTGCTGCGAGCTAACAACTGCTACTGCTCGGCTCCCGGGATCAACCAGCTGCTCGGCAAGCCCACTAATCTGCGATGGAACGGCGCTCGTCTTACACTGTGGCCACATCGTGAATCTCCAGAGATCGGTCTGCGACAGTGCCCGGTGAACAATTTGGTGCTTGTTTATTTGAGTCTCTCGAGTATGTACACTGTTGTAAAGCCTCTGTGCTTGCTGAAGCTTTTTAGCATGCTTTTGCCTTTCTGTGAACCTCGTGGTAGTAAGTATTAGTATTTCTATTTGTTTTTGTTTGTTACTTCTGACTCCGATGCTTACTCTGGCTTGGACCGGCTAGGGTTGGGCACCAAATGGCCACCCCCTCTGTCACTACAGGTAGTCGACTTCCAGCTGAGCTTGCCACGCAAGCCGAGGGCATCTCCTTTGAAACGGATACAGCTACCCCCGCTCACTCTAAAGAAGTCTGTGAGTATTCGCACCATTAGTGGCGCATCGTTAATAACCTTATAATTATTAATGGGTGGCATGGGCCCATGTCCTAAGTGATGCCTGCCGGTGGATTTTAAAGACGCCCAGCAGATCGCTTTTACTCCGAAGCCCTCCACTACAGCACATCTTTCTTTAAGCTTTCATTACCACCTCCCACTTGCCCCGCCGCTGTGGTACAGTAGTTAAGATGACCGACTACTATGCCAGACTACCTGGGTTCAAACTTGGTTCGAACCCGACCGCGGCAGCTGCGAATGGAGAGGTGTCTGTGTGCTGAGAGATGTCAACTGAGATGTCAGTTGCAGGTTAAAGATCCCCAGATGGTCGAAATTACTCCAGAAACCTCCACTACGGCTTCACTTTCTCGCTACACTTTCATTGCCACCTTCCTCCCTTCCGTTACGAAACAGTACAGGCGTGTTGCAGATACTGCACATTCCCTGTCCTGTAACCCAGTTTTAAATTCTTTGCCATCTCTCTCCATTTCCTTGCAGCGCAGATCAGGCGTTCGGGTGTCTACAGAGGTGCGAGACAAATAATATCCCCGCCGGGCAACACCACGCAGACTCTGACTACTGTGCCGGAGTACCCGGGTTCGAACCCGACCTCGACGGCTGCGTTTCGATGGTGGCGAAACAAAAAGGCGTCCGTGTGCTGTGCGATGTCAGCGCACGTTAAAGATCCCCAGGTGGTCGAAATTAATCCGTAGCCCATCACTGCGGCTCCGCTTTCTCTCTTTCCACTTTCATTCCCACCTTCCTCTCTTCCCTTACGGCGTGGTTGAGGTGTCCACAGGAAACAAGTGAGACAGTTGCTGCTCCTTTCCCTTCCTATAAATCAATCAGACAAATACTACGCCTTCCTTTCCTGTCAACAAATCAACATTGCGTTACTATGCAGCCGGAGCAGTAGAGGGCTTCAGAATATTGTTTTATGTCCACAATAATTTGTTTGCAGGAAAGAAAAGGCGCGGTATCGATGGCGTACACCTGAACCGCGCCGCAAGGAAAGTAAGGAAGATGTGAGTGAACGTTCTTTAACATGCACTGTCATCGATCAGGACACGGGCGCCTTGCTTTTCGCCTTTACCGAAAACCGGCCGCCGCGGCTGGGATTCGATCCCGCGTCCCATCATTTAACATCACCGCCCCGCAGCCACTGAACCCCCGAGAATCGCTACAAGATGTGCGTAACAGAACATCTACAGCAGTATCTTATATCCTACAGCTGCTCCACAGTTAAAAGATGACCTAGATTCTTGGGCCTGACTTCTACAGGTGCGTGAGGCAGGCATTCGGGCCTTTATGGTTCGTTACAGTGCATTAGCCTGTAATAAGAAAATCAATCACATCAAACTTATCTTGTGATTGGTTTTACCTCGGAACAATCAGAAAAGTATTGCGATCAATGCGTTTGCCCACACCAGTAGGTTATCGATGTTTAGGGATTTACGACGGTGAATTTCAGGGTTGCCCAGCTTGCCGGTTATTGCCCAATGAAGAAGAAGACTGCCTCAGGGGCATTTGCTTTCGAGTGTTTTAAACAAATCTGTGAAAAAAATATACAGTATTTGAGAAGGCAGCAACTTGTTGCCTCTCAATAACAAAAATTGCCCTAGAATGTCCACCCGATGCGCCTTAGTCCTTCGGCGCGTCCCGCACACCAGAGGCAAAGCCGTTCTCTGTTACCGTCAGGTAAGACCGGGCGAGTGCGACTCTCTCTAGATGCACAGGTGGCAACAAGAGTCCGCTGTGCACACCCACCAGCGGTGACGCTCTCAAGCCAGATGGCAGTGAACTGCGGAACCACCAGTCACGGAATGCGTGCGCGTGCTCGGGGCACAATGATGGATGTGGGGGGAGGTGGCGGGGAGGTGTAACAAATGGGCATCCGTTTTCCCAGTCGCTAGGAAAGTCGAACAGTACGATCCTTGACTGCTGCTGGAAAACGCCATGCTGCTGAGCGTGCAGCGAGGATGCCTGGGTGATGTCCTGCGGATAAAGAATATATAAGACAGAGAGTAAGTTCTGCTTGATTGTCACAGTTGACAATGGTTAACTGCAATTGCAGGGCACTTCATCGCGCACAATTCTGCACTTACATGCGTAATAAGCGCACATAAGGGAAATGATCAGAAGCAACTACGAATTCTCATCAGCATCCATGGGCACCAGAAAACACAGCAGTAAAATTTCTTCTTAAGACTGTTGGCATAAAAATGTTATTCTAAAAGACAGCTTTCTAGCAACAAAAATATTTCTCACGAAAGCATTCTTGACTAAAGGGTGGCATGGACAGGAATTGTGGACCGAGTGTGTTGGCAGAGCATGCCCGCACGAACTGTCAGTAGACATCAAATTCTGCATTGCCACGGCTGGGTTTTCAACCCACCGCAGAACAAACAGATCACTTTGCCTGGGGAAGGCACTATTCTACCGCTACAACCAGTCACGCCTCGTGTAAGACTGCAACGCACTCTCGTGCTGTACATTAACATAGTCGTCTCCATTAAGTTCCATCTGCGACACACTCCACCCCTGCGCAGTGAACATCATCGCCTTCATCAAACTGTATATATGCCTTCATTTTAGCATAGGCTGAAAATCTTTAAGAAGGGGAATATGTGGATGGGACCTCAGTCCGGGCCTCCAGCGGCTGCAGCTGATTTCCTTGCGCGTGTCAAGAGGGGCCTTTAGGTCCCGAGTCCGGAGCTGAATAGGGCAGTCTCCAACTTTTCATTTGCTTGGTACTGCGTTGGGCCGTCAAACAGAAGGTCCAGAAAGAAAACTAGAAAAAGAAATTTAACACCAGGTTCAGTTACATAAATATGCAAGGTGGTAGAAAGAGGGCGAAACGGATAAAAATGGATCAGCAACTAAATGATGTCAAAATAGAGATGTATGCCCTATGGGAGACACCTCTCAGGGACCTTGAAAATTCAACGTATATTTACGCCCACGTTTGGGAAAGATGCAATTAACAACAACAAAGAAGGAGGAATGGGCAGTTATGTTGATACACCAATGATCAAATTGCCAACAAGCAAAATTACCCTGAAAATAGCATATCTCAGAGTCAGAAACAATTTTGGTCTCATGGCAGCAGCACTAGCAGACTGCTTTGCTTTTCATCGACTCGGCTAACCGTGCCTTTGCTTTCCGATAAACAGATACGAGTTCACAACTTTCAACACAGGACCTCAGTGCAGCTGCACCTGGAACAAGGTAGCATTTGCAAAGTAGCGACGACCGATTGGAAGATTGCTACCACGGGACCACGCGTCATAGCAGCCTCAAGAACCACGAAAATACGCCCCTCGGGATTGCATTGGGCTCTTGGTAGCAGCAGTAGCAGAGGGCTTTGCTTTTCATCGACTCGGCTGACCATGCCTTTTCTTCCCGATACGCAGGTAGGCCTGTTTTAAGCTGTATATCATTCTTTAAAAACACTTGTTTCTGCCGTGCTGAAGTTGCTGATGCTGCAGCCATACTGTGTGCTATCATTATTTTCTACCATGACTGAGGATGACATTTGTCTCTTGTGCAAGGAAGCACTTGGTTATGACTATCAGTTTGTTACCGGCGCGGTATGTTACTTAGACTATCATTACGGACACTGCTCATGGGGCATTGAAAAAAATGCAAAGACAAACATAAAAACGCATGGAAATTCCCCACCTGCAATCTTGCACATTCACGAGGGACTAAATCGAGTGACAAACCCGCGACTGAACACACATGTGACCACACCAGCCAATTACCTGATATCAGCACCAAGTTATCTGTTCTGCTACAAATGAAAGTACATGTGGAAGGTGTGGGCGCACTGAACAGGACCATTCAAGGCCTTGAGGCTTCCGCAGAGATAATGTCTGCTAAATATGACTAATTTTTTGAAAATCACAACCACCAGAGTACACAGAATAAAGACTTGTGGGTCACTTGGATGCAAGCGACTCGTAAAATGAGGCTGCCAGCTTGAAGCTGAAAATAACCTAGACCAATGTAGCAGGCGCCTACACCTATAAATCTACGGACTGAAGAACCCAAACGATGACCGGTTGTCCTCAGTCAACGAACTGACCGTTAATATGGATATTGCTCCTATCACTCAGTCAGACATTGATGCCATTCACAAGATTCATGCGAAAAAAGACAAGCCTTCGATCTTCATTCGCTTTTTGAACCCCAGCACAAGGTATCAATGACTCCCTAAAGGGAAAGGCCTAGACGTAGAAAGCTATTCAAACATTCGCTTCTATGAAAACTTGACGCCTTAGAAGCAGCGTCTGCTTTGGCTTACACGCGGCAAAGCGGAACAGATGGGGTACAAATTAGCGTGGCAGAGAGGCGGCAAAATCTTGGCTCGCAGGAAGCCATGACAAGGAGCGACACACGTTTAAACAGAAAGTGATCTTGAAAAGATTGTGTAGCAGTGTTTTGAAGGTTTTTGGAGGATGACTGGTGTACGATTAGACAACGACTTATACTGATATTTCTTCTATAAACGTAGGCACAAAAGTTTGATGGAGTCTGTGAATTATATTTTCTGTTTTTCACCTAAATGCATGCAGCCTATGTCCAAAGAGTGAAAAAGTGCGTCAACTTCTTGAGCAGTTAGATTTCAAATTTGATGTCTTGGTTATTTCAGAAACTTTGTTTTTAGATGCTAGTAATGTGACTGAAGTTAATGGCCACTCTAGCATATCTCTAGCTCACAGTGACAGGCGCGGAGGAGGAGTGTTTGTTTGGATAAAGAGAGGAAAGAATCCTTATAAGATGCCATAGCTTAGTGTAATGAATAGCGATGCTGAAACCTTACCAGTATGCATAAGTAATATTGTAGTAAGCGCGACGTATCGTCCCCCGACAGGTTGAAGTCGTGTTATGGGAGTTATATTGAGCAAACACTACAACATGCATCAAGTAACATTTTGAAATCGTTTGTCATTGTGGATGTCAACATGGATGTGCTAGGTGGTCTGACTGCTACTAAATACATGGTAAATATGTTCCATAGATATAGTTTCGTAAACGTTATTTTATCACCAACCAGAGTAACTGACAGTACAGAAAGTTTTATTGATGTGTGTTTTAGCAACTTCACTTCGCACAACACGATCTCAGGTATCACAACTGTAGGCATCAGCGACCATGGGCCCATGTTTTGTATGAACCAACACCATTCAAATGCGGGAAAGGTAGGAGATAACCAAAAGCCCATCAGGATCATAGATGAAAGCAGTTTACTCAAGTTTCGCAATCTTTCACAGCACAGACTGGAGCACTGTCTTGAACGAGAAGGACTCATGCAAATCTTTTAATTGTAGCAATCTTCCAAAAAATATATCATGAAACATTTCCGTTTCTTGGATTTTACGTTCCAAAGCGACTCGGGCTATGAGACATGCCGTAGCGGAGGACCGCGGAAATTTCGACCACCTGGGGTTGTTTACCGTCCTCTGGTACCGCTCAGCACACGGGCGCCTTGTTTTTCGCCGCCATCAAAATACGGCCGCTGCAGCCGGGATTCGATCCCGCATTCCTAGGTACAGCAGTCGAGCGCCGTAACAACTGCGGCATCTCGGCGGGGCCAACCCACACTAGCTTTCATCCTTTAGAGCGCCTGTGTCCGTCCTTTCTCTGTGTCTCCATGCTGTTCCTTGCACTCTTTTTAAGAAATTATATGGTAAATATAGAAATAAGGCTACAAGACAGTAATCTGGGTTTCGGTCTGCAGTAGAAATTAGGCGGGAAAGCCGTAGCGCAGCGCCTCCCTAGTTTAATGTACATGTACGATACTCTGTACTGTTAGAAGACAGTCAGGAAGACTTTAAACCCTAGTCAGTTCTTGTGGTGACGAAGGGGACACCTTAGGCTTAATTTCTAGTGCTATTATGTGGGCTTGATGCTTTTAATTAATTCAACTCATCAAGTGCTTAAACTACAAGGCCATTAATAACCAGAGTGGCAGAATATAGACATCTCGGCGTATCGATTAACGAAGAATTAAATACATGTAAAAGCATGACGAGTATATTATAACAAAAAGGGCGAAAAGATGCCGGGTTAATGAAACAGAATTGGGAGGATGCAAAAGGTATGAGGCTCTGAGCGGTATTTGGAAAGGAATTATAGAGCAAGGGTTTAGTATCGGGAATACGGTTTTGGGCCTTAAAGCAGAGGTAGAGGAGGGACGCATAAGGCCGCCATTGATGTTTTTGTTTCTCCTTTTCTCTCCTCTTCTTGAGCGCTGGCTGCGCCCCACGGGGCGCACAGAAGGCTTGGTTTGTTTTGTCCCTTCGCCCCAAGGTGTCGCGAGGAAGCAACGGCAGACGCACCCTTATCAGCCGGGAACAACCGCGGCACGCTTCTGCGACACACTGTACGGCCGGCTCGCCCAGTGATCTCCCGCTGTGGCGCCAAATATCGGCACAGGGAGACGCCGCTGATGAAGATTTTTGCACTGCCACAAGCGCTCACTAAATGTCCTGCAAAATGCGACAATAGGCGCGACCCTTCCCCCCCCCCCCCAAGCAGCGACTCAGCCTAGTGGCCTCCCGGTGTCTCGCCAGACATCGGTGCACACAAAGCCCGCTAAAGAAGCCATTTGCCCTGTCCCAAGCGCTCACTAAAGTTCTGCAGAAAGCGACAATAGGCGCGGCCCTTGGATCCCCCGCAGCGACTCATCGGGTGCGAGCAACGGCGACGATACGCTTCTCCGGGACAGTGCCGCCCCCTCCCCCTTTCTCGAACGGGGCGGCTGAGTGACCTAGTCCATAGACCCCCAGCGGTGTTTCTTCTAGAAAGGCGCCAGCTGCAAGGTCACGTCGCAAACAAGCCGGGGATGGGAGGGGAAGACAGGCGCAGTGTGAGAGGGTTTGAGGACCGGCGAGTGGAGAGAGTGTCTGGTTTGAATGTTGTATTTTTATTTGATGTAATGAAGGCCCTGTATTCAAAATTGTTCCCAACCCACCGAGGTTGTGGCATGTTTTTCAATAAGTTGATTGGCTGCTTTATTTTTGCGGCGGATCACCTAAGGTGACCGCCCTCGGGTCTTTGTTGATGTTTGTTTTCACAAACCGGTCCCCGAACCATGTTCGGCAGTCAAGATTGAGGCTCCGTGCTTAGCACATATCTACAGGCCCTAGGCATTTAACCGAAACGCTTGGTAGGGAAGTCAAGGCTTGTATTGTTGTGAATGTGCATGGTCCGCGCTTGCGCACACTACTGTGAGCCTGTGGGCATGGTATTGATATGTGCTGTTTGTGCAAGGGCTCTAAGTGAGCGTGTTCACACGAATTTTGTTGTGTGAGCATGCTTTGCTTTGTCGTGACCCTACAACTGCCAAATTGGCCCTGTCAAGGAAACGTCAAAAAAAATACAAAGAAACGTCGCCCTGTGAGAAAT
This sequence comes from Amblyomma maculatum, assembly GCF_055883805.1. Lineage (NCBI taxonomy): Eukaryota > Metazoa > Arthropoda > Arachnida > Ixodida > Ixodidae > Amblyomma > Amblyomma maculatum. The sequence continues at coordinate 193,368,156 of NC_139347.1, read as the reverse complement.
AGCCGGAAGTGCTTTTGTTCAACTGTTCACCTTTCCCGTCGAGAGGCGCTATTGTCAAGTGAGGAATACCTATTGTCCAAAGGAGACGATCGGAGTGACACGTCCGCTGACGTACAGGAGAAGAAAGGAGCATGAGGATTACGGCCATTAGAGGATTTCCCGTGAATGCAGGAAAGAGTTGCAATTGCCGGAAAGGGACAATGCTGGGAGCAGTATTCGTGGCGCGCACGCACACTTGGGTTTCTGAGAAGGAAATCCACTTGCCGGGACCAACATAGCGGATCTTTGCAGAACAATCAAACTTTACCTCCTCGCCGTTCCCAAGCTCCACCCGACAACAAGTGACCACGCCCGACGAAACAATACTCGACCCGTCAGTGCATCAGACCATCAGTGCAGTGATGTGTTCTATTGGTTGCCGATATCTGAGGGGTGTGCCCTGGGACTGATTGGTCAGCATCTTCAGAGAAGAGCTGGATATTGGGGGATTTAAGGACGTTGCAGAGCACGAAATGACGCTCTGAGCCCTGGGTAAACGGCTCATCCAGACGCTTCTCGCTATGAACTCTTAACGTATGCCATTTTGCTGATATACCCTTTTATTTCATGTACATAAGTTTTCTCAAAATGCCATTAAACCTGCTTGTATATATTTTACCACGAAGATTCAATCCTTCATCAACCCGGAGTCTCTGCACGCTGCCAAGTGAAGGCCGGGTCGACTTAGCCCTAGCGTCACGACAACAGGTGACCAGCGTTGGGATCTGAATCTACAAGCCACAACATCTGGTGATTGGAGGTGGATCAAAATCTACAAGCCACAACATCTGGTGATCGGAGGTGGCATCTCAAGCAACAAGCAGGAGCAACAATCGGCCAACAAGAGAGCAGCTCGGAACATCGATCGCATGTGTGGGTGAGTGCTTGGCTTTTCTTCTGATGTGGACCAGATTCTAGAACAGGGTTAGATTTTAGAACTGGTAAAGTGTTGAAACGCCTTTAGGTCTGGTAGTTTGCACAGTTGTTTTGGAAGTAGCCGACACTCGGAGCGATCATGGACCTACAAAAGCTGCAGAAACCGGAACTGTTGCTACTGTGTGAGGAATTGGGAATGAATACAAGTGGTTTGGCACGAAAACCCTTGATTTTAAAGGCAATCACTGATTTGGGAACCGATGATGAGGAGCTCAGTGAAGCATGGACCTCATCGGACAAAAAAAGGAGGAGCAGCTCAGACAGCAGAAAGAGCGGGGAAAAGATGAAAAGAGGCATGGGTGTGAAATTGAGAGAGAAGCACAAAGGCTAGAGCAAGAAATTGAGCTCCGGAAATTAGAAGTATAGTTGAGCAAGAATTCGGGCTATTTTCCCCCGCTAGCGGTACCTCTTCTCAACAAGGAGGCAGATTTCAAGATGTCAAAGTACATGCAGCCATATGTGATATCAGGGGATATCAGTCTGTATCTGGCTAACCTTGAGCGAACCTGCGAAAAACTGCCCTTCCAGCGAGACACTTGGTCTCAGAGATTATTGACGGTTCTGCACTGCGAGGCAGCGGAGGTTGTCGCGCGGCTAAGCAAGGAGGACGCGGACAACTACGAGAAGGTCAAGGCTTGCCTTCTAAGAAAGTATAGGCTTAGCGCCGAGGCGTTCAGACAAAGTTTTCGGAACGCTACTAAGTCCAGGGACGAGAGTTACCCTGAATTGCTGTACAATTTAGGAGTCAATTTGGGCGAGTGGCTAAAGAGCACTGATTCCGACAGTGATAGGGACGCTGTAGTCGAGCGAATTCTTTTGGAGCAGTTTTATAACTGCCTCGCAGAAAAAGGAAGAAATTGGTTACAGGACCGAGGCGACATTAAGTCGGCAACTGACGCTGCCGAACTCATTGAGGAGTACGCTTCGCGCCGACAATTCAGCAACCCAGCATTGGATAGGCCCCGCAATCACAAGTTGAGTTTGAATAACTGTCAGGAAAGGCACTTTGCTAGAGTTGCAAACGAAGAAAGGAAGGCTTCTTCAGGCAAACTCCCTAGAAAGGACGGCAGTGAGAAAAGTGAGGAAGTGACCAACGCGCAGAACACAAAGAACAAGCTTGAGGCTAGGAAGCCGCTCACATGCTTTAGGTGCAATGAGCAGGGTCATATTGCCGTCAACTGCCGGAAAGAAAAGATTGCTTTCTCGTATGTTGGTGACTGCGATGAAAATATGAAGCTTTTGGAACCCTACATGCATGGCCTAGTAGTCAACGGGAAGCCTTGCAAGGTACTGCGCGATTCGGCCGCAACGATGGATGTTGTCCATCCGGCGTATGTGTCGCCTTCCGACTATACAGGACAGTGTGCATGGATCCGCCAGGTAGTAGAGGAACAGAGTGTGCGCTTGCCAATCGCGAACGTGGTCATCGAGGGCCCTTTCGGCGAGTTAACAACCAAGGCTGCCGTTTCAGGAAAGCTTTTTAAGTGCTATCCGTATTTGTTTTCCAACAAATCGGACATGCTGCTGCGAAAGAGGGGCATCCTTTTCGGAGACAGAGTTGTGCAAGCCTTAACACGTTCAAAGGCGCGAGAACTAGCTACACTGCTCATTCCAGAAAATTCCACAGCGGAGGAATCGGCAGTTAAAACAGTGGTCGATGCGGAAGATAGCGGGTCAGAAAACTTTGAGAGCGAGGCATCTCAATAAGCCAACTTGAAAGTGAGCTTGATTAGACGCGGAATGAGGACGTTCTTGAGAGTAACCTCTTGCCGCCAGTGTCTAGTAATCTCACGAGACTTCTAAGTGGAACCCGAGAGGACTTAGCTATGGAGCAAGCCAATGATCCCAAGATACAGGAGATAAGGGAACGCCACCGCGCCACTAAGACAGCAAAGAATATTTCTTTCGAGATGAGAAAGGGAGTGCTGTATCGCTTATTCAAGGATAAGCGCGGAGTAGAGCGGGACCAATTAGTCGTTCCCCAAAAGTACCGCGAAGACTTACTGCGACTTTTCCATGGCAGCTCGTGGTCGTGTCACCTTTGAATAAGGAAAACAAAGCAGGTGTGTTGCAAGAATACTATTGGCCTGGATGTTTTAAGGAGACGAAAAATTTGTACGGTCATGCGACACGTGCCAGCGGGTATGAAAGGCGCAAGATAAGTGGAAAGCTCCGATGGTGTTAGTACTAATCATTACCGAGCCGTTTCACCGGTTAGTAATAGATGTAGTTGGGCCACTTCCTGTGACAGAGCCAGGGTACCGTTGTATCCTCACTGTTACGCCCAGCCACAAGGTTTCCAGAGGCTGTGCCACTGCGCGAGGTGACGTCCGAGAGTATAGTGGATTCGCTGCTGTCAGTGACAGAGCCAGGGTACCGTTATATCCTCACTGTTACGCCCAGCCACAAAGTTTCCAGAGGCTGTGCCACTGCGCGAGGTGACGTCCGAGAGTATAGTGGATTCGCTGCTGTCAGTGTTTGCACTAGTTGGATTCCCTTCTAGTTCCGAGGTCCAAAGTGATCAGGGTAGCGTTTTCACAAGTGTGCTCACCACCTCATTTCTCGAGCGATGTGGCATTAAGGTAGTGCACAGCTCGATCCACCATGCGCAGAGCAACAGCGTAGAAAGATGGCATTCTGTTCTCAAACGTGTCTTGAAGGGACTGTGCTATGAAAACAAGCGCGAATTGAATACCTGCCTCCCTGCAGCACTTTTCGCTTTGCGGTCAGTGCCGCACGAATCCACAGGATTTAGCCCAACCGAGTTGGTGTACGAGCGGTCACTGCGCTCACCTTTGCGAATGGTGCGCGAAGCCTGGGATGGGCGCGGAGAAGACCCAACAGTAGTAGAATTCATTCTGAACCTCCTGAATCGCTTACATAACACTAAGGAACTCGTTGAGGCCAGCATGAAGTCACCCCAGGCTCGTTCCAAAGTGTACTATGATAAGTCAGCCCGTCAAAGGACGTTTCGTATCGGGGACGAGGTGATGTTGCTGAGAAGTTCAAGGCTGAATAAGCTCGAAGTACAGTGGATAGGACCTGCTGAAGTCGTTGCAAAGCTTTCTAACAGTAACTACGCGGTGAAAATTCCCGGTAGGCGTAAAGAAGTGCGCATTCATCATTGCAATCTAATGAAGCCTTATGTGCAGAGGGAAGCCGTGGTAAATCTAACGTTAAACCTTCTCGAGGAGATTGGTGACAACTTGATTTGCCTCAACAGAGAAGAAAGCAACGCTCAAGAGCTTTTCAAAAAGACGGAGCAGAGAAGAGAACTCAAGAAATCTCAGCTGTCCGATCTGGGCGAGCTAATAACTGAGTTTGAGGCCTGCTTCGTGGATATGCCAGGCAGGACTGATTTGACTGAACACGATATTGAGCTGACTTCAGACGTGCCAGTGCGATCAAGGTGCTGCCGATTTTCTCCAAGGCAAAGAGAAATTATGGATAGGGAAGCAACTCGCATGCTGGAATTGGGAGTAATAAAACCCTTAGAAAGCGATTATGCTTCGCCTATGATCTTGGTAGAAGCTCCAGGTAAAGACCCTAGGCCTGTGGTAGACTACCGAAAGCTAAATTCTCTCACCAGGAATCGAGTGTATTCTATTCCGAATATCGAGGAGAGAGTAGAACAGATTAGTCGAGCGGCCTATGTGACTACGCTGGACATTACTCGAGGATACTGGCAAGTACCGCTCACTGAACGCACCAGCAGATATGCGGCTTTCGGCACTCCGACGGGCAGCTACCAGCCAACAATGATGAGATTTGGGCTCAAAAATGCTCCATTTTGTTTTTCCCGACTCATGGATGGGGTTTTAAAGGGGTGTGAAACATTCGCGGTGCCCTATTTAGATGACATTGCGGTTTTTTCCGACGCATGGGCGGACCATATGGTACATCTTAGAGCTGTACTGAGCCTTTTGCGTCAAGCTGGGCTAACCGTAAAGGCCGATGAATGTTGCCTGGCAAGGGTGACCGTGGACTACTTGGGTCACAATGTAGGTCAAGGTTTCAGAAAATCCAGCAAGATTAAGATTTCTGCAGTAGCAGACTACCCGCGGCCGAGCATGAAGACGGAAATTCGGGCATTCTTGGGGCTGAAGGGATACTACAATCACTACAGCTTTGGCTAGCCCCCTGACCGACGCTCTCACCAGGACAGGACCGACAAATGTAGTCTGGGACGAACAAAAGGAACCCTCCTTCTTAACCCTGAAGGCTGTGCTGATTAGCCGTCCGGTATTGCGAGCTCCAGACTACTACCGAGAATTCATGGTCCAGTGTGATGCAAGTGATCGAGAGCTAGGTGCTGTTCTCTGCCAGAGGGATGACGACGGTAATGAGCACCCCGTGCTCTACCTGAGCAGAAAACTGAGCTCTAGAGAAAGGTCATATTGCGCGTCAGAGAAAGAGTGCGCTTGCAATGTATGGGCCATTCAAAAATTGTAGTGCTATCTTGGAGGGGACCAATTCATCGTAGAGACGGACCATTGTCCCCTGGCTTGGCTGCAAATTGCGACATCGAAGAACAGTCGCCTTCTGAGGTGGAGCTTGATTTTACAGCAGTACAATATTGAAATAAGATACAAAAAGGGGAAGTTAAATGGGAATGCGGACGCGCTTAGCCGCTGTTTCTAAGCGGTCCGTGGTGCTCCTCACCATGTATCTAAATTGATACTCAGGTTCTTTTTCTTTAGTGCGCTTGTATATATGTGACTATGTAAAGCAGCACGTTTGGTTTTCTAGGCATACGTGGGTCCTGAGCATCTTGAGCATGGGCTCTTCTCGGACAACGATGGCAGTTTTCTTTTGACCTGGTCTCTTCAGACGAGAGCCGAGTGCTTGCTTAGACATGTGGTTGAGTTTCAGAGACAGCTCAAGCAATTTGGCCTGCGACAATCAGGACAACGCGACAAGCGAGAGCGAGCTTCAAGCGTTCATGTGCAGGCCATTAAGTCATCTCTTCATGCAGCAGCTGCGACTGCTGCCCTCCGTGACTCTTCTGGCGGGGGAGGAGGCTGTTGTGACCATGCATGGTCCGCTCTTGCGCGCACTATTGTGCGCCTGTGGGCATGGTATTGATATGTGCTGTTGGTGCAAGGGCTCTAAGTGAGCTTGTTCACATGAATCTTTTTGTGTGAGCATGCTTTGCTTTGTTGTGACCCTACAACTGCCAAGTTAGCCCTGTCAAGGGAACATCAAGAAAAATACAAACAAACGTCGCCCTGTGAGAAATGGCCGGAAGTGCTTTTATTCAACTGTTTAACCTTCCCGTCGAGGGGCGCTATTGTCACGTGAGGAATGCCTATTGTCCAAAGGAGACGATCGGAGTGACACGTCCGCTTACGTACAGGAAAAGAAAGGAGCATGAGGATTATGGCCATTAGAGGATTTCCCGTGAATGCAGGAAAGAGTTGCAATTGCCGGAAAGGGACAATGCTGGGAGCAGTATTCGTGGCGCGCACGTACACGTGGGTTTCTGAGAAGGAAATCCACTTGCCGGAACCAACATAGCGGATCTTGGCAGAAGAATCGAAATTTACCTCCTCGCCGTTCCCAAGCTCTACCCGACAACAAGTGACCTCGCCCGACGAAACAATACTGGACCCGTCAGTGCATCAGACCATCAGTGCAGTGATGTGTTCGATTGGTTGCCGATATCTGAGGGGTAGGCCCTGGAACTGATTGGTCAGCATCTTCAGAGAGGGGCTGGACATAGGGGATTTAAGGACGTTGCAGAGCATGAAATGAGGCTCTGAGCCCTGGGTAAACGGCTCATCCAGATTCTTCTCGCTATGAACTCTTAACGCTTGCCATTTTACTGATATACCCTTTTTTCATGTAAATAAGTTTTCTCAAAGTGCCATTAAACCTGCTTGTATATATTTTACCAACTTCGAAGATTCAATCCTTCATCAACCCGGAGTCTCTGCACGCTACAAAGTGAAGGCCGTGTCGACTTAGTCCCAGCGTCACGACAGTAGAGAGACTTCTCTGTGTGAGAGTCTATTTTATTTTAGGTTACAGTTGTGTGTGTGACTCTTGTTGCCGTAATTTACAGTTTGCCGATGTATACTATTTTTCTTGTGTAAATATAATTCTCCTCTTCACCATCATCTGATCATCGTCTACTGCTTCTTCACTGCCGTATGACCGCGTTGGGAGAGGCTTCAGCCCCTCGAAGATTGTCAATGAACGAGCATAAAATTACTCGAGGTAACTGGTTAGTGGGTTATATGCCGCCCGCTAACAAATGGTGCGGTCAAACTGAAAAGAGCTGACAACTCCGACAGCTCCGTTGAAAGGGTGAAATCCCATCAATGCACCACCACAACCTTGCACCCTACGTTTGAATTTTCGCAGCATAGACAAGAGTCAAATATATCTCTGACAGGATGCCCTCAGCAGGGGACATGGCTGGGCAGTTATTGGCCTGAGATACAAAGTCTTAACCCTTTGCGACACGGCGTGCACAATTGTACACGCGGTTTTTGCGACCTTTTTTGAGTGTTCCTATAGTCGTTCTCAACGCTTGAGCTCCACAAGCCGCATTCGAATGTCCCGCTCTACCGAATGGTGCTGTCATCTCGTGATTGCCGCGCCAAATGCGTTACCAAAACAACAGAACAAAATGGACGCCTCGACGTTCTACGGCACGTCAAGTAAGTGCTCTTGGTTTTATCTTTTTTTGTGTAGGTAAAACGTTGACTAAGGCAAAACTGAAGCTGTAGTCTTAATAGATAAGTGTTACAGATGACAATAATGCGCATTAATTTTTTATTGTACCTCTGGTTAGGAAACGGCGGTCATGTTTACCATGGCGTGTCCATTTGTACACAACGTGTCACATGCACCCTTTTGGCTGCCGCTGCTTCAACCTTGTATAACTAACTGCTGCGAATGAAGGGGTTCTGCATTCCTGAGCCCTTTTTTTATTATAGGCCTCAAGAATCATGCTAGAGCGAGACGTAAGGCTCCGAACTCTTCCATCGACCAGCTTTTTGATGCGATCTTGAATAGAGATGTGTCAGACGCGGATCTCTTTGATGACGAAGTCGACGATTTACAGCCAGTTCAAGCGGTAAGTGGCAAGATAAGTCTCGTGTTAGCAGCTGCATAATTTTGCCTTCACATTTATAGGAAACTGCATCGGATGAAGAGCATGACCCAGCAATGCAACTGGCAGCCGTCGACGATGACCAAGTGACAGTGAAGAGCTGCCTGCAAAAAAAGTGAAACATGTCAAGTGGGTCGCCAAACATTTCGATCCAGTGGACACGCGCTGCACATACCAGCCGCTTTACGGGTCAACGCAAGAGGAACCGCTACAGTATTTTATGAAGTATTTCACAGACGAAGTGTTCGAGCGCTTCATGAAGTACACAAACATTTATGCCTTCCAAGACACAGGAGCCGAAATTTCGTGCTCCGTTGAAGAGATTAAAGTGTTTTTTGGAATTTTGATTTACATAAGAGTCTTGAAATTCCCACGGGCCCGCATGTATTGGCAGAAAGGTACCCGAATTCCTGCAATCGCAGATGTAATGCCAGTAAATAGATTTTTTAGGCTGCGAAGAGCACTGCACATAACCGACCAAAATGAACCAAGGGATGTGTCTAGCCTGGACAAGTTCTGGAAGGTGAGGCCACTTCTTGATGTGATTCGGTTCCGATGCCTTCAACTTGAAGAGCTTGAACACAACTGCATTGATGAGCAGATGGTGGCATTCGCTGGTAGGGTGCCAGCGAAGCAAGTGGTGAAGAGCAAGCCAAACCCTGTCGGAGTCAAAATCTTCGTGCGGTGCAGCACCGATGGCCTGGCGCATGATTTTGAATAGTATCAAGGCAAAGGCACAGGTATACACAGAGGTTTCTCGTACCTTGGGCTAGGGGGCTGTGTAGTAATGAGGCTTGTAGAGTCGTTCCCAAAGCACCGCAACCTCAAGTTATTTTTTGACAATTACTTCACATCTGTGTTGCTTCTGAGGGAGCTCAAACGTATTGGTATCCTTGCCACTGGTACAAACAGGTGCAACAGGCTGCTCGGTTCCAAGCTGAAGGGCGAAAAAGAAATGCGAAAGGAGGAGCGTGGGAGCTCCGATATCAAGGTGACGGAAAAGGGAGACGTGGCCCTTGTGCGATGGAAGGACAACAATCTGGTGAAGTGGCCTCAACACACGTCTCCACTGGTGAGACTGGGATTGTGAGCAGATGGAGCTCTTCCAAAAAGGAGCGCATTGAGGTGGAATGTCCATAGGCTATACTGGAGTACAATCGTCACATGGGTGGGGCTGATAAGTAGGATTTCATAATGTCGCTCTATCAAATTAGAGCAAAAACAAAAAAATGGCCTGTAAGGGTCATTTCACACCTCATCTCGTTCGCACTTACAAACTCATGGTTGCAGTATTTACGAGATGCTTCTGCAGAAGGTCTTGTCCGAAAGAACACGATGGATATGCTGCAGTTTCAAACTGACACTGCCTTGAGCCTGCTCATTTCCAATAAACCTTTGGAGAAGAAGCGAGGGCGACCAAGTGCGGAAAGTCTGGAGAAGGCACCGAAAGCACCTCACAATAGTGGGCCCCTTCCTACAAACTCTGTTCGTTTAGATGCTAAAGCGCACTGGCCACAACATGTGGAAGCAAGATTCCCACAGCGTTGCAGGAAACCTGGATGCCATCCCAAATCACGAGTGCGAGTGCAGGAAGTGCGACGTTTTCTTGTGCCTGTCCGCCACTAATGATTGTTTTTATCAATTCCACACCAAGTAAGAAATTAGGCCGATCAAAAATGTATTTCCATACCACTAACGACCACAGAAGCTATTATGTATTGCTCAAATCCCATTAGTTCCATGTAATAAAGCTTTTGGTTCTTTTTGGCTGATTTAGTTGTATTGAGTCACAGTGTGTACATATGAGGACGCGACCTAATTTGTAAAGTACGTAAGGTATCGGGCTGTTTAAGCTTTTTTAGTGAAATATTGGTTGTCAAGAGCATGCACAGGGAGTTTGAAATTTTTTTGATGGGTATTGCCTAATGTGTGTCGCAAAGGAGACGATCGGAGTGACACGTCCGCTTACGTACAGGAGAAGAAAGGAGCATGAGGATTATGGCCATTAGAGGATTTCCCGTGAATGCAGGAAGGAGTTGCAATTGCCGGAAAGGGACAATGCTGGGAGCAGTATTCGTGGCGCGCACGTACACGTGGATTTCTGAGAAGGAAATCCACTTGCCGGAACCAACATTGCGGATCTTGGCAGAAGAATCGAAATTTACCTCCTCGCCGTTCCCAAGCTCTACCCGACAACAAGTGACCTCGCCCGACGAAACAATACTGGACCCGTCAGTGCATCAGACCATCAGTGCAGTGATGTGGCGATTGGTTGCCGATATCTGAGGGGTCGGCCCTGGAACTGATTGGTCAGCATCTTCAGAGAGGGGCTGGACATAGGGGATTTAAGGGCGTTGCAGAGCACGAAATGAGGCTCTGAGCCCTGGGTAAACGGCTCATCCAGATTCTTCTCGCTATGAACTCTTAACGCTTGCCATTTTACTGATATACCCTTTTTTCATGTAAATAAGTTTTCTCAAAGTGCCATTAAACCTGCTTGTATATATTTTACCAACTTCGAAGATTCAATCCTTCATCAACCCGGAGTCTCTGCACGCTTCCAAGTGAAGGCCTGGTCGACTTAGTCCCAGCGTCACGACAGTAGAAAGACTTCTCTGTGTGAGAGTCTATTTTATTTTAGGTTACAGTTGTGTGTGTGACTCTTGTTGCCGTAATTTACAGTTTGCCGATGTATACCATTTTTCTTGTGTAAATATAATTCTCCTCTTCACCATCATCTGATCATCGTCTACTGCTTCTTCACTGCCGTATGACCGCGTTGGGAGAGGCTTCAGCCCCTTCGAAGATTGGCAATGAACGAGCATAAAATTACTCGAGGTAACTGGTTAGTGGGCTATATGCCGCCCGCTAACAAATGGTGCGGTCAAACTGAAAAGAGCTACAACTCCGACAGCTCCGTTGAAAGGGTGAAATCCCATCAATGCACCACCACAACCTTGCACCCTACGTTTGAATCTTCGCAGCATAGACAAGAGTCAAATATATCTCTGACAGGATGCCCTCAGCAGGGAACATGGCTGGGCAGTTATTGGCCTGAGATACAAAGTCTTAAACGAAAATTGTCATAATGCCATAAATGAAACAGTCAGGATTAATATTTCTCTCCCACTCCCACATGCGACAACACAATCTAATAGCATGCTGTATAAATGTACTGCTTAGACATAGATGCTATTATGATTATTGCTGATGATCAGTTATTTTTACGCGATAGTATTAAAGGCAGGAGTACGTAGAAAATTTGCAATCCTTGCCGCTGTCGACGTTCTGAGCAAAAATTTACAAGGGCGACTTAAGTCCCCTGACGTGCGGAAATGTTACAGGCATAAATTAGATGATTTCTCATTTGGCGTAGAGGGACTATATGTGCGCCAACAATTAAACGCAGGCGGAGCTGCAAACGGAAGCCTTCAACATTCTCGAGACAGATACTTAAAGGCAGAGCTTAAATATCCCCGTACTCTTTAACGCTGCAGTATAAAATGTTTCGCTCTAAGAAACTTTGACGTCTGCGGTGTGTTCTGAGCTTCAAACTATTGGTGTAGCTTTGCCAGGTAATAGCTGCCGTGGCATGACCATGCACTGTCTACTGATGTGGGACATCATGAAGTCTCTACCATGACGGAAGTTTAAGGCGCTAACTCGGGTTTCGCTTCTGAGATGGGTGGTCGAGATCTGAGCGCAACCCTCAAGAGATTTTAGATTGCGAGTTAGCCACACAGCCTCTATACCAGGCTGGCAAACTGGACAGCTCAGCTAAACTGAAGCTTTCTATTTGCAAGGCGCTGCCTACTTGGGCTTCTATTTAGCGATGGGAGAGTGAGATCGGAATTCAGTGTTTTAGAACCCTTGTGTCCCGAGTTAGAATAGGGATAAACAAGAATTTCGATGTATTACAACGAGGATCCCAAAGGGAATAGGCAGAGTGGAGCCGCTAACGCTGTGATGAAGTGACACTTGAGGTAACCCTTGACTTGCGTCATTAAAGGTATGAGGCGATTGCATTAACGCAAGAACAGTTACGTATCCTGTTCTGTGGAAACGAAATTGTGTCACGTCACATCCGTATAATGATACTACATGAGGATTCAAATTTAGAAGCAGCGCAGAGGAGAGACTAAGGGTGTGGAAGAAGAAGACCCTCGCCATCTGTCAACAAGTTCGTTAGCGCACCAGGCTAAGGTGGAGTCGCGCTCTCCCTTGTATGAGCTGACGACTCACTTGACCCCAACATTTGACCGTGACAATGCTCCAAGACGACGACACACGGCAACCAGGCACAGACGCACCCGCATAGCAACACTACCGTGAGCCACGGACATTTGCTGGCAAGACTGGTGAAGACTTAGATGAGTGGCTCACCTATTACCAGCAGGTGAAGAAGTACATTGGCTGGGATGCCTAGTCAAGCTGGCTAATGATGTTTTTTCTTGGACTCCATGGTTTAAGAATCATGAAGCCTCTTTAACTAGCTGGGATCGCTTTGAAGAGGAGATTCGCCATTCTTTCGAGGATACCACGGCAAAACGGAAATGCGCCGAGCAGACTTTATTCCAGCGAGCTCAAGTGCCTGGGGAAACGTGTACAACGTACATTGAAGACGTCCTTAAACTCTTCAAAGCGGTGAATCCCTGAGGAACACAGTTGGCAATCTCTTAAAGGGCATCACGGAGGACGTATATAACGTTTGGTGACAGAATATACCGTAAATTCTGAGACGGTCGTCATCAAGCATTGTCGCACGTTCGAATCTCTAAAGCTGCATCGCATAACCTCGCAGTTCAGCTGTTTGCCTTGTAGTTTCTACGTGGGCATCGGCCACCAACCACCGCGGGTTCGAGCGTCGCGCGAGCCGAAGCCCTCATCAGCCGTCACCACGCGCACACTGTCACACAGCCGCAGGGAGGAGAGCTCTTCGCTGCAAAGACACAAACCTCCTAGTTCACACAGAAGACGTTTATTCAACGCCGTCCTGCCGCGGTACACAAACACTCAGTCATCGTGTCCCAGGAGCGCGCAAGGAGCAAGGCTCCGCTGCGCGCACTCAGTGACAAGGAATGCGCGCCGCAAGAACGCAAGGGCGTGCTATGATCTCTTTCACGGTGACCAAAAGGTTCCTTTGAGAGAAAGTGGGCAACCACTGCAAGGTACGCCTGTCGCGGATCACTGGATCATGATCGACAGGCTCGAGCTGCGCTCTCAGGTACGACCCGGCGCCGGCGAACTCGAGTACACACTGGTCTGCACGGACAAAGACTGGCAGACACGAACAGTAGGGTATGCACCTTGCGATGTCTCGGAGAGGTCTCTCCTTGGGACCCGCTCGGACGGTCGCGAGAGCACGGCCGTCGAAGCGGTGCCGTGTTCCAGCCAAAAGGCGCCAATTAGATAAGCCATCGAGACGCAGGGGCGGAGCTGTGGCCGAACGACAGTTACAAGTCGTCCGCACATCTCTCCGCCGCCTAAAGGCCGCTGCTTTTTAGACCCGCTCCGCACGTATGCGGGCGCACCGAGACGACCGGTCCGGAGGGGCATACAATAGCAACACCCGCATCCTTCGTCCGCAGAAACGTTGAGCCAATCTCAACGTTTTGCCCGCACGTGCTGATCAGCAAGGCGACCAAATTCCAGCTATTGGTTGCGCTGTAGGCGACGTCTTCGGCTCGTCCTCCTCGATCTCGCCAGGGCAACATGGCCGTCAACGGTGTGCAGCGAAGCGACGAGCGAAGCGTAGATGGTAGTTGTTGCTTTGCCGCAAAACTCAATATACTTAGCGCGCATTGCTAATACTAGTGTTCCTGTCGACTGTTATTTCCCCTCAAGTTGGATGATATGCGCCACTGTTATCAGCACTAAGCTGAAGGCAGTGGTCTTCCAACCGGCGAAGTGTACGTGGCACTGGTGTCACAATGTGTTTATGATTATCGCTAGCCGCGAGGATCTGCACGGCCAACGCCCAGCAACAGTAGTTCACGGTGATTTTCATGCGCACGAATCGGCTCCTCAGCACATCGAAAAGTGCCTGTGCATGTGTTGCGAAAGTGTTTACGACTTGAGAGATTGCCTCCTAGCAAGAAAGAGGACTGTCCATGTTTGAAAAGTTCGTCACACACTGTGTTTAACTAATTCTGAAATTAACTTGGTGACAGCTAGTCTGGCACTCCTTCCGCTGGTCGCAGTGGCCGCAACAGAAACAAGCACACGACGTTGTTTCCGTGACGTGTCGATCACCTGTGTTGATCGCGGTCCGTGTATGTCTTGCTCTTGCCGAGTCTTTCCCGTGCGAGCACCGAGCTCTTCGACGACGTTAGCTGCACGGCTTTCGTGCTACTAATATGTCACTATTCCGCGGTTTGCGCTTTGTGCTGATAGGGGTGGTCGACGGCACTGTGTAAACTGTGAAAATATCGTGTACTTTCACGGCAGCTGTCCCTTTGAGAGTACCACAAATTCACTACTCTGCTTTACACCTATGCAGAGTGCTACCTTAGCTTTGCAGGATAAGGTTATAACAGAATGGTTACAATCTAAGCGGGCAGCTTAATTAATTTTGTGCAATGACTAGCAAATGAGCTGCCAAGCCTTGCAGAGGTGACGTACTGCTAAATATTTTAACATTTGAAGAAGTGATTTGGGAAGCAGAGTGTGTGACCTGAAGGCCTCAGTGTGCTTCACAATTTATGAATTCACAAAACTATTGTACACAGTGCAATGAACGGTATGATGGTAGTTTCACAGAGTAACAGCGATTTAATTCAGTCTGTTTAACAAAGAGCCTTAAAAGCCCTCACATACTATAATATAAACCTCGGTACCACAGTGGCAGTTTTGTTTGCATGCATTGCTGTGCTTATTATTGAAAAATACATTGTTCACAAAATACATTTTAACGAGGTGTAGCTGTATATGTGAACTTATTTCTTTTTTAGTTACCGTAATAACAACAAACAGCCAGGCTGTGTGTTTTTAAACTGTGGGACTCAAGAAGGACATTTCTCTTTGGAAAGTGTGCAAGATAATTACAACACTGTGTTTCATGGAATAAAAATTTGTTCAGTGAAAAATATGTTGGCTTAACTTGCTCTTAAAATTTTTACACAACAGATTAAAATGGGTGTTGTGGAGTTGGCAAAAAAGACTGCTAAAGGGCAAGAACAGTAGGAAAGAATAAATTGCAATTGTTCTATGTAGCAATTCTTGTTCTCCATGTTTCTTCATGCAGTTTCCTCTTTTCTTTTCCCACAAGCTATCCCTTAAGTGCACTGCGATCAAGCCCTTTAGAATTTGCTCAAAGTTACGACAGGAGAAAGTAGAGAAAGCAGTGCGTATGTGTACTTGTAAAGCACTTTATAGTTAGTCATCTCATATACATTAGCCTGAAAGTCCCCGCTGGGGTAGCGCAGTGGGTACGGCGCTCGACTGCTGTTCCCAAGGATGCGGGATTGAATACCGGCCTTGGCGGCCGCTTTTGGTTGGCAGCGAAAGGCAAGGCATCCGTGTGCTGTGCGATATCAGTGCATTTTAAAGAACGCCAGGTGGTCTAAATTTCCGGAGTCCTTCTCTACGGCGTCTCTCATAGCCCGAGTTGCTATGGGACGTTAAACCCCACTAACTAAATCAAACCATTGGCCTCAAAGTGCTGCTTATTCTCTTCATGATCCCAGAAGCGTGCACCCCCTTCCAATAAAAAGCATCTGATAAGAGATTATAGAACAGCTTCCACCATATCAGTTGAGACCACAGCTCCGTCACGACCGTTTCACTTGAAGCTGACCAAAGAGATACCAGCAAACCATGCATACCAAGTACCCCGGCTAAATTTAATCAAACCTTAAATTAGGTAGAATGGTCTAGACTAGTGAAACTAACCGAGAATTATTCGGAGTTGATTGCCCTAGTCTCCAGTGGCTTTCCATTTGCCATGAATTTTCTGCAGGTAGTAAAAACTAATTAGTGACTTATTTATTGGCCCCAGAAGCAAAGCATCAGTTCTAAAGTTGTAGATAGTGCTTAAAAACAGCTACCCGGAGAGTTTGCTTCATGGTATGATTTCCATAGCTGGTTTCCAAATCGAGCTACCATACGACTAGCTACTCACTCATATCTCTCACCCACATCATGCAAAGCCACACCATGGAGAGCACTTCTGACAAAAGCCGATTTTGTTGTCTGAGCCACGTTTCGGGACATTGAAGAGGAATTGCTGTCATGCAGACACTTTATTTATTGTGTTTGTTGCCGTTCAAAACAGAGAAGAAAAAAATATGCAAAATAGAAGGCACCTAGGTGCAAACATTTCTGTCAGCTGTTTTGGAAGACAGTTTACTACTTGCTTATTGATACTAATTGTTCTTGAAGCTAATAATTTAAATGTAACTATATAGCCTTAATCATTATAAGGTTAAATAATAAAACACCAGCCTAGGACAGGCAACTCTCAACAGCCCGCAGCTGGATTAATTCACTCGGCTAGGGCACATCGATTTTCTGAAAGCTAGGACACCTGGTGTATAACACACTGCATGGTCTTTTATGCGAAGCATATTAAGGTGCAGCGGTGGCGTAGCGGTAGAACATCCGCCTCGCATGCAAGAGGACCGGGGCTCAAATCCCGGTGCCGCGCAATTCTCCACCGGATGAAAAAAAAGAAAAAAATCCGCGTGTCGATGGAATTGCATATACAGGTTTGGGGTGCGACCTGATGCCGGTGAACACCTCCGGCAACGCACTCCCTCACCAGAACAGGAGTTGGCCACCCTGGTGCAGTAATTGGCCACAACCTCCTATGATAAGCTACATAAAAAACCGGCCCTCAGTCACCAGCGGCTGCGGAACAACTGACCACGGCGGCGGTCAGACCTGTGACGCAGCAGGGGGTGCTAAGAAAGCCTGGCTCCGCTGGACAGGCCGCCATTGGAAACTGACCCTGGCAACGTTTAATGCTAGAACCCTAGCTAGTGAAGCTAGTTTAGCAGTGCTGTTAGAGGAACTAGAGGGCATGAAATGGGATGTCATAGGGCTTAGTGAGGTTAGGAGGCCGAATGAGGCATATACTGTACTGAAGGATGGGCATGTACTGTGTTATCGAGGTTTACCAGAGAGGCGACAACTAGGAGTAGGTTTCCTTGTCAATAAGTATATAGCGGGTAATATAGATGAATTCTATAGTATTAATGAGAGGGTTGCAGGCATCGTAATTAGGCTTAATAAGCGGTATAAACTGAAGGTTGTACAGGTCTATGCACCTACATGTAGTTATGATGACCAGGCAGTTGAAAGCTTCTATGAAGATGTAGAATCGGCAATGCGAAAAAAGACGCAGTATACTGTACTAATGGGCGACTTCAATGCCAAGGTAGGGAAAAAACAGGCAGGAGGCAAGGCAGTAGGTGACTATGGCATTGGTTCTAGGAATAGCAGGGGGGAGTTACTAGTTGAGTTGGCAGAGCGCAATAACTTACGAATCATGAATACCTTCTTCAGCAAACGGAAGAACCGAAAATGGACATGGAAAAGTCCTAACGGATAGACTAAAAATGAAATCGACTTCATAATGTGTTCAACCCCCGCCATTGTGCAGGATGTAGAGGTAATCGGGAAAGTTCGATGTAGTGACCACAGGATGGTGAGGTCCCGAATTAGCCTAAATCTGAAGAAGGAACGCAATAGATTAGTAAGAAAGAAACCCATCAACGAATTAGCGGTGAGGGGGAGGGCAGAAGAGTTCAGGATCTCGCTACAGAATAGGTATTCAGCTCTAACTGAGGATGGCGACATTACCCTAGAGGCAAGGAACAATAATTTCAGAGATATCATTACTGAGTGCGCGGTAGAAGTAGGCGGTAGGATAGTTAGAGAGGATACCGGTAAGCTAAGGAGACGAAAGATTTGATTAAGAAACGGCAGAGTATGAAAGCTTCCAATCCAACAGACCAGATCGAATTGGCCGAGATATCAAAGCTAATCAATAAGCGCAAGGTGGCCGATATAAGGAAGTATAACATGGAGAAAATTGAGCATGCTGTAAAGAACGGGGGAAGCCTTAAAGCGGTAAAGAAGAAATTGGGCATAGGCAAAAACCAGATGTCTGCGATAAGGGACAAGGCGGGCAACGTCATCACTAATATGGACAAGATGGTCAAAGTAGCCGAGGAGTTCTATACAGATCTCTACAGTAGCCAAAGTAGTCAGGACCGTAATGAGATTGGCGGTAGGGAAAAACAGTCAGACGTTCCACCAGTGACGAAGGACGAGGTCAAGAAAGCACTAGAAACTATGAAAAGGGGGAAATCAGCTGGAGAGGATCAGATAACTACAGATTTGCTGAAGGACGGGGGGGATATCGTGCTAGAAAAACTGGCCACCCTGTATACGCAGTGCCTGGTGTCATCGACGGTACCGGAAGCATGGAAGAATGCAAACATTATCCTCATTCACAAGAAAGGGGACTCTAAGGACCTTAAAAATTACAGACCAATCAGCTTACTGTCTGTTACGTATAAGGTATTTACTAAGGTAATCGCTAATAGAATCAGGACAACCTTAGACTGCAATCAAGCAAAGGATCAAGCAGGGTTTCGGAAACGGTACTCTACTATCGATCATATCCATACCATCAATCAGGTGATAGAAAAATGCGCGGAATATAACCAGCCCTTATACATACCATTCATTGATTACGAAAAAGCATTTGACTCAGTTGAAACCTCGGTGGTGATGCAGGCATTGCGAAATCAGGGGGTAGACGAGCCGTACGTGAAAGTGCTGGAAGATATATATAGTGGCTGCACAGCAACCATAGTTCTGCATAAAGAAAGTAACAAAACTCCCCTAAAGAAAGGTGTTAGGCAAGGAGACACAATCTCCCCAGTACTATTCACAGCTTGTTTAGAGGAAGTATTCAGAGACTTGGAATGGGAGCACTTAGAGATAAGGCTAGATGGAGAATACCTCAGTAATCTGCGATTTGCTGATGACATTGCCTTGCTAAGCAACTCGGGAGATGAACTGCAAATAATGATTGATGACCTAGACAGGAAAAGTAGAAAGGTAGGCTTGAAAATCAATATGCAGAAGACTAAGGTAATATTCAACAGCCTCGGGAAGGAACAGGAGTTTACATTAGGTAGCGAAATACTGGAAGTAGTAGGCGAATATATCTACTTAGGACAGGTAGTAACCGCAGATCCGGACCATGAAAAGGAAATAACAAGAAGAATAAGATTGGGGTGGAGCGCATTTGGCAAGCACTCGCAGATTATGACTAGCAGCTTACCGGTATCGCTCAAGAGGAAAGTATACAACAGTTGCATCTTGCCTGTACTCACCTATGGGGCTGAAACGTGGAGGCTAACCAAGAGAGTTCTACTTAAGTTGAGGACAACCCAGAGGGCTATGGAACGAAAAATGGTAGGGGTAACATTAAGAGATAGAAAGCGTGTAGAGTGGGTCAGAGAAATAACTCAAGTTAACGACATTCTAGTGGAAATTAAGAAGAATAAATGGACATGGGCAGGACATGTAGTGCAAAGAGAGGATAACCGATGGTCGCTGAGGGTAACAAACTGGATTCCAAGGGAAGGAAAGCGTAGCAGGGGGCGGCAGAAAGTTAGGTGGGCGGATGAGATTAAGAAGTTCGCAGGGGTCAAGTGGATGCAGCTAGCACAGAACCGGGTTAAGTGGAGAGATATGGGAGAGGCCTTCGCCCTGCAGTGGGTATAATCAGGCTGATGATGATGATGATGATGATGATGATGATGATGATGATGATGATGATGATATTAACGTAGGTTTTGGGCCTTCGCGCGACGCCCGGCGGTGGCCACCATTGACCCTGAAGTGGGGTCACGTGACAGACGTCATGTGATGACGTCACACCGGCTGCAGATGAGGCCTCATATCGCGCCGTCGGACGTCGCCCGGCGGAGGCCTCCACGCTTCGGTTCGCGCCGTCGAGTGCGACGCGGCGGCGGCGCCACCATCGCTGCATCACGTGATATGTGACGTCACACCAGGGATGGATGGACGGAAACAACTTTATTTAATAAAAAAAAATGTCTTCCAGAGTGGTCCCCTACTAGTCCAGGAGTCCACGGGCTTTTGATTCACATAGAGCCCGATCTACCAGCCATTTCTGACCGGCGGGTTGAGCTTTCCGCAAAGCAGCCTCCCAGGAAGAAAAGGTGGGAGGGGGGATGGGGAGCACTGCCTGGGGGGAAGGACATTCCCACAGGTAGTGGAAAAGTGAGGATTTTGGCTCGCCACAGGTGTCGCAGTGAGGGGGCAAGCCAGGGTGAAGGCATGAGAGACGGTAGGGGGAAATGAAACAATCCGTCTGCAATTGTCGCCATGTAGCACTGGATAAGGGTGACAAGGTGCTGTGGGGTGGTGGCAGTGTCATGCGCTTGTGTTTGTAGAATGTGGTGATTTGGTTGAAGCGGCGCGCGCCCGCCGTCGCGTCAGTCTCTGTGCCCGCAACCGCGCCAGCGTCTTTGCGCCGGGCGTGTATGCGTAAGTGACGTGCAAACCAAGAGTCATGCATTTACGGACCTTAAGAGTGTGTTTGTCGCGCTGCAAAGAATAAAGTACGACGATTAACCTAAAACCACGTCTCCATTACTTAGCCCTATCCACACTGAGGCAGCTGCTTAACATGCTTCGCATCCACTGGGCTTAACCTTGATAAGCCTCCAATTTTTTTTTATTTTAGTTGTTTTAATGTTATAGTCATTTTCTGTTTTAAGTACATTACACAATATGCTAAGTATTGATTTCAGGAACTCTAGGGCTAAAATAATGTGTTTTATTGCACAAACATTTCTCAAATGAAAATAAATTGCATTTACCCAACATCAATGCTTCCATAAAGCAGCAGTACAAAGAGCCCTGTGGAACAAACATGTAGTAACAACATGGCAAACTGCAGCTAATGTAAATAATTGCCGTCCTGGGCACTAATTGTCCTGGATCTATTCACACATAGCAATTGCCAGTAGCTATACATGTTTCATGCCGAAATCCTCAAGTTTTAGCTTGCATGTTACAGCACTGAACTGTATCCAAGAAATCAATCGTTTGTGAGTCAGCTGTTTTTCTCTTCAGGTAACGCCTTGAGTCGCCATTTCCTTTTCACACATCTGTCCCATATTTCATTTTAAATTTCCTTTAGGGGAATGTGGTGGAAGGCAAAAGAGAGCTTGCATTTGTTTGAGGCTAATCATTGGTAGATCCTCTTCCATAATTGTTATCTTTCTCGGGTTACGCTAAATCAGGCTCCACTAGATTTTTGTAGCCCTTTTCTGTATTGTATACATGCCCGAACCGTCACGTCATTCCTTTTTGAATGTTTCTTTCAGCATTTATGATTTTAACGTCAGGTGAATGTTGTCATTGGAGATTCTCGTCGTTTATCCTCACTGCACACATATACCTTGGCATCAATGGGTCCGGTGCGTGCTACTTTTGAAGCTAATAGCTCTTTATTAGGCTCACTTCCGCCCACAAAACAATAAAGCAAAACGGCTTCGTCAATAGTAGCAATCGTGCTCATCGGTCGTCGAACTATAAATGCACGTTCATTCGACAGTGCTCAATTTAAATTGGGCATAGAAACCTCTAGTCAGAAAAGTGGACAGACGATGCGGTGGCAGCTACGAACCGTGCAAGCAAAGGCCAATTCAAATTTACGGTGGTGGCCATGTAAGCACTCAAGAACTCTACAGAAGCGGTACTCATTTTGTAGCTGACGAGACCCCATGAGCACAACAAAAACCACGCCATGGTGATCCCGAGGCAAGCGAACTGTGCCTAGGTGAGAAGTGATTCGGGTGCAAGACCGTGTGATTGGAAGGATTCAATGTGCCTCACAGTTCATGGGTTCACAGAAATATTGTCCACAGTGGAACGGTATGATGACAGTTTCACAGAGTAACAGCCGATGTGATTCATTCTGTGTTACTTTCCTACTGTAACGAAAGAGCCTTGAGAGACCTCACACTCTACAATATAAATCCATGCAATATAAAATTGCATTTAACAGAAATTGCTGATTGGAAAATAAGTAGATTTAACCAGCCGTGAATACTTTTACAGAACACATTAACATATGTCCGGTGGTGCTGGCAAAAAAATACTGCTAAAGGACAAGGTGAATAGGAAAGGAAATGACACTGTACAGAGAGCAATTCTTGTTATTTTCCTTTCTCCTCACACAGTTTCCTCTCTTGTTTAGCCACCAGGTATCCCTACTGTGCACTTGCACAGCACATAGAGCTTAAAGGATTCCAGTGAAAGATGCAAGCCACAGCTGCCTTTTCTATTTCCTCGGTGTTATTTCGCCTAACTTCAACATGGGTTTTGCAAGTTTCTGATACTTGTTGAAACATTGCATTTTGTTCTTCGAAACGCACACTAACAACAAAAAAGGCTATATTAGGCTGAAAATGTTACTATCCGGCAACCAAAATCACTTCTGAAAGTTTTAGTTGTAAACGTTAATGACACCACTTAGTAATTAGCAGTGTTATCTATTGCCTTGTGGTTTTGAATAGAGAATCACCATCACATTCACCCTTAATATTTTTACTTGTCAGGAAAAGGCCACAAGTATCACTGTAAAGCTAGGTGCGAACATACGCATGCATGCTGCACACACTTAAACGGCTTAACATTTCATCTTATTCTGTGGCATCATAGGTTTCACCCTGGAAATATACTTTTGCAAATTCTGCTTGAGATTACAGGTTTGCTCGCAGTAACCACGAAGCCCGGCTACTGTATATTCTAAAGGCTTGTCACCCATATGCCATATTTTCTTAGTGCTAAAATGAACTTGTGCTAGTTGTGTCTCATTCCCATGGCTGCAGTGGTTGCTGCCAATGTTAGCACAGATCACTATGTGCAGGCAAAGTTTGCTGACCTCCCCAACTTTCTTTCCATTATACATTACTCACTTCCTCCTGTGCAGTGGAAAAAATTAGACAACAAGTATTGCCACATAATCTGTGCTTTTATACCTATCATAGGCCGTTTATAATGCCAGTGGGGCTTTTAGTTAAAATCGCAACTATGCAGTATACAGTTTTGTTTTATACTGTACTGTCTACATGCAGTTTCTTAAGGATGCTTCTGTATTTTGCTTCTCTTCATTGCAGTTTGCATACATTTCTTACTATTCTGTAGAGTTAGTCTTTATGCCAGCTTTTTATCTTGTGGTTTATTAGAAGGACTTTACTGTAAATTCGGTGCACAGTCCTATACAAGTAGTAGTTTTCACCCCTGTTGCCATTTCAAGATTGTGCGCACATCTAGAAGAAATAAACTGAATTCATTAACCGCAATAGAAAAATTGTACCTATAAAACCTGTAAAATGAATATCAATGGCAGCCTATTTTTGTGCTTACAGGCATCAATGGAAATTTTTAGGCCATTGAGCACAGAGTGGAAAGGAGGTTTTTTGCATTTGTTAAAATCTGTGCTCAAAGTGGAACTGGAAAGCGGAACTTGTTATTCACTTGAAGAAGTGGATAACCTGCAGCAGCAACTGGATATGACTGAAAATTTGAATGTTAAGGGCCTTGTAAACACTTTTCATCAAATCTCATGCCTCAACCAGTCAACACCTGAAGGCTTTGTAGAAACATAGCGTCCAATCGTATGTCCCAGCCAATGAACACCTAAAAATAGAGCCAATTCTAAAGCCAGTCTATGTGGGTTAATTTAGACTAAAGAAATGCATGAACACATATCAAGACGTTAGTAAAGTCACAATCAGGAAGCACCAGTTTTACTTTCCTATGTGTGCTTCGCAGTCTTCTCTGACATTTGCAACTGATTTCGGTCCAGAATATTGAGTATGCCTCTCCAACGGTTTCACCTTATATTGTGGCCTGCCAGAGTAAAGGCACATAACCACTTGGTTTTTCGTACGCCTCATAAGCAAACAGTAAACAGCCATGGCGCATATAGCATTCCGTGCTGCCTGTCCTCCTCATGATCCCAAGGGCATACAAACCCCAATACGATGCATCTGATTTGAGCACTGCATATATGCCACCGCCATTATTTATACTGGCTCAGTCTATGTACTAGGTCTCAATACAGCCTGCCCTGTAAAGAATGTATCGGTAATCAAGAATGATACTTCACTTTATATTGAAGACAATGCATTTTGTCCAGCTGATTTCTAGTCAGAAAATTACAACTGGCACAGCTCGTGAATCCGTCTAACAGCACTAACAAATGTAATACAGATTCTTCAACAAGTCAATGAAAAGGTATATTGACTAGTGCAATGCTAAATAGTAATCATGGGGCCAGTTCTTTAGGCACATCTCTAGAGTGCAAGCAGATGCTGGAAGCAAAGGCTCTGTCTTGTAGATAAAAAAATTGGCGAATTTCTGCCTGTTTGTTCAGCAGAGCGCTGTTACATGGTATTGTAAGCATTTCCAATGTGCAGTATGATCAAAGCTGATGTCTTTTTTCTTTGCACAGTAACCTTCAAGCTACAGTGACTATGACCTGGCTAAGCATGACATAGTCCATGTCATGCATGCATCGTAAATGGGCGAGAAATCTATGCCTTACATGTCACGGCAGCGGCAGCCCCAGGGTTTGGTTCTAGGGAGAGCGAAAAGAATGCCTTTGTCTGTGAAATGCTCGTGCTCTGTTTTTAAACAATAAATGGTGATCAACAAAAATGTTTTACGTTAACTTATTCTTTTCATGCAACTGTTAAATATACATGAGCGATATTCATATATGTAATCATTTTTATATGTATCTTAAAATATTACAGCTCGAATAATGCTGTGCTGTTTCCAAGGTCATTGTCTCGATTTCGAAATTAACTAGTAGGAAATTTTACTTGTTACAAAAAGCTTCTTAAGAGAGGGAAGGGGGGGTACATCGGCATCATAGGACCACCACTGTGCCATGACCATTTCACTTGAAGGTGGCCTCGAGAGGAAAGCTTAAATGCAATCAAACCTTTAAATAAGACAGAGTAGCCTAGGCTAGTGAAAGCAACTGAAAACTGTTTAGTTGTCCGTCCTAATTAAGGATAGAGGGGCTTTAGTCTGCCATACTCCAGTGGCTTTTCATTTGCCGTGGTTATTCTATTAGCAAAAACGCATAGTCTGCAGCTTTTATTTATTGACCTCAGGAATAAAGCATTATTTAGGAACTTGTGAGCAGTCTAGAAATAGTTACTTGCCATGTTTGCATCAAGGTACGATTTACATAACTTTTTTATTAACCTCCAAACAGAGCTATCATTTGACTAGCTGCTCACGCATGTCTCTCACAAAGGGCACATGAAAAACATCATAGAGAGAATTTTAGTCTCGGGACATTTAAGTGGAATTGCTGTTATGCAGAAGTTTTCGTGTTGTGCTTGTTCCCATTTAAGATCATGAAAAAAAGTGCAAAATAAAGGGCACCTGGGTGCAAACATTTCTGTCAGCTGTTTTTTTTTAAGATAGTGTACTGCTTCTCTATTGATGCTAGTTGTTCTTGAAGCCAATAATTAAAATGGTAATTATATAGTCTTAATCAGTAAAGGGTTCATAATAAATGCTCCATAATGAAACTCGAGCCAGGCAATCCTCAACAGCAACAGCTGGTGTGCCTAGCTAGTGGGCTGGCTAGGCACACAAGCTTTTTTTAAAGCTAGGGCAACTGGTGTATAAAACACTCCAAGGCTCTCCTTTAGTTCAGTTAATGTCGTGCCAGCTTCTGCTTTAAACAAATTACACAATATGTCTTGATTTTGTTTCTGCAACTTTTTAATTAAAATATTGTGTTTTGTCGCACAGAAATTTCTCAGCAGAAAATAAAGCATTTGCCCGACAACTAGCGCTTTTGTAAAACAGCACAAATGCCCTGTGGAACAAACATGCAGCAACAACAGGGGCAAACTGCAGGTGATGTAAATATACCTTAATTGACAGCCTTGGCAATTATCCAGCCTCTATTCCCACATAGGCATTGCTATACATATTGCTGAAATTCTGATGCTTTAGTTTGCACGTATCATAAGTGAACTGCAGTCAAATAATCAGTCAGTTGGGAGTAAGCTGTTTTCCCATGAGTGCTGGCTCTTCAGACAGTGTCCTTGAGTCTGCCAATTTCCTTTTCACACCTTTGTTCCAAGTTGTACTTTTTGTCCTCATGAAGAAGGGGGGGGGGGGGGGGGGGCAAAGAGAGTTTGCACTTGTTCACACTTGAGGCTATTCACCAGTAGATCCCTCTCCATATCTTGCTACCGGCCAGTTCAGGCTTGACTACATTTTTTTGCCCTTTCGTTTACATGTCGAACTGTCACGGTATCCTTCTTTAGCTGTCATTTCAAGAGTACCTTTCTGTTGCTTTGTTTTTATTTCTTGCTGGATATACGCATCTATATGCCTAAAAAATATTTCTTTGATAGACGACTGAGCACCACTGTATGTGATAGGCTGAACATGTCACCACATAAGGTTTTTCGTAAAGATTTCATTTGACGTGATCCCCCCCTAAGAAAATAATAAATGCCGGGAGGCTACACTAGCGAAATCAGGCAAACCATACACTATTGTGCCTCATGATATGAACAGTTTGGTTCCTAATAAAGTGTACGTAAATATATTGTGCATAAAAACATACTTGTTTAAACACAAGGGAAAAAAAAGTTTAGGAAACCACTGTAATTACAGTCTACTTTCTTTGTGCATACTTTTGTGCAGTTTAAGTGTATATTACACAACTGCTTGAACAAATGACGTGATGTAGGCTTTATACTGACATGATGCTGTTATCGAGTTGCATGCATTACATTTCGAAATTATTGCATTGATGCCTCTGCTTTTACCAGACCACATGCCAACTCGGCTTTATTGATATCAAGTAGCTATTCAGCTGTGTTTCTTTGCTAAGGTGCTCCAATTGAGGTATCTCGATCCGATGCCGTTAAGTACATCGATGAGCATGAACGTATTTGCTGCTTTCATTTTACTGTGACTACTTGCAACTCCCATGATTACTTGTTTGCTGGGTCATGATGATAGTGGCCATACACAAGCATTATGTCTTCAAGCAGTGTAGAATGCATTTCACGTCTCTAGTCCTTGACGCATTTTCCTTATGCCTGAAACTGTCTGCTCTAACTTGAATGCATGCGTGCACTTTGCAGAGCGATTAACTGGGTTTTCTGGGGCACATAGCAGTTCACAATTTTTCTTTGGTCACAATATCTGTACATTGTCTGATTCCACATTACCAAAGAAAGAATAACTGGAAGCAGTGCTGGATTAAGGTCAGTGCTAAGGAGGCTGAGTCTATGAGGAGGGGGCCCATTTACTGCAACTTGCTTCATATATGCAGCCACAATAACGGAAAGAATACCTGAATAAATGAACGGGACCTCCGGCTGATCTGACTTTATTTAGGTTTTGGGGAGACCTTCTTGATCTGCAAAAAAAAACAGAATTCTCCACTACACGCTTAGGGATTGAAAAATAGTACTTTTTATGGTCTATTGTGAACTCCTCCGTCCTTGAACAGTGAGCAATATGCAATAAGTGCAACAGGAACAATAGATGACATAAGAGGAAAACGTTTTTCCTCCTCCATCATTACCTATCGCCTTACATCTCTGAAATCACCCACTGCGGGAGAGGAAAATAGGGCGTGTCACAGGGTATCTCTGACTAGCCCCTTAATTATTATTTGTTACCTCATTGTTTGAGCTTTCATGCATGGCTTGGATTGCATTTGCTGTTTGCATTTACAGATTCACTACTTTGCTTTGCACCTATGCAGACTGTTACCTTAGTATTGCAGGATAAGGTAATAACAGAATGGTTACAATCTAAGCAGGCAGCATAATCAAGGGTGAAAGTGCTGCTCCAATTGCTCCATCCTACTCCAAACTGCTTTCCCTGTTGCATCCTGCTCCAAAATGCAATATTGCTCCAAAACTGCTCCAAACTGACTGTTTTAATGTCCTGACATCAATTTTAGCAGAACATGGGAACAATGTCATTGCACCAGTAGCAGAGATATAACGCATCTTGCGCTGGGTTTAATACAAATTCCATTTTTGTAAGGGAAGGAAGCATGGAGCATAATAAATATTTGTTCGCAAGCAAATTTAATATGAGCCACTAGCGATTGGAGATAATTGCTAAAAAATGCACTGTGCCTTGTAGCACCTTCTCTATTTTCAATTGCCGATGGAGAAGCGAGATAAGCAAGCAAAGCAGGTAGCACAAACTACTGTTAACTTTTAAAAGGGATAGGAAGGACACTTGTTCGACTTCAAAAACTGCATGAGTTATTTTATTAGTTCTGCTGTGAAACAAGCAGGTACTTCCCCATTGAGCCCCTTTGTCAGTTACAAGCTTGCCAGGCCTATGGCAGACAAAACCATACTTGGAGAGTTATGGGATGGTACGCCAAAGCTGTCAATCACTAGGGATTGATTGATTGATTGAAAACATCTTTATTTATTCAGTATTCTCAGAACATGTGGGTGGGCCGCCTAGTCCGGTAGTCCATTGGCTGCTGCTGCTGCGCTGGCCCTCCCCACCAGCCAGTGCTGACGGTCAGGATCATCGCTGAGCAGAATAGCCTCCCACTGCTCCTCCGAGGGGTTGGGAATGGGGTCAACTAAGGGATTAAATTGGCATGCCCACACCATATGGTAGAGGTTAGCTACCTCTCCACAGTGTGGGCACTGCGGAGAGTATAGTGTAGGGTACCACAGGTGTAATTTAGCTGGTGTTGGGAATGTGTTGGTTTGTAGTCTCCTAAGGATGTTCTCTTCTAACTTATTGAGGGATTTGTGTGGTGTTGGGTACTCCTTTCTGGCTGTTCTGTATGGCGCGAGATTGTCAGCATACACTGCTAAACCTATCAGGTCACGGCACCCTTTATGGTCATCAGGGGGAGACGCCCGGTATAAAAGAGCTCGGGCATGCCTGTGAGCGGCTTCGTTTCCTCCTGGTAGTTCCAGGTGACCGGGAAACCAGATAATTGATGCTTGGTTGGGTGGGCGCTTAGTTAGCAATGACAACCCTGACTTATGAATTAATCCGTAATTGAAGTTGCGACAGGCGTTTTGAGAATCAGTGAGCACAACGGCGTTGGGGTTAGATGCTACAGCTAATGCAATAGCTGCCTCCTCTGCGTGAGTGGGGTTAGATGTTTTCACCGAGGCGCAGTTCACCATCGACCCCGCAGGCGTTGAGACTACGATAGTCATGACTCCATTGTGTGGTCCTGCTGCGTCCACGTAAAGGGTGTTAGTCTGCTTGTCCCATTTCTTCTGCAGGGCTTCCCCTCTTGCTATCCTCCTCTCGATGTTATATGCGGGATGCATATTCCGCGGAATGGGGTACACGTTGATGCGTCTTCTCACATCGCGTGGGACCTCTTCCCTTTGGTCAATTGTATAGGGCTGATTAACATGGATCTTCTCGAGCAGTTCTCTGCCGGGTGTTGTAAGTGCGAGCCTATTGAGTTGTGAGAGCCATTGTGCTTCCCACATCTCTTCGAGGGTATTATGTACTCCTAGAGCCATGAGCTTGGCCGTTGGCGTGGAGTTCGGTAGCCCAAGGGCCGTCTTGTAGGCTTTCCTGATGAGTGTCTCCAACTTTTCAATTTCCGACCTGGAGAGGTTAGGGAGCTTCTCAATAGTGTTAGAAAGGCATACGGGCTCTATTGCCAAAATAATAAAAATGAGCACCAGCATTGCTTAAGCAAAGAATGGACTATTGGCAGGAGGCAGTGAAGTAAAAAAGCTGCAGGATGGACAGGCTACCCTTTAATGCCATTTATCTATATCCCAAAGCTGTTCCAAATCTTCGAGCCTGCGTCTCCTGTAGACCTCCGTCATTATTACAAACGGACAAGACGATGTAGGTCGTGCTGTTATCGTGTGTGATCCCACAGTAGGCAATAAGCACGGGAGCGGCACGGCACAGTCACCAGAGGTAGGGCCCCTTTCCACCCCTACGAGGATCACACAGCCGCAACTCTCGAGCCGCCTCGACATGGCCACTGATCCCAGGCTCTCAGCTCCGATCCTTTGCCACCCGCCGCGAACACCACCATCTTTTCACAGCGACGTCTTCGAAGACGCTGAGGATTGGCTGGCTATCTTCGAGCGAGTGGCTCGGTACAACGGCTGGAGTGAAGAGCGAAAGCTCAATAATGTTTACTTCGCCCTAGAAGAGTCTGCGCGTACGTGGTTCGAAAACCACGAGGGCGCCCTTACCACCTGGCAAGCATTTTGCCATGAACTTCTGACCACCTTCCCAAACGCCGATCGCCGCTAGAAAGCTGAAGCTGCACTTCAGTCCAGAAACCAGCGGCCAAATGAAAGTGTACGCATGTTCTGTGAAGACATGACCCGTCTTTTCCAGCGCGCAGACCACAATATGAAAGAGGAGACGAAGCTTCGCCACCTCATGCGTGGAGTTAAGCAGGAGCTGTTTGCGGGCCTCGTTCGCAGTCCACCGCGTACCGTTGCTGAATTGCTCGCGGAAGCAACGACCATTGAAACGACGCTCCAACAACGGGTCCGACAGTACAACCGAGATGTCAGCAGCCTGGCCCCAGATGTTTTTTCATCGGGCCATGGAGGCGGTGCGGACGCCTTACGTGACCTCATCCGTTCGGTTGTTCGAGAGGAACTCCAACGTTTCCGTCTGTCTCAGAGTGCGCCAGTGACCTCATTGACCGAAGTCGTCAGAGATGAAGTACGCCAGGCTGCTCGTGAATTCCCGGTCACCAACGTACTGCAGAGCGGCGATGAAATGCCCACGCACGCATCCGTTGTTCCTCAGGCAGCCGCCTACGATCCTTTCACTACCATGCCTCCACGTGTCGACGACAAACGAACGTATGCGTTCGTTGCACGTCAAGCAGCTGCATGTGGTCCTATTGACCCGACACCGGTGGTTAGTCACATCAGTCCGTATGACGTATCGGCTCAAGCTGTGGTGCCTGTTACACGGCCTCGCAAGTCGGACGTGTGGCGTACGCGGGACCGCAGGCCAATCTGCTACCACTGCGAGCAGGCCGGCCACCTTTACCGTGCATGCCTGTATCGCCGAGTGGGACTTCGCGGCTTCGCACCCGATGCGCCCTGTCCACGGAACGGCGAACGGCCGCTTGAAATAGCTCATCTGTCGCCCAGTCAGAGGCCTGGGAGATACAGGCGCTGTGACTCAGGATCATCTCCGCTGCGGTACCGTTCCCCAAGTCCTCGCAGAGACCCTAGCAATACTGAGTGGCGTTCTCCCAGTCAACACCGGAAAAACTAATTCCAGCGGTCTCCGGAGGCAGGACCGCTGCTGTCGGAAAAATTGAAGATCCTCCGCCGCCGATACACCGATACGCTGATTACTCACAGGGGCAGGGTAGCGACAGCATCCGACGGGCTACTTCTGATTTGTGCGTGACACTTGACGGAACTAACACGATCGCGTTACTTGACACCGGTGCAGAATATTCAGTGATGAGCCACACCCTCGCCCAGGAATTGAGCAAAGTTGTGACGCCATGGTTGGGCCCTAGCATTCGCACGGCTGGAGGTCACCTCATTAGCCCGGCCGGAAGGTGCACAGCCCGAATTGGCATCCGCGGTTTCGTCTACGTTGGGGAATTCGTTGTCTTGCGCGAATGTTCGAGAGATTTGATTCTGGGGCTCGACTTTCTGCAGGCAAACGCTGCTGTCATCGACCTACACGAGGCACGAGTCACATTCTCGACCAAACGGGCAGTGGCACGCTCAGACACCCGCGATCCCTGTAGCCATGCTTTGCGTACTGTGGAGGATGATGTCACGGTGCAGTGTCGTAATGCGCGTGCAGAATGACCTATTTCATGACTTTGAGGGCATGGCGGAGGGTCATATCCCGCTGCTGCTTGAGAGGGGTCTCATTGTTGCCCGAGGCCTCGTCCACCTACGGGATGGCTGCACTACCGTTCTGCTCACCAACTTTTCGAACGAATTTCAGCACCTCGTCAAAGGCACGGTAATCTCCTTCCTCCAAGACGTCGCGGAGTGTCCACATTTGTGCACCGTGGAAGAAGCCCTTCAAGACGACACTGGACCTCGTCACGTTCTGCCACCTGTCGAAATAAACACCGAGTTATCGCCGGCTCAGAAGCATCTTCTTTCGGCTGTCTTGGCAGACTTTGCAGACTACTTCGCAACGTTTTCCAAAGTGGGCCGAACTCCGGTCGCCAAGCACCGTATAATAATAGACGAGACCACGCGCCCCGTATGCCAACGCCCATACCGCGTTTCTCCAACCGAACGAGCAGCGATTGAGAGACAGGTCACCGAAATGCTTTCCGACGATGTCATTCAGCCGTCTACAAGCCCGTGGGCTTCGCCGGTTGTTCTCGTCAGAAAGAAGGACAATACTGTGCGGTTCTGTGTCGATTACAGAAAACTTAATCTCGTCACTAAAAAGGACGTTTACCCCCTTCCCCGCATAGACGACGCACTCGATCGACTGCGAGATGCACGATACTTCTCGTCGCTAGACCTAAAAAGTGGGTACTGGCAAATAGAAGTTGATGAGAGAGACCGGGAGAAGACGGCTTTCGTGACACCCGATGGCTTGTGAGTTTAAGGTGCTACCGTTCGGCCGATGTTCGGCACCGGCCACGTTCCAACGCATGATGGACACCGTTCTGTCCGGTTTGAAGTGGCAGTCGTGTTTGGTTTACCTGGACGATGTCGTCATATTTTCGACCACCTTCGACCAATACCTAGAAAGGTTACGCCTTGTGTTAAAAGCTCTCCGAGACGCCAATCTGACAATCAAACCGGAGAAATGTCACTTCGGCTTTGAGGAACTTCGTTTCCTTGGTCACGTGGTCAGCGCAAAAGGTGTTCGCCCGGACCCTGAAAAGACAGCTGCGGTTTCTGGTTTTCGGCACCCTACTGACAAGAAAGCGGTTCGACGGTTCTTAGGTTTGTGCTCCTATTACAGACGCTTTGTACGAGACTTTTCGCACATCGCAGAACCGCTAATCACACTGACTCGTGATGACACGCCGTTCCTGTGCGGAAGTGAACAAGAGGCCACTTTCCTTGAGCTTCGCAGCCGCCTACAGAATCCTCCGATACTAGGCCATTTTGACGAAAACGCCGCAACTGACGTTCACACTGATGCCAGCAACGTTGGGGTTCATCATCATCATCATCATCATCAGCCTGATTATACCCACTGCAGGGCGAAGGCCTCTCCCATATTTCTCCACTTAACCCGGTTCTGTGCTAGCTGCATCCACTTGACCCCTGCGAACTTCTTAATCTCATCCGCCCACCTAACTTTCTGCCGCCCCCTGCTACGCTTTCCTTCCCTTGGAATCCAGTTTGTTATCTTCAGCGACCATCGGTTATCCTCTCTTCGCACTACATGTCCTGCCCATGTCCATTTCTTCGTCTTAATTTCTACTAGAATGTCGGCAACTTGAGTTATTTCTCTGACCCACTCTGCACGCTTTCTATCTCTTAATGTTACCCCTACCATTTTTCGTTCCATAGCCCTCTGGGTTGTCCTCAACTTGAGTAGGACTCTCTTGGTTAGCCTCCACGTTTCAGCCCCATAGGTGAGTACAGGCAAGATGCAAATGTTGTATACTTTCCTCTTGAGCGATACCGGTAAGCTGCTAGTCATAATCTGCGAGTGCTTGCCAAATGCGCTCCATCCCAATCGTATTCTTCTTGTTATTTCCTTTTCGTGGTACGGATCTGCGGTTACTACCTGTCCTAAGTAGACATATTCGCCTACTACTTCCAGTATTTCGCTTCCTAATGTAAACTGCTGTTCCTTCCCGAGGCTGTTGAACATTACCTTAGTCTTCTGCATATTGATTTTCAAGCCTACCTTTCTACTTTTCCTGTCTAGGTCATCAATCATTATTTGCAGTTCATCCCCCGAGTTGCTTAGCAAGGCAATGTCATCAGCAAATCGCAGATTACTGAGGTATTCTCCATCTACCCTTATCCCTAACTGCTCCCATTCCAAGTCTCTGAATACTTCCTCTAAACGTTGGGGTTGGTGCAGTACTAATTCAGTGGCATGACGGTGCAGAACGGGTCATCGCTTACGCGAGCCGAATACTTACCCGCTCTGAAACCAACTATTCAACAACTGAGAAAGAATGTCTGGCGGTAATATGGGCTATCACCAAGTTCCGACCATACCTCTACGGCCGACCTTTCCGCGTTATAAGCGACCACCATTCATTATGCTGGCTCGCGAGCCTCAGAGACCCCTCAGGACGATTGGCTAGATGGAGCCTTAGATTACAAGAGTATGACGTAACAGTCGTATACAAATCAGGACGGGAGCATCAGGATGCTGACTGTCTGTCGCGCTCGCCCATCGCCATATGTCCAGAAGAAACGGCCGATGATTTTCCCTTTCTGGGGGCTATTAGTACAACCCAAATGGCGCAGCTGCAGAGAATGGACCCAGAGTTAGCGTCACTCGTCGACTATCTGCAGGGCGTCGGCGCCCGTATTCCCCGTGTTTTTCATCGTGGGCTTCAAACGTTCATTCTGCGTGGTAACGTGCTCTACAAGCGAAATTTCGCTAACAGTGAAGAGACGTTTCTCCTTGTTGTGCCCTCCGAGTTGCGCCGAGATATATTGAGTGCCTGTCATGATGAACCCACCGCCGGCCACCTGGGGGTGAGCCGTACACTTGCACGAATTCGTCAAAAGTATTATTGGCCCAGGTTACTCCCATCGGTGCGGGCTTATGTACGCTCATGTCGTGACTGCCAACGTCGCAAGTCTCTGCCATTGAAACCCGCTGGATTTCTTCAGCCTATTGCTCCGCCGAAGACCCCTTTCCATCAAGTGGACATGGATCTTCTCGGTCCTTTTCCGAAGTCCTCGTCTGGCAACCGTTGGGTAGTCGTCGCGACAAACTACCTAACACGGTACGCAGAGACCGCGTCCCTTGTTAAAGGTACTGCAGCCGAAGTTGCTCAATTTTTCGTTCATAATATTGTCCTACGTCATGGTGCCCCCGCCGTGGTAATCACTGAACGTGGAACAGCTTTTACGGCTCGCCTAATCCGGTTTTTCATGACTCTGACTCACACTAGCCATCGACGTGCGACGGCGTATCACCCTCAGACCAACGGGCTGGTGGAGCGCCTCAATCGCACCCTCACTGACTTGATTTCTATGTATGTGGACGCAGAACATCGCACCTTGGATGCGATTTTGCCCTATATAACTTTCTCGTACAATACCGCCACTCAAGAGACGACGCGACTGACCCCGTTTCAACTTGTCTTCTGTCGCCAAGTGAGCACGCCATTGGATGCCATGATGCCAGTTAGTCCTTCTTGTGGCTCTGACGCCGAACTTGACGCCGACATCTTTGTTCAGCGTGCTGAGGAAGCGCGGCCAACTAGCACGTCTCAGAATCCACCGACAACAGGTGAATGACGCTGCTCGGTATAACCTCAGCCGAAGAATCGTCACTTACGAGCCGGCGATCTCGTCTGGATTTGGACACCTGTTCGTCATCGCGGCCTATCTGAAAAATTACTGCGCCGATACTTCGGCCCTTACGAGATTGTTCGCCGTATCAGTGAAGCCTCCTACGCCGTTGTTCCCGTAGCTTCAGCTCCATCCCGAAGGCCACAGCGAACTGAAGTCGTGCACGTGGTTCGGCTGAAGCCCTATCATGATCGTACATGACTGAACATTTCGTCAACGCCGCTGGGTCCTTGTGACACTTTAGTGCACCCTTTCGCTGACTTCTTCCTAGTAGCACCGCGTCGCATCGAGTCGATGCTACAGAGGAGGGGGGCAGTGATACAAACTATAGTCGACGACGAAGCGGAGACAATTAGTGGCTAGTTGACGTAGGCGATGGAGTGGTTGCTAGTTGGCGTAGACGACGACGTTGGTTGCCTGGAACCGCGCTCATACCGCTGCTCGGACCGCTCTCGGACTTCGGCAGTCTTCTAGGCTCAGGGCGTTGGCGTTGCCTGGGCGTCTGGCGCAATACTCGTTACAATATTTACGAGGTATTGCCGTATATGTTAACCTATTTATTTTTCAGTCATGGTAATGACACGAACATCCAGGCTGTGTGTTTTTAAACTGTTGGACTCAAGAAAGACATTTCTCTCTGGAAAGTGTGCAAGATAATTGCAACACTGTTTTTCATGGAACAAAAATTTGATGAGTGGAAAATATGTTGGCTTAACCTGCTCTTAAGATTTTTACACAACACATTAAAATGGGTTTTGTGGAGCTTGCAAAAACACTGCTAAAGGACGAAGACAGTAGGAAAGAATAAATAACATTGTACTAGGTAGCAATGCTTCTCCTTGTTTCTTCGTGCAGTTTCCTCTTTTCTTTTTCCACAAGCTATCCCTACAGTGCACTCGGATCAAGCCCTTTAGAATTTACGCAAAGTGGCGACAGGACAAAGTACAGGAAGCATGCATATGTGTACTTGTAATGCACACTGTAGTTACCCACCTCATATACATTGCCCTCAAAGTGCTGCTTATTCTCATCATGACCTCAAAAGCATGCATGCCCTTCATATACAAAGCATCTAATGAGAGACTACAGGACTATTTGAGCGTTGCATGTGACACACACGTCAATTATACTGGCTCTACTTATGTAGTCTCAATGCATTACCAACCTGCATAAAGAATATATTACATTGACAATTAAGGATGGCACTTCATTTCATAATGAGCACAATGTATAGTCTCACTGCATTACCAACCTGTACAAAGAATCTGTTACATTGGCAATCAAAGATAGCACTTCGTTTCATATTGGGCGCAATGTATGTTATGCAGTAAATTTCTAGAGATAGCTCTTGAATCCATGTAACAGCAATGACAAATGCAATATACATTCTTCACATCACTGAAGAGGCATATTGAACGAAATTCTAAATAGTAATGTTGAAGCCAATTTTTGAGGCCTCTCTACAGTGCAAGAAGATGCTGGAAGCAAAGGTTCTGTCGTAGATGAAAAGTCATCAGAATTTGTGCTAGTTTGTAATAGAGAACGTTGTTACATTTTGTTGTATGTGTTTCTAATGTGCAATGTGTCCAAAGTGGACATCTTTTTTCCTTGCATAGCAACCTTAAATCGGCATCTCAAGTAAATATGGCCTGGCAGAGCATGACATGGTCCATGGCATGAAGAACATGTTAATATAATATTTGCCGAGTAATCAATCTTTTGCATATCACGGTGGTGGCAGCCCCAGGGTTTGGTTCTAAGGGGAGCAAAAGGACTTCCTTTTAACCAAAAAAGAATAGCAACAATTTTCTTGTTTACTTTTTATTTGTCAAACAATGCGAAGCGCTTTGTTGTTGAGCAATAAATGGCAAACAAAGTAAATGTTTTAACCTAACTCATGCTTTGCATACAACGGCTCTGTGAGCAATATTCATATATAATAATTTTTATATTTAGCTTACAATATTATAGCTTGAATAATAGTGTTCTGCTTCCAAGGCCTTCATATCTTGATTTGAAAAATGACCATTGGAATATTTTACTTGCTAGAAGGCTTCAGGAGGGGGGCAGCTCATTTAGCTTCCACAGCTGCAGCACGACCGTTTCACCTGAAGCTGACCCCAAATGGAAACTGGAAACTTACCCGTCTTTATGCCAGCAAACTATGCATACCAAGTATCCCTGCTAAATTTAATGAAAATTTAAATTAGGTAGAGTGGTCTAGGCTAGTGAAACCAACAAATAACTATTCAGAGTTGATTGCCCTAGTTTCCAGTAGCTTTTCATTTGCCGTGGTTTTTCTGCGGTTAGCAAAAACTAATTAGTGACTTTATTTATTGGCCTCAAGAACAAATCGACAGTTCAAAACTTGTAGATAGTGTTGAAAAACAGCTACCCACAATGTTTGTATCACGGTATGATTTCCATAGATTTATTCGCTGCCTTCCAAATCGAGCTACCATGCGACTAGCTGCTCACACATATCTCTCACCCACATCATGTAGAGCCACACAATGGAGCGCACTTGACAAAAAGCCGATTTTATTCTCTGAACCATGTTTCGGGACATTTAAATGAAATTTTTGTCATGCAGACGCATCCTTTATTGGACCTCTTGCCATTTAAGATCATGAAAAAAGAAATTATGCAAAATCGATGGCACCTTGGTGTAAACATTTCTGGCAGCTGTTTTGGAAGGCAGTTTAATACTTCCTTTTTGGTACTAATTGTTCTTGAAGCCAATAATTTAACTGCTAACTATATAGTCTTAATCATTATAAGATTCAATAATGAAAACCAAGCTAGGCCCGGCAACTCTCAACAGCCCGTTGCTGGATTAATTCACTAGGATAGGGCACATCGACTTTTTGAAAGCTAGGACAACTGGTATATAGCACACTCCATGGTCTCTCTTTTTTTTTTGTTGATCAAATGTCACAGCCACCTTCTGCTTTAAGTACATAACACAATATGCTAGGATTAGGTTTCAGAAACTCTAGGATTAAAATAATCGATTCTATTGCACACGTCAATGCTTTCATAAAGCAGGAGCACAAATAGAGCCCTATGGAAAAAACATGTAGTGACAACAGGGCGAACTGCAGCTAATGTAAATATCTTAACTGTAGTCCTGGGCAATAATTACCCTGGCTCTAGCCCTGCATAGCAATAGCTACACATGTTTCATGCCGAAATCAATCAGTTGTGAGTAAGCAGTTTTTCTCTTCAGGTAATGCCGTTTTTCCATTTCCTTTTCACACATCTGTCCCATATTTCATTTTAATTTTCCTTTAGGGGGATGGGGTGGAGGTCGAAAGAGAGCTTGCATTTGTTCATACTTGAGGCTATTCAATGTTAGATCCTATTCCATAATTGGTATTTTTGCCGGGTTGCGCTGGTTCAGTCTTTACATTTTTTTTAGCTGTATGCTGGAACCGTCGACCATATCATTCCTTTTTGAATGTTTCTTTCACCATTCGTGATTTTAACGCCTAGTGAATGTCGCCATATATTCTCGTCTTTTATCCTCACTTCACACATATACATTGGCATCAACGGACCGGTGCGTGCTACTTTAGCAACTATAGATATCCCTTTATTGGACTGACTTGGGCCCACAAAACGAAACGGCTTCGTCAGTAGTAGCAATCATGCTCATCAATCGTAATACGGAAAGTTGAGCGCCTGTCCTTGTCATTACTCTCTCGTTGTTGTTCTCCGTCGCAGCGCTCGTAATTTGCAAACATCGGTCGTCGAACTATGAATGCACGTTCATTCGACAGTGCTCAATTTAAATTCGGCGTAGAAACATCTAAATAGATCAGCTAGGGCATACTTAAAAAGTCAGAAAAGTGGACAGGCGATGCGGTGGCAGCTACGAACCGTGCGAGCAAAGGCCAATTCAAATTTACGGTGGTGGCCATGTAAGCACTCAAGAACTATAGTGAAGCGCTACTCATTTGGCAGCTGACTAGAGTCCATGATCCCAGCAAAAGCACGCCATGGTGATCCCGAGGCAAGCGAACAGCGCCGAGGTGCCGAAATCGGTAGCACCCCGCAGCACGGGTTACACGCCGGCTTTGAATGTCATTTGAGGAGCATGCTATTGGACAGAAGGCGATGCCCCGGCGCGCCAATCGGGACGCTGGAACCGTCCGGCTGAACGGCAGTCAGCAAAACGATCGTACAACACCCCTTCCGCACCACGTCTGCAAGAGGACAGAAAACAAGCGCCCGCATACGTGCGGAGCGGGTCTAAAAAGCAACTGTACAGTGGCCTTAAGGCGGGAGAAAGGGAAAGAGAACAACAGCGGAGCAGGCGACGGCCGCGCACGGACAGCCGCGGCAAGCCCGAATCTCAGAGCCCAATGTGACCACGGTTGCAAGCGTGGATTCTCATAAGCATTCTCATAAGCCTTCGAATTTACCCGATATGATTTGCCAGATAACCCGTGATGAACTCTCCCGCCATGAAGATGTAAGCCACCGTGCACTTCCCTGTGACAGCTGCGCCCAGCAAGCAACTCCAATCAAGCGCTCCTCTTCTTGGGGTAATACCTCTCACACTCATCCGGTACGTGAACTCCCGAGCAACTCTTACGGCTATGCTCTACTCACGCGTACCAACTAAAGCGCGTCTTCTCTTCCGCAACGACACTAGCGTCTCTTTGCTGATTGCTTCGATCCTGCCTCCGAGAACTATTATCCGGACCGTGAACCACTAGTATGTTACCGCTGTGGCATAATCAGCCACTTATCCCGATTCTGGCACCGCTGGAACCAGGTTCTACGCTACCAGCGTCAATGGTCGAATCATCGACCTAATTTGAGTCCAGAAGTCCGTGACCCAACCTCTCCACCCTCTGAGCTCCAACCCTACGCAGCACCACGAAACGACTCTCCAGCTCCTGACCGGAGCCTGACACTCCCTGCTCACCGCTCCCTACGTTCTTCGACGTCAACAAGAAAATAGCGTGTGTGGCCGATGGAGTTGCGGTCGCCAGGTAATCAATGTTGCCAATTCTTATACCTGTCGTTATGCTAAAGAACCGCCTGGAAGTGTTAGTGGATAGTGCTTGTATTATGGCCTAGTGGATACTGGTGCTACAGTGTCCGTGATGAGTTTAAATTTTAAGAATCACCTGGGCCCTAAAATTATGTTTATTTGTAATATAACTTTCATACTTCGAGGCGTAGGGAACTTGGAATTTGTTATGTAA
Source organism: Amblyomma maculatum (assembly GCF_055883805.1). Lineage (NCBI taxonomy): Eukaryota > Metazoa > Arthropoda > Arachnida > Ixodida > Ixodidae > Amblyomma > Amblyomma maculatum. The sequence goes on along the minus strand of NC_139347.1, from coordinate 193,327,297 downwards.
ATTTACCTATTTCTAGCCACGTGTTTAGAACTGAATTTACGGTGCTTCCTCGCTCTATGCATGACATTATTCTAGGTGTTCACTTTTTACAACAATGTGGCCCAACTCTGAACTTCAACAGTGGCAGGATATCAATAAGCCCTGCCTTCGATAGGCCCTCATAGAAGGATCGCCGTGAGCTGCCCAAGCATTTCTGTCTTGGAAGGTGCCGTCGTTCCGGCGATGTCTGCCATCTTCGTTCCAGTTGGGTCCTCGGGCGTGGTTCCCAATGCCTTCGACGCTGTAGTAAAACCCGGTTCCCTTGACGGCGGCAAAAAGAGTGTGATGGTGCCTCCCATGTACGTTGTTCGAATGAACGAGGACTGCGACACGTTTTGGACTGTTAATCTTTCCAGCAAACCTGCCGTATTGCTGCATCGCTAGAACCTCGCCGACTTTGAACGACGTCTTTCTGTGCAAATTATCGTGTTCAGTGACGGCGTTATTCGTCTAACTAGGCGTCCCGATTTGACCGATTCCCAATTCCTGTTCATGATAAATAAATCGCTACCCACCAACGACCGCCGACTATTGATGCAAGTTCTTTTGAAACATGTGCACGTGTCCGACTCTGCACGAGATCAGCCACCGATTCCACCTTTCCGCACCCACCACATGATTGATACCAGCTCTGCACACCCGATTAGGCAGACGCCATATAGTGTATCTCCTTCAGAACAAAGATAATTGACGAACAGGTCCGTGATATGAAGCAACAAATAATTAATAAAGAATCATCTCCGCATTTTTCTCCGCATTGTTTTACAACCGTTCTCTCTCGACGCCGAGCCTTCTGTTTCCAGTACCCTCTGCCGAGCTGAAGAGGCTCATCGGCTTGCCCGGTTACGCAATCTGGCCTTGCAGGACGCAGGACAGCTCTAAGCAGAGCAGCGATCGTCGGCACCAGGATGTCTGCTACCTTCCCGGAGGCTTAGTAAGGCTCGGGACGCCTCTCCGCAAGCGTGGTTTGTCCCAAAAGCTGCTGACGCACTACACAGGTCTATGTATTGCGCTCACTTGGATCAATGATTTGAATTACGTATTGTCTCGCCTGGCCGCCCTTCTCGGAAAACGCGTTACGCATGTCGCAAGAATAAAGCGCTACCACTCTCATGACTCTGACTGACAGCCCAGAGGCTTCGTCTGCGAAGGGAGAAATGTGAGGCAGCGCTGAGGAGAGAAGAACGAAGCTTGTGAAATAAGAAGCTCGTCTGTCCGTTAAATCACCACGCTAACGTGGAGTCGCGCTCTTTAAATAAACCATTACAATAATTCGCATGGAGTGACACCTTACGACTATGCTAATGAGCATAATGTGCGATATCAAAGGCACTGCACACGTGATTGCCAAAGTGAATTGGTGTGAAACAAGGATATGTAAGCGAATCCAGACAAATAGTTGAATAATCTCGCGTCATCCCTTTGAAGCTTACGGGCTCCGCAATTTTTAACGCGATAGGCGTGAAGGTACTGTTCTGCAGCAAGTCCGACGTCAGGCACAGGCGCCAGCGTTTAGAGCGAAAAATTATGGGCATAGGTCTGGAGGGTAGTCGTAGGCAAGCGACATGGCTGGGCAGACTCGCCTGCGGGTTGCGTTATGTAACGCGGGTACATAATATAACAACGGCGGGAGGTGCGAGCAACTCGGATAGCTCAATGATTCGAGGTAGAAGGGTCGGACCGGAATCAACTTTTCGGCGACCTTGGATATCAAGCTAGGCAGGCTACACCTATGCTACGCCGGCACATTCGTACAGCTTGGTTTAGGCCGAGCATTTTGTGTCGGTGGCGTGTGCTCTTTAAAACTATGTGGCATGTTATGAGTGCGCTTTAGTAAGTACGAAGCAACGGGTACCAATAAGTGGTTATTTTCTAATCAAATAGCCAGGTGCATGTACGCGAACGTGGACCCGCAGAGCAGCCGCAGGTGAAAGACATTAACACTGTCTCGCCATATACTTTAAGGCGAAGCTAAATAGTCGCCATAATGTTTTAGTGCAGCATATATATGAGCTATTCAGTCTGTATATGCATTATAGCCTATGTCAGGACGTCAAACCATGAAGAGCAACAACGCTGTCTCGTGTGCCCCAAAATTGATGACGCCCACAAGGCTGCGTGATCTGCTCCCGTACCAATGCTGCATACACCCGCGGCTTTAAAAATTCCACTCACCAGTACTGTGACATGCAAAAAAAAAGTCAGGCGAAGAATGAACGGAGTTTCCAAAACAAAAGGCTTGCTTAGGTCGACATCATCGGGCAGGCTGTGTATGCCGCGTGGTTTGGGCGTTTGGTATTACTTTCATCACGCCTATGCTGGTCCCGATTATCGGAAGATCACGATATCTGCGGTCTGTTCCTGAAGCGCAGTATATTCGGGCAGCAGGCCTGTACATGTGGCCCGATACCACGACTCATCTCACGGTCGTACCGCCCAACATCTGTCGCCAGGTTCTCTGCACCCCGGACACAGCTGAGCAACGAGCATTTTCCTTTTTCCATTAAAACCGCAGATCATTTTTACTGCAGCTTACTTGCGAGAAGACTGCGTATTTGCTAAACGTATTCCTCACGATAATGACAGAGGATTCTTCATTTACCAAGCGAGCGTAAAATTCGTCCTGCTTCGCGACATATTCTCAGTGCTGCTTTTGTTTATGTAGCTGTAGTGTATGCACAGGCAGGACCTGTGCGGTCGCTTAGCGTGAAATACAAACTGTACTTTACTCACTGTACCTAAATGTTTTCTTTTACGCTGCTGCGTGTTCGTGCGTTTCCGTGTTTACATAATACCTCTGCATGAAGAAACACATGCAAACAGTTCTTTTAAATCACTGTGTTCACAACTTTGTTCCCATTTAAATTCATACCGATAGCTTGTTTCTAGGCAGCTTACTTAGCGAAAAGATATCGTATTCGCTAAGGATTCTGCATTTGCCTTGCGAGTGTGCAAGACGTGCAGGAGTGTGACTGCACATCTGTGCTGCTTTTGTTTACGTACCTCAAAATGTGCACAGAGAATCTGTGCGTTCGCAGAGCATAAATACAAACTGTACAAACATAAATACAAACAAATACAAACATGGTACCCAAAATGTTCTTTTTACGCGGTGGTGAGCCAACCTGCTTACATCTCTACATAAGGAAATGCCTGTAAAAATGATTTTAAGTCAATTCATCCACAAGTTTGTTCGGCGCCCATTTCGAGTAATTAAAATAGGGTTTATTCTTCCACAAGCGTCAGCGACGACTTTTGCCGTTCGCCTGCAGCCACAAGCTGCCTGCAGCATTGTTCGGCTGAGTCTCACCATTACAGCGCTGTTTGATACATATTCTGCTATCTGGCACAAGAGCCTCTGTAGCATGCACATGACCCCGAAAGCACATAGCTTTCTTATCAATCAGTATATTTAGACTGTACTGTTTGATATTAAAGGTGGACTTGTTTTCTCTCACGTGTACTAGAAAAATTACGTGCGTTTGCGTGTGTTTCTTTCAAGAATTTCCGAGATGCGCGTTCCAGGGATGTAACCAATTGTCAATTTTGTGTCGCTGTTGCCAGATGATAATCGATTACCATTTGAATTTGCTAACATTTGTGTATTCGCGCTCGTTTGCTGCTAACATCACACACCAGAATACCGCAGACTTGTTCCGCTTACTTGCCGTGGAAGGTGGCCTCGGTGTTGAGCGTCAAAGTTCCAACGCACGGAAAGTTGCCACTAGCTTCGTTTATTTGCAGCACATACACGATAGAGACCAGCGCCCCTAGTTACGTCGTCGTCTCATAGACGTGAAAGTGTATAGTGTATCAGATAGGGTGTATACCGAACAACCCGTCCACTGCCCATGCCGCGCATTTCCGTCCAAAGTACACCAGGTTAATGTGATGTGACGTCACCAGCAGTCAGTCGATCCCTACACGGAAACCAGCGAGGCAGTCGCCGAGTAGGCTCAAACTGAGCTCCGCGACAGGCTCAAGTCCATCACAATCGGTGCTCCAATAGTGCATTTTCTTCTACATCTGCAACTGAGCACTCCTACCTGGCCCCACGCCGCACAAGCCTCTGACGGGGGAGGCACCTGTAACATGGGGGAAAGCACTGAGCCAACACCTGTCCACATCTTAGGCCCCATCATATCATACACTAACAAGCCACGTCTGCCCTGACTCTCCCATCTTTCTCACGGCACGTGCTTGCCAAAAAGCAAAACCAACATCTGTAGACCCCGCCGGTGGGAAGCCGCTGTGACCGGGACCCGCTGGCATGAAGCGAGTTAAACTGTTCGCTTCCAAGTTTTATTCTAATACCAGTCCCTGCTCAATGGTGAGGGTGCTTACCTACTGATGCCGAGGAAGCGGATTCAAGCCAGACTGCAGAAGTCGCGTTTCAATGTAGGTCGCTCCTGTGCTGTACTATTTCAGTGCAGTGTAAAAACCACACAGTGGCCTGATTAGGACTCAGAGGTCCTTGACAATGGCGCCCTGCATAGCCGATGTCACACTGAGAAGTCACATATTCTACAAAATAAACCTCGTAGCCTCATCTTATGCTTCACTTAACCCTGTCCTTATACTGAGAAATGAGAAGGCGCCTAAATGTTATCGCTTAGTCATTAGCAACGTGCGCAGCGCCCTGAGAATATAATACGAACGCAGCTGTTGAGGCGTCCAACTGGATAATTAGTCAGGCATGTGCTTTTTTTCTGAAACCCAGCAGTGTCAAAATAGCGAGGCTCAAGACAACAGTTGCATCTTCCTTGCACTCACCTATGGAGCTCAAACGTGGAGGCTATCAAAAAGGGCTCATTTTTTAGCTGAGGACAACTTAGAGGGCTATGGAGCAAAAAATGGTAGGTGTAACATTAAGACATAGGAAGCGCGCAAAGTGGGTCAGAGAAATAACTGGAGTTACTGACATTCTAGTGCAAATTACGAAGAAATGGGCATGGGCAGGGCATGTAGTGGGAAGAGAGGATAACCGATGGTCGCTTAGGGTAACAAACTGGATTCAAGGGAAGGACAGCGTAGCAGGGGGCGGCTGAAAGTTAGGCGAGCGGATGAGGTTAAGAAGTTCGCATGCGGCAAGTGGATCCAGCTAGCAGAGGACCGGGTTAATTGAAAGAATATGGGAGAGGTCTTCGCCCTGCAGTGGGTATAGTGTGTAGTCAGGCTGAGGATGACTCGTCAACGGTCACTCGAGCGCGGTTTGTTACGTTTCGTCTCCGTTGTGTGCGATAGCCGATGCAGCTGCAGCCAACGCCGGGGCATCAATCAGAGCGACAGATCATCTGACCACCTGAGTACTGTGAATACCATGCCTGTGGGCGTGCGTGCACGCTTTCAGACGTGTGCGCGTGCGTGCGTGCGCGCGCGCGCGCGTGTGTGTGTGTGTGTGTGTGTGTGTGTGTGCGTGTGCGTGTGCGTGTGCGTGTGCGTGTGCGTGTGCGTGTGCGTGTGTGTGTGTGTGTGTGTGTGTGTGTGTGTGTGTGTGTGTGTGTGTGTGTGTGTGTGTGTGTGTGTGTGTGTGTGTGTGTGTGTGTGTGTGTGTGTGTGTTTTGCGCCAATCCCGAGGCTAACCTGTACTCCCGTCTATTACTCCATGACTGAACCTTCCTGCACTCTGGTATAAATACCTGATGTGTCGGATTTTCATTTTATAGCTGCGCGTATACTCCGAGATAGGCCCTATTCGACAATTTTAGACTAATTCTTAATAGCTTAGGTGTTTTATTAAGGTGAGAGCCTTACTAGGCTATGTTGTGTCCACAAAACCTGTCATCAAAATATGTGGCCGGATATGATGTCGTCACCTGGTGATGCCACATCAAGCCATTGGCCATAAATAGTAGTGAATAATGGTAATAAAATATCACTATCGAAATGATAAGGAATACTGCTCACAACAATTAATGATAGATATAGTTCTTGGTAGGTAGTTATTGATAAGATAATTAGAGGCACATAATGAGTGCTCTCCTATTTATAGTGAAGATAATCACTGTAATGTAGTTAGTGATGTGGAGTTGGTGACAGTCAGTCAGTAAATACTTCGCGGCAGCATTAGCGCTGCGCAAAGGCGTCTCACAGTACAGATGATTTTAGACTGCTCCCCACAAAAATGCCACACCCAAAGAGCGCACTGCTTCCCTGTTCCTTGATATAGATTCTAAAACGGAGTGTCAACTGCATTCTCGATTTTTTTTCACTGAGCTGCCTTTACTGTGTTTGGTGCGGGGCAGCCATGTGGAGGCTCACCACCACCGCGACATGAATCTTGCACGACCTATTGTTTGTGTCGCTGCTTTTTCGATAAAAAATCTGCCGGAGAGGATAGGATCCGGTCAGGTTTGAACATGGGTACTCGGGGTCATTAGCCGAGCGCCTCAACCACTAAGGCACCACAGCAGGTGCATTCACTCGTTATGACCAGGCATAAGTAGAATAAACATGAACCATTCGACACGCCGGCTCCCATATGGCGCCACAAGTAAAGTTAAGCCCATGGTCTTGGTGATCAAGACCGGAGCTGGTAGCGGAGGCAACTGTTAACCCTATGCCATTTCACACAGCGGCTCCCGGATGGCGGCACATGTACAGCTGAAATTCAATCGCATGAGGTCCATAGCCACAGAAAGGTTGTACCAGGTGTCTGCAAAAACCGCAATTACACCGAGTTAAAACAAGACGAAAAAACCCTGTTTTCGTAATATATTCGATTTAACAAATGTACCCTTGCTGACTTCTTACCTCCAAAGACACAGATATAACAGTCCACTCAACTCCAATCAATGGACAAAGCACCACACCCCTTCCTGCTTTCCTTTCTCTTCAGCGGTGTTCAACTGCAGGCTGTAACGCCTCAATAATACGCCAGGAGCACATGGGAGTTTGCATGTCTGGGGGCAGTTCACTCACCACGCGCTGTTCCAGTAGCCACCGTCGGTCGGGTTGCAGCGTCGTCGACATGGCTTCGTAAGAGCTGCTGCGATATGACGCGCTACTGCGGGCAAAGCACCAATGCGGTGGGGAGCTTGGCTGATCAGCGTGGTGCTGCTGTGGAGATAGCGGCGTCTCCGGCGATCTGCAGCGAAACCTGGTGCTAGACAGCCCAGAAGAGCGGCCCCTAGAGAAACAAAAAAGATAACCACACTGAACACTGAGAGTTCTACTTAAGTTGAGGACAACCCAGCGGGCTATGGAACGAAAAATGGTAGGGGTAACATTAGGAGATAGGAAGCGTGCAGAGTGGGTCAGAGAAATAACTCAAGTTACCGACCTTCTAGTGGAAATTAAGAAGAAGAAATGGACATGGGCAGGACATGTAGTGCGAAGACAGGATAACCGATGGTCGCTTAGGGTAACAAACTGGATTCCAAGGGAAGGAAAGCGTAGCAGGGGTCGGCAGAAAGTTAGGTCGGCGGATGAGATTAAGAAGTTCGCAGGGGTCAAGTGGATGCAGCTAGCACAGAACCGGGTTAAGTGGAGAAATATGGGAGAGGCCTTCGCCCTGCAGTGGGTATAGTCAGGCTGATGATGATGATGGTGATGACACTGCACATCGACCGCTGGGAAGCCTGAGCAGGCCAAGCTGCTACACGTTACACGTTGGACTCAGACGTCTGCAAGTAATGTACCAGGTGCGGCACTACAAACATGACAAACCACCGCACTCTGCTATGACAGGAAATGTTCGCTACTTTCGCATTCTGAACCAAACCATCCCTGAGTTTTCAGGCACAGGTATTAAATACAGGGTCCAAATATGGTCCAAATAGACTGCTTCCACGTTGTTTAAAGTACGTTCGAAAACAAATACTCAAAACATAATGCACCTGTGACTGACACTTCGTCTTTCCGCTGGTTTTAATCCTTAACAAACTTTCGTGGTCCGAATATGTTGCTTCCATCTGTGCTAAAGCATCCCCTTAACTTCGTTACCTCCCCCGAAACCTTATGAAAGCATCTGCTCATAGCCGTAAACTTGCATACGTAACTTATGTACGGCCCCAACTGGAATTTGAGTCTTCAATACGGTCACCATGCCAGAATTGCCTGCAAACAAAGATGGAATCAATACAAAATAGAGCTGCCAGGTTTATCTCCAACAAAATAGTCGCCAATCCAGTGTATCTGAAATGGAAGAAAAAAATCTTCCGCCCTTAGGTAGTCAGCGCTGAGTTGCACTTCTGTGCCAATTGCACAGGTATGTTTACAGCTATAGGCCTTCGCCGCTTCCACTTAACACTCCAATGCGCACGTCTAAGTGCTTACACAATCTTATCAGTTTCTCATCTTTGGACGCACAAAAGCCTTCAATTCATCCGCATTCCCTCGCGCCATGTGAATCTGGAATGATCTCCCCGAATCAATTGTTTAATTAACTGATCTTTTGGCATTCTGTAAACATTTCATGCATTTTGTTCTGTGTAACCATGCTTATATTCCGCAATTTCTTGGATCTGTGTTATGATTTAACATCGTGCATTACTTGTATTTTATTTATTTATTTATTTATTTATTTATTTATTTATTTATTTATTTATTTATTTATTTATTTATTTATTTATTTATCTATTTATTTATTTATTTATTTATTTATTTATTTATTTATTTATTTATTTATTTATAATTTATATATTTATTTATTACAACCTCAAAGGCTCCATTGAAGGGCCATTACATGAGAGAGTGGGTTTCAGGGCATAACATTGCTTCAAATGATGATTTGAACAGGGATGGGTCTGTATGGAGCACGACGTCGGCAGGCAAGTCATTGCAGTACTTTGCTGTGCGCACGAATCCCGACCTCGGCGGCAGCTTTTCGTTGGAGGCGAAAAGAAAAGCGCCCGTGTGCTGTGCGATGTCAGTGCACGTTAAAGGACTCCAGGTGGTCGAAATTTCCGGAGTCCTCCACTACGGCGTCTCTCATAGCCTGAGTCGCTTTGGGACGTTAAACCACACAAACCAAACCAAACCGAAAAACGAATATAGATGCGCAGATGTACGGGCTTGTGGAGGATGGGTTGTCTCTCCGTGGTTCGTGCGGCTCGGGGTACGGTATGCTGGGATGATAACAGATTCGTACAAAACAGGATAATAGAATTTATGAAATAGAGATAGTCTTGTGATGCTACGCCGGTTAGCTAAATTTGATAGATGAGCATTGCATTTTAGTTTGGTGACACTTTCATGATAAGAATAGGCAGAGAAGATGAATCTAGCAGCGCGGTTCTGTATTGCTTCTAGTGTGATAAAAAGATTAAGTCGATTATTGTACCAAATAGCACATGCATATTGTAGTTTTGGCCGTGCAAATGTTACATAGGCTAGTGATTTTAACGATGGTGATGCTAGACGTAGTGTTCGCCGAAAATACCCCAGAACTCGATTGGCTTCTTTAGAAATTTGAGTTACGTGGTATGTCTACTTAAGATCATGTGTTAAGTGAAGGCCAAGGTATCTATATATGATTACAGCTGCGATTTCTGAGTTAGCAATTTAGTACTTAAAAGATGGTTCATAGGGACGCCCATTATTAATTACCGTTTTTTCTTATTGTAACCGCCCTTACACAATGCCCATCGGGGCCTGTAAGGTTCAATAAATCAATATATAAATAAACTTACGAGGCCTAGTGAAAACAAATTTTTGGTTAACTAGAAAACAGGTCCCCAGAAACAAATACTGACTCCGATACCCTTCAACCTGGTTATGCATAAGGTATACTGTCATGCGGTTGGAACACAGGTCTTGTGGAAACGCTTCCAATGAAATCTGCAAAGTTCCATACGTGAGCCTCGTCTTTTGGCGCTTCGCCTACCATTGTGGCTACCCATGACACAATGCTACTTAGTACCTCCATTTCGCATCAGCGGAAGCGTTTTTGTATCGCCAAATAACCGCCAGGCGCAACTCGATCGCCGCATTTGCACAGGAAGCTAGCGGCGCGTCTGCTCTGGCGACGTCCCATCATTTCACATTTCGCCACCATGCCAGGAATGCGGCGCTGCCATCGCGCGGCGAAACTTGAGCTTGGGTTCCCTATACCGCGTTATTGATAACTGCAATACGAATAAGTTACGCAACACATTGCCGCATGGTGCGGCGCGCGGCTCATCGTCTGCACGCTGGATCCGCTGCTATTGCGTCACCGAAATTTGCATCTTTCTTTTAATGATGCTATGGAATCGGCAGTCAGAGAGACCATTTACTCCAGTGCTGAGCAATTACAAATTGCGCCTTCGGATGTGCCTTCGATGCGAAACAATTTAGGCCTATCGGCAACTAGGGAGTAGCGCTCGACGAGAGTGCCGTCGTCCGCCGCGCCAGCGGGCGGCGCCGCTTTCGTAAGCGTTGCTGTATGTGCTGCGAATTTGTGGTCTTTGTTCATGGTGCAGCTGAGAGCGCACATTTTTCGACGTTTTGCTCAACAATACGTCGTGCAAACGATGCTGCTACGACGTACGGGACGGGGGTATACGATGTTGCGCCGCGGGACGAACACCAAGGCTGCATAAAAACGTCGATGGATGGTACTTTAGGCACTACTTCTTTTATGTGCTGGTCTTGAACCGTGGTTTAACTTGAAAGTATACATTGTTGAAGCAGTACAGCTCGATCGTATATCGAAATGGGTCGCACTTCACGTTAAGTAACTGGAATGCATCTTTCGTAGTATCTGCATTCCGCGTTCGGTAGCTGCCCGTGCGGTTCATTCGCTGTGTGTTTATGTGTGCAGTTACCATTGCGGTTATAAAATATAATTGAAAATACATGTATCGTAAAAGATCCAACAGACACATCCTCACTGCGGAAGTGGAGCGCAGTCCTTCGCAGTCACCCCGGCCGCTAGTGCTGTTTCCAACAGCTGCCACCATGTCAAACGGATGGTATACGGTTTGCTGGCGCGCTCAAAGCACAAATAGCACCAAGGTGTCGGATAGCTTTCACGAGTACCGCAACACAGCATTTTTACACTACCGCACCGCAGCAGCATCACGCACAGCACAGCCCAAGATGGCGTCAAGAGGAGCCGCAGCGGACTTTTCCAGTTTGGCTCATACGGGGCGCCACCATCAAACTAACATGGCTGCGCCCAGGCATCGAAACTAAAAAGGTCTATAGGCGAAGAGAGACTCAGCAAGGACCGTCGTGCCCTTCGCAGTCCTTACCCACATCGTTTTCCGAACCACACAAAATATATCGTCCTACGAAATAAATTGCTCCTATTATGCTGATTTCATTCTCACATAACAAGTGCACTTGTAGAAACGCTGGCTCCGCTTGCGAACTGAGGCTCCCCCTCAACCCTCGTTCATTTCTGGACAGGAGCGATGAAACGCTCCAAATAGGAAGTCGGAGAAAGGTCGAGCGGTGCTCGGGTGTTTTCGGGCTGTGTTCGAGCATAGTGTAATTTAGCAGATATTGCATATACACGAATTTGCTTCTTAAATATATTCAGCACTACAAGTCTACTGGCGGCGACTACACCATTCTGTCACATTAGCACTAAGTTGTGTCCCCTGTTCATAGTAGTGGATGCTCACCTGGACATTTCCGATTTTCGGACCAGCAAGAAGTCGCTGGGCGCTGTTGCTGTGTTCACGCGCGCCTGTGAAAAATGACAAAAAGACGAGAGGTTGGGATATCTGGGCGCTATAGGGACAAGTCCATATTCTCGCAAGAAAACATATGATAGTTTAGAAGAACCGCGCTCTTTCGAAGTTATTTGTTCTCTTCCTGCGTTTGTCTTTTATGTGTGCGGAACTCGTCAATAACAACAAAAAAGATATAAGCAGTGTGACGCTGTGTTGAAAGAATGAACATGTATCTTGGACTGAACAGCGACAAAGTTGGTGCGTCTTGCGCATGCTCTGTAGCGAAATATAAGAGGAGCAAAATAGCAAATCAATTACTTCTCATGGAAACACATTCAGAGCGCTACTGAAGAATTAGCTTGTGAGCAATATTGATGATAGTGGCAGGCCAGCATAAGGTACTCCTAAATGTTACTTTCAACCAATCAGGTAGGAATAAAAAAGTGACTGCAACTGAGTGAACAGCTCAAAGACAACTTGCCGCACTACCATCTTTTACAAGTTATACATCAAAACCTTTCATTGATTTTGATGGGGCAATAGAAGCCTTGGTGAAGAGTGCAATATCACAATCTTTATCCAGCATTATTCTGCGTTTTACAAACAAAATGTGCTAGGATAAAGAGAAAAACGTCGCCGCGAGCAGCTTGAGGAGTTTTCTGCCTTTACTTCCTCACCAGTGCGGATATTTTTTCGCACGTAAAAAATGCAGAATGTTGGGTGCTTTAATATGCTTATTGCACTTAACAAACAAAAGAAATTGTAGCACTCATACAGGTACGCCTCACATATAGAAGAGAAACATGTCGTCTAACGTCAACAGTTTCACCGTTATGCTCCAACACGAGTTCTGAAAAAAGAAATAGTTATGCGTACACAAGTTATTGCACATAATATACATAAAGAACGCCGTTCGCTCTAAAACATTCCTTCTTATACGTCCTAAACATACTCTCTATCTATTTTTGTTTTTCATGGCTACTGTGGTTACTGAAACCGTTAACAGACTGACAAAATATCAACCAACATGTTAATCCATTATTCATGCTATATGGCAGTCGCGATGATATTGATGATATTTTGTGGCCCCATATCTGCTAACATAGCTATTTTGGTGCTTTAAATGGCTTGGGTTATTCAGCCCAAATTAAGTACTACGTATACATTCTTAAGAGAAAGCAAAGTCAGCGGCGGAAACAAGTCCCTCGTGTAGGCATCGAAGGCCGGATTTTCAGTTCGCCGCACAGACTTCTCAGCATGAAACGCGGTATGTATATGTACCATTGCGGACAAAACTAAATGGAGCACGCTATTGCTTCTAAAAATTTTCACGCGTTGCGTAATTGAAACTGGTAGTCGTAGTATGTAGTACAAACCGATAGTAGTCACCAGTGTCGTTTCATATGCACAAATAGTTTTCTTTTGTTCAGCGCAGAAAGCGTGATTTTAATTTGAATGAAAAAGTGTGCTCCGTATTCTTATGCCCGCATCTGTATGTGATGCTGTTCCCCATAAAAGGTAGAAATATTTCATATGCGGGATAATTCAACCATTTCATGTGATTTCGATTGTCGGTGGGATAACGAGTTACGCAGTACCAATCTGGATCACCGACGTTGTAACTAGGAGCTCAGTACGTGTGCTTCAGGTTAACGTTTAGCTACCTCCAATGCTTTTATATATTTTGCATGGTCTATATGTTGGACGTACGAGAATAAATATCAACATGACAGTTTATTAATCTCCGTTCCGGTGCAAACAAAATTGATTCTGTTGTCGCTACGTTTAACAAATATACTGTGCTGCAATAAATGTCCTTCATAAGCATGAGCCTCAGTAGCATAAAAATCATAAACCTCTTTGAGCCTTTATCAGCTCTAGATAAGACCTATTGTCAAATATTTTCCTTTAGCCAAATATGAACATAAACATAACTGCGTCGAATGCCATCTCCACCACCAGCGTTCTCCTTCGTTCAACACTAGTTTTCAACGCGTTTGTATTAAAGAGCCCAGAAAAGCCGGCATCGGCGTTGTGAGGAAAAGATCATATATATCAACTACCTACCAGATACAAGGCCCTGGACACACTGGTAGTCGGGTCATGTGACGTCATACGACCGCTTCTTGACATGGCCAAGAATAGAGGCATTGCCTGACACTGGGGCCTCGCGTTTCGGATGGGTGGGTGAGATGGAAATCTAGCCTTCCAGGACCCCTGTATCCTGTATTACTTGTTATACCTTGTATTCCCGTCTCTCCTACACACCTCAAAAACGAGACCGAAGTTTACAGCCCCTGTCATGTGCTCTGCCATGTCATATGTCATGTCAGTTTACCTGCCAACACTAACCTCCCAGAGTTTTGCTCACGATAGGTTTTTTTTTTTTTTCAGGGTGGGGTTCTAAAACTTTTAAAGGGTATAATATTATAACGTTTAAAGGGTTCGCTCCCGGTAAAATCCGGCCTCTGTGTTCTTGGCATCAGCAGCGGCCTTGTGAGCGAACACTAATGGTGATACCAGTTACCCGAACAAGAAGTGATTGGCTGCCCGGTTGTGCGACGTGACCAGATCACTTGACATGAACGAGTTGGCAGGAGCTACCAACTAAGAATTCTTGAGAGTGAAATTAAAGTCGAATTCATAGTGGACCTTGGATCTTGAGGCAGACACGCTCCCTTAAGCCGCGCTGGCGCGTTAGTCCGGCTTGGTTAAAGTGGAAATCCGTCTTAGTATTCGGTGGCTTTTCACATAATCCGGCACTTTGTAGCTGCATCCTAAAAACGTATATAGGAGAGGCTGAGGACCCAAATAGCTTAGTGATTACGCGATGTCACAAGCTACTTGTTAAAGCGCTAAAGACAGCATCTCCCCGGTTCCTTCGGTCATGCCTCCGGCTGGCCACGTTACAGAGCCGAGGCGCCTGGCACAGCCGAGCGAGGAAATGAGAGACAGGCCCCATCGCGCCCGGTGACAATGTGCTCCATTCTCTCGGGTATAACTCTGGCTGCAATCCGCTCTGGGAAAGTCAAACTTTTTAACCCCGCAATCAAGTCCTCTCGTCATCTCGTACACCCGTCGCTCCTGATCCACTCTCTGACCATGGAACAACTTCGGAACCACAATGCTATGAGAGAACTTTTACTGCGAACCATCTTCGGAAATGGAAAGCTGTGAGGAAACTTTTTGCCACAGAGTGCTAAGGGATAATTTTGCTGTTGTTTAAACATTGGTTCTAGTTAGGATTTTTTCACTATTTTCTGTATAACATTTTACTCCCAATCGCCAGATTTTGAGTAGCTGTTTTGCATTACCCTTCAGAGTTATTTTATCGCTGTATTTGTTCATTGTCGGGTTTCTCTTCTTTAACTTTCTGAGTCGTCTTTTATTGCGATGTTTTCGTCGAAGCTTTCATACTGCTGGGGTTATTACGTAGTGTCATTCTAACTTCCCGAAAAAATATGCATTTGTTTGTAACAAAAGTGACTCTTGTGAACTCCTTAGTCACAAACTTCTCATGTGCTTCCCGATTTGACAGGCTTAAGACTTAGTTGTGTCCGCAAACTTCATGTCGGGACCGCATGTAACCGTACACGTAATCCCGCCACTCTGTCCGCCGTAAGGGAGGAGGCTTGTGGCAAGTGAGTTCCAAAGTGAAGGTACGCGCATGAGTATCCGTGAGGGCAGCCGCGTAGAGTAGTCATTAACGCCGACACGTCATACTCCTAAATGCCGAGCTTCCTTGATATTTTCAAGATCATGGACAGTGTCTCAAAGTCAGAGGCATCACCCAAAACATCGCGCTACTAATCTGACACATTCTCGCAGCCTAAGCAGCTGTGCCTTGTACCCAAACTGCATTGCTCAATAATGCCTGATGAGTGAGATTACCTGACGATTAAGCCTATTTTATACAGTCACTAATACGGTTAATTTTAGAGAGAAACATTGTCATTCAATGATACACCTTACACAGCCAGTGTAGACCCTAGAGCGACAAATAGCGAACTATGCGGCTTATAATAACAATCCTAGTTATCTCATAGCCTACCACACTGTAACTAACACCCCTCTATTATGTCAAAGACCATTACATCGAGCTAACCGACCAGCTCCGGGTAGTCTTCATCTGGCCCACTTCAGCACTTCAAGAAAGCAGCATCGCTCGCAAGATGATGCCAGACGTGTCGATCGCTCACGCACCTCGCTGTTCAGTGAGACGACCAGGAAGGCGGTGCCAGGCAGCGGGAAACGCATCGCCGAGTTTCCCGAAGCCCTGTCGTCGTCGCGCAGCTCCAGCAGACGCAGCGTGGGCTCGTACTCGGAGCCAACCTTCAGGTTCGTCTATAGTAGAGAAATGGGAGATGATACATGCGAGCAAAGTGATGACTTGTAAAGTAATGGCTCAATTGCAATTCTCTATCATGATAATCTGCGCAGAGGGATGTAGAGTTGTGATAGCTGACGATCACACCAGACACAATTTGGAATATGTGCAAGCAAATTATCATTGCCACGTATCAGAACCGAGAGTGGAGGCGCAGGCAGCTTTAAAAGCACGCTCCTACAGGCTTTCCAGAGATATTTATGCCACGGGACATGGGCCTTGCATCAGATTCCACGTCAATGATTTGCTATCAATACATGCTAAACATAAAAGACGCGACTCTTTCGCACGCGCCGAGGACCAAGTGCCAAAAGTGAATGTTCTTCATAGTAACACTGTAAGCTATTCGTATTCGTTTCTTCCCTAAACTGTAGCAAAGATTAAAACAACTTACCTTCGTCCCTTACAAACTTTACCAGCGCTGAAAACTTTAAAACGGCCGTCCAAGATTTTATTTTGTAAACGTATGATTTACTGCATGTTGTATCATTGTTTTCTTACTTACATTGTATTTTGTACGCGCTACCATGTGAAACTCGGGACAATAATGATCTATTTTATTGTAAGCATTGATTTACTGTCTGCCTTTTTTGCTGTTTACTTACATCTACGCTTTAGATTTGTTAATTTGTTAATCGTTCTATCGTAACTCCACTTACATTTATCGATGTCTGCTTGTACTGCAGCAAAGGTATATATTTGTCTTCAGCATCCGATATATTACACTGCCTCAAAGGCTCTGCTTGAAAATCATCACGTGGGCATACATCTTTTGGAAAGAGATTTTACTGTTTGTGTTTCTACAATTCAATGTCCAAACAAAGCAACTTTGGTGCGCCGGAGTGTATCCTGAACTGCAGACGCTCTATCAGCGCTAACTCGAAGTTAGGGTATGCATCTGATATTTTGCAATAATGTGTTCATAAGAGAAAGCCTGGTTATTATAAAGACGTCCGCATGCGATATATTGCAGCGAACCACTCAAATCTTTGTTCCTTTTAAACAGCCGCCGCTATGCGGCCTTGTCACCTACAACGTCCTCAGCGTTACGCTCCTGCCAATTACATCCTCTAGAGCTCTCCGAGAAATGATTTCTGATAGTAAGGGAATCAGAGCAAGGCGCGAAATAAATTATCAACAGTGCTGCTGTACCCTCACGTGATTTGGACTAAGGGAGACCACGCTTCACGCATACCCACCACTACAGATAAACATCGCGCAAGTTTTCACACACGACCTACGTGTGATAGTTCCAGAAGGTTGTGCCCAGTCTTGTAACGATACGTGAAGTCAATTTCGCTCGCAGGGCTCCACTCTTGTTAAGCGCATTCCCACAACTTCCTCAATAAATCTAGAGCGACACTTGACACGCATAAATTAAGAAAATTTGCAACAGGTGAGTGAATATACGTACACCGCTCTCTCGCAGTCCTCCGTTAGCGATGGTGCTCAGGTTGAAGCAAAGGACGCCTGCCATCCACCTCAATCCCGTCAGGTTGTTGGGCCGCGGAGTAAAGTAGGGCTCTGCGAAAGGTTGCTACATTTCAGACGCACTATCGCTAACATTGCATCTCAAAAAATAAGCCAAGAAAACAAGCAGCTGTTCCATTCATTAAAATTCTGTCTAGCCGCCAAATAACGCTTAAAGAAAGAAGTAAGCGCGCAACCAGTTCTCTGTATACGTGGCAGTTTCGGCCCGAACAAGTGTCCCAGAGTAAACTTCTCTCGCAATTATGAACGCTGCCACAAATTGCCGACGAAAGCGTTTCAACACATTTGCGAAAAACGCGTGCACTCGTATTTTTATTGCAAGGACAAAGAGACAACACAAAATTCGCACCCACACGGTAACTATCTTTCAGTTGTACTGGGTTAGGATTGAGCAACGCAAGCAGGAGGCTTCTATGCTTATAACGTATTTCTATTAATACGTAATTATTAACTTAATTATTGTATTCGTTTATTTACCCTTAAGTACTGCAAGAATGGACCCCTGACGAAAAGTTACAGTTCAGCAGCTTGAGAATGTCTGGGGCCCGAATATAGTGAATGATTCCTGTCGTAACTTCTACTCTTACTTCATTTATACTGCACTTTTCTATTCTACCATATTTAATTTATACACTAATTACAAGTGGTATTTTCTACACTCATAATTGCACACTATGCAACACAAAGAAAAGTATTATTATGGTTCCTTAATAATCCGTTCGACGTAAATATTGTTTCGAGCTTATTACTTGTCTAAACTGAGACATTATTTTCTTTCTCAAGGTGCAAAGGGCTTTCGCCTATTTTTCTTCGCGAGAACTGCGCAGCACTGAGCAATGGTTGTGTTTTCTAACTGTACTATGTCTGCTGTTCAATAATTGCGACCAGACGCCGTATATCAATCAATTGTACCAGTATTCGAATTATGCATTTCCGCATGTCTCAAACCGCTGTATTGCCGCCAGATATTAAGGCCAGGAGCCGGTTACATAGTCATGTTTTATTATGTGCGATCCGTTATCAAGTACTGCATGCGGACAAATAAACAATAATATTACTATTGTTATAACATGGCATTCGACATGGCATTTTAGCGCTTCCTGCTTCGATGTAATTGAAAAAAGTCATTCTTCGCAAACTGTTTTCAAATCAAAATGATACAAATATAAAGAACATTACCTTGATGTCATTACTAAGCACAACATTCGTATCCTGATATTTTAATTTAACGGAGGAACACCAAATGGTGGCGTAAAGTAATGCTTATTTCATTAGTCACGGTTTCAGTATTTACCAGGCTGATGTTGTTCACTGGAATAAGATATTTGAGTTGGGCCCCGATAGCAAGGTAAGGACTGGCAGGCATACGGCTGCAGACAAGGGCAGAAAACTAGATAACCTTTTTTATAGCACGGCTGCCAAACGCACAGAGAGACGCGGATCGATCGTTTTATTAACCAGCTACGCAAAATATATGTTATAAGGCCACCAAAGGGGCGCCAACAAGAGCGTGACCACCAAAGCACTGACACATATTTCTCATTACTACACTGTGCTACTATCCACAAGCTAATTGCACAACTACAAAAACTAGGGATAATCTAGGCCAGTCATAATGGCGCGCACTGCCTGACTCTGTTCCTTTGCCCGTCTCAACCGCCGTGTAAGCATCTCGTGGGAACACAATCATAATGTGCGCGTAACCACAACTGACCCTTGGTACCCGTCCTAGCAGAGCGAACTGCTTGATGAGGGACGCATATGAAGATACCACTTTTTATGGGCAGGCAATGAAAAAGAGCGTTTTAGACACATGCCGTCTCAAATGAAACCACATGTAGGGAAAAGTAGTGACTGCGTCACAAAACCATGCAAAACGGCGGGTAACAAACATCAAGCCAGAAATTTTTGGTTGTGGCAAAAATTAAAGATAACACTGTTCCTTCAACAATTTCTCAGTCATGGTTCGTATTTAAGAAGCCCTTGGATAAAACTATGAGCTTATCCGTCAGTTCCACCGGCATACGGCAGTGGCGCCTAGGATTTAATCCCGTGTCTTTGAGTTAACAGACTGAATGTCAAACATTGCACTGTCAGGAAGGGTTCATCATCATCATGATCATCATCATCATTTATTTTCAGTTAAGTACCCATAGGCGGGGCATTACATAAGGGGGCAGAAAAATAAACGAAATTACAAAGAAAAATTGAAAGGATGTAACAGAGATTCATTCCATTCACGACTGAATTAAATGCTTTCGAATTTATTAATTTCTTTCCTTGCAAGCACCCTCGCCGTGTCTCAATTCGAAGGCCCACGATATCAAATAGTAAACGTACTCTTGCTCTGTACTGTGGCCTGCGCTCTTGGTTTTACACTTATAACGCATCAATTATTCGAGCTCGAGTGGCCGATAAAACATAAATGTGCGCGCACGCGCGGAGAGGTAGCGACATTCACGCACATGCGTGATAGCACCCATTAGTCCATCATCATGCGACTACGCTAACAGCCGGCACGGCCATTAAAACTGTGAAGATAGTTATTCTTGGTTTACCCGTAAACTCGTAGGAAAATGGTTCATCAGCGCCGTTCACTTCCACGAAATCCAGGGCCGCAAAATACCTCACGTTGGGGCGTAGTCCAACCAGACCAACGTGCAGGCAGGGAAACCTGCGACAGGAGCAATAACAGGAAGATCATCAGTTATAGAGAACCCAACTTCAAGTTTGGCGGTGCGACAGCAGCGCGCGCTTCTCTGGTGACGAAATTCTGCGGCGCTCATCTCGTGCCACACCTCCACGCCGCTTTGACTAACAGTACAATACGGGCTGCGCGGGATTTCGGCACATTTAGTTGGGCGTAGGTAATAAATGTGCGTACGTATCGCTCACTGCGTTGCGTGCACTGCAAACGTCGCAAAAACGACACCTTTAGTTGGCCGTGCCGCAGCGTCCACCAAAATCTCTCCACACGATGGCTCCATCTAGTAACAATAAGCCGAAGTACATGCGCGCTGGTTTGAAAAAAAGAAAACATTCAACTGTAATTACTGATGAGAATAGTCTCACCATCACCTATAAAAAACAGTCACACTATCAACAAGAAAAAAAAACTACACAAAGTGAAGAAAATGAAAGCCATAAGCCAAAGCACAAGCTTGAGAATGGATATCGTTGCTATGACGACCACATACACAGCTTAGCAGCTTGAAATTCGCGAAGTTATCTAGAAACCCAGAGATATTTGTAGCTTATACTTTGCCGTGTGGGTGAGAGTGAGTAGAATAGAAGAGAACGACACCATTCAGAGCGAGCTATCGCGTCGGAGAAAGCAGGGTATTGGTTCCCAAGCGGACGGCCAGCACGCAACTGTGCTTGCTCGCCGCGCTGCGAAGTGGGCCCAAACAACTGCCGATACGGCGCGAGATGATTGCAAAGCGACCGCATCGCCCCTCTCTCACGCTGCAGTAGATGGGTGAGGCGAAAATTCTAAAATGCTACCAATCTTATTTTTTTCAGCAACGCAACGGAAAATAAAATTCAGTTTTTGTAGGCGTATGAATGCCACCGCATCTACTGGCGTGTCTGAAGCAATAAGGTTGCAGACGCGGCTCAAGCGTGTCATCTGCTGCCTGCCTGCTTGAGATGCGTCTGCAAACGCGGTGGTGTTTCATGCGTTCAAATGTGTTTAAAAACGAAGACGCAGTTTTATTTTACGTTCGAAACGAAATGGTGAGCACCATTTAAAATGTTTGTCTTACCTGGGCATGTTAAACACGCATTGGAAAAGCTATGTATTCCGACAAACCGGCTGATTTGTGCGTTGGCTCATTTGACATGCGCATTCAAAATGTAAGCTAATTGTTCTCAATATCGATCGCTTTGCCTAAAAAGGCACTCCAAATATCATATTCTTCCTAAAACATCATAACAGACAGAAGGGCTGAATTAAATGTAACAGATACGCGCATATGCCATATGAGAAGGGAAAACCATCTTCATGAGTTTGAGCCAAGCTTTATTTAACGTTACTAGAACGAAGCGAACTCATTGTAGTTGTGAGAGACCCGCCGAAAAATTGGGGAAAATACAAGGCACCGCACCCTCCTTCAGCGCCCGACTACCTCGAGAAATTTTGAATGTTTGACCGCAAACTAAGTGTGCATAGCAGGTGATGATATCGCAGGCTCAAAATGCAGGTCACACACGTATGCTTTCGCCGTGACCTTGAAACTCGCATACGGAATGGCATCTGTCCACTCCTTTAACACCTCAGGGTCCTCTCGAGGCTTGAAAGAATTTGGCAGTTGCTTAGGGCAGCTATGTCAGAATATACGTAGTGAGAGGCATGCAGATGGCTTATCAGCGAAAGTCACGATTGTTCTTCGCGGATTTTGTATGCTATGCATCTCATTCCTGCTGGCTCTCCGCCTCTTCGTGAGACGAGAGACTTATCTGCGTGCAGCTTCAGCTCCTTAGATCCATATCTTCTGGAGATTATGCTGGCCATTCCAGTCGACGATTTCCGCTGTGGTTGGTGTTGTTGAACGTCTTACCTTCATGTGCTGTGGAGAGCCGTAAGTATGTTTCGAAGACGACAGTTCTTCATCATGCATTTTCGTTATGTATAGCACGGTGACATGTGATTACTTGCATCAAATACCAATCAGTATGTGTACTAGACCGCATGCATTTACTCTATATTTCTGATAGCTTCCTTGGTATGAAATGCGTGGAAAGAATATTTGTATCATTTATTTATTTTTTAATCAACTGTGCTGGCAAACTGGGTTGTCTTGTATTGATAAAGCAAGCATGCAAGATTACAATGTTAGCGAAGAAAACAACTTCAAACATTTGGGCAGGTAAAGTGTGTGTGTGTGTGTGTGTGTGTGTGTGTGTGTGTGTGTGTGTGTGTGTGTGTGTGTGTGTGTGTGTGTGTGTGTGTGTGTGTGTGTGTGTGTGTGTGTGTGTGTGTGTGTGTGTGTGTGTGTGTGTGTGTGTGTGTGTGTGTGTGTGTGTGTGTGTGTGTGTGTGTGTGTGTGTGTGTGTGTGTGTGTGTGTGTGTGTGTGTGTGTGTGTGTGTGTGTGTGTGTGTGTGTGTGTGTGTGTGTGTGTGTGTGTGTGTGTGTGTGTGTGTGTGTGTGTGTGTGTGTGTGTGTGTGTGTGTGTGTGTGTGTGTGTGTGTGTGTGTGTGTGTGTGTGTGTGTGTGTGTGTGTGTGTGTGTGTGTGTGTGTGTGTGTGTGTGTGTGTGTGTGTGTGTGTGTGTGTGTGTGTGTGTGTGTGTGTGTGCGTGCGTGCGTGCGTGCGTGCGTGCGTGCGTGCGTGCGTGCGTGCGTGCGTGCGTGCGTGCGTGCGTGCGTGCGTGCGTGCGTGCGTGCGTGTGTGTGTGTGTGTGTGTGTGTGCGTGCGTGTGCGTGCGTGCGTGCGTGTGTGTGTGTGTGTGTGTGTGTGTGTGTGTGTGTGTGTGTGTGTGTGTGTGTGTGTGTGTGTGTGTGTGTGTGTGTGTGTGTGTGTGTGTGTGTGTGTGTGTGTGTGCCTCTGTGTGTGTGTGTGTGTGTGCGTTCGTGCGTGCGTTCGTGCGTGCGGGCGCGCGCGCGTGTGAGAGAGAGAGTGATACTCCGTCGCATCTTGTCATTCTCTATTTCACGTGCAGTTAATAAAGAAAGGGAAACGATATCTGTTCTTCGTGCCATTTCTTGTCGCGGTCAGGTACGCTTGCTCGCGAGCGCCCACGCCCTTTACAGCACTATGCCTGTGGTTTTTCTTTCCATCATACTGTTCCTGCTGCGAGCTAGTCGCGCCGTAGCAGGAACGGTAAGATGTGGTAGAAAATCCGCGGGCAGCCCATTCTCCAGGGCGCGGGTGCACACGAGCGCGCAACCCGGGCTGTCTGAAACAACCTACCGACACCCATTTTGGCGCATCGTTTTTTTCCCCCGTCAAGTTCATTTTTTACGCTCCCCTTCCCGTTACTAACGTAACTAAAGTGAAGTTTGGCGCTAGCGTCTGTAATTCGTGGCCGCTGAAAGGTGTAGGAAGATTTACCCCCCCCCCCCCCCCCCGGCTATACACCGCGGCTGTATCACCCTTCATTTATATGGCGACGCAGCCTCCTTGTGCATGCGCAGGAGCGCGCGCCGTGCTGACATCACTCGGCTCTTCGCGCATGCGCACAGCTGACGAAGCGAAGCTGTAGGAGCACGGCGAGGCGCGCGCCAGTTGCTCGCTATGACCGCGCTCGGCTCTTCGCGCATGCGCAGAACTGCACCTATTGGAGGTACGCTAAACTGCGAAACTGTGGTCAATGTAGCTCTCGCAACAGAAATGCCGCTTCTCATACCCTGCTCTGCATCCCGGCACTCTACATGTTAACATGTTCCCAATCATCAATGTAACTTCAGAAACTTACCTACCCGTACTCTACGTCTTATTTCTGCATCGTTCAATACAGTTCTTTATGAATATGCACCGAGATCTGTCTCGAAGGTTCCGGCCACTTGGGTGTCTTTCCACAATGTTCCAGCCCGTGCTGGTAGCTGTTTGCGACGTTATCTAGATTGTTCTGTGCAGCCTTTAAATTGAGCGTTGCCGAGTGTGACGGGCATTCTTTGCTCGACGATCGACGAGCACGTTCGTTTCTATCGCCGCCGCCGAGTTGCTTACTTCTTTTGCGGGCGCAAGTCAGCCCAAATAAAGAGTTTCTTTAGTGCAATCATCGACCCTTCATTTGTGTCGTCGACCTCGTCACCACTACGTGACATCTGGTGGAGGTGCTGCCTTTAATCCTTCAAGCGAAGACCCAAGCCGTGTTCCTGTCGCCCTGGAAGACCAGCCTACAGGTCACCGAGCCAGCCGCCGACTTCAAGGCCTACAACCCGAACACGGTCTGCTGCCTGACCCCATTCGTTCTCGGAAGGCATCGACGCTGACAATGGCCCAGCCTACAGCACCGGTTTTCGTCCAACCCCGTGAGCCCCCTTGCTTCCATGGACGACCGGATGAAGATGCGGGAGATTGGATGGACCTTTTCGACCGTGTGGCAGAATTCAACGGCTAGAACGACGCTGCGAAACTCAGGCAGGTCTACTTTGTTCTTCAAGGACATGCCCGAGTTTGGTTCGAAAATCATGAGGCAGCTATGACGGATTGGGACATTTTCAAGGAAGGGTTTTTGACAGCCTTTTCATGCGTCATTCGAAAGGAAAGAGCCCAGGCCCTCCTTCAGTCAAATCTTCAACTTCCTAACGAGCCTGTCCTGGCGTACGTTGAAGAGATGAAGCGCCTCTTTCGCCGCGCCGACCCTAACGTGATTGAAGGTGAGAGAGTCAAATTTTTAATGCGAGGCGTCAAAGAATCGCTTTTTGCAAATCTTGTCCGAAATCCGCCAAAAATGGTGGCGGAATTTGAAACGGAAGCGTCTGCCATCGAGAAGACGTTGTACACCCGGATGCGCCACTACGAGCGACCACTTCAGCCAGAATACTCAAGCCACTACCCCAGCGCATCTGCGAGTGGAGAGAACCTTCGGGACCTCATCCGGGAGATCGTGCGAGAGGAGCTCCGCCCATTGAAGCCATCATCGCAACAACCCCAGGTGGCGACGCTCGCGGACGTCGTCCGTGAAGAAGTCCAGCAGGCGCTGGGCGTTCCTCAAGCGACGGCTGCGACTGTTCCAGCACAAGAGGCAACAGCAATGAACTACGCCCCGACGTGATGACTTTCCGAACCCTCGCCGCTACCGTCCTGTTTCTGAAAACCGTCCCTTGGCCCCCGCCCGCCAAGCATACCAACGACCCCCCAAACCCCAGGAAGTGCGTCGCCTGGAGGACTGCAAACTGGCCAATATGTTTCCACTGCGGTGAGGCCGGCCACATTCTGCGCCACTGCCCGTACCGACGAATCGGTCTCCGCGGATTTGCAGTCGACGCTCCACGACCACGCCCAGGTGAACGACCACAAGAAATTGTCAACTATCTGCATAGCGGTGAGATTGCGCCACCAAGCCGTCGGTTCAGATCTCCATCGCCGTACAGGGCCCGCTTTGCGTCGCCAGGCCGTACCTATGATGAGAGTATGCGCGGAAGGTCCCCAAGCCCGCGCAGGGGAAACTAAACAGAGCAACCTTTGGAGGTGAGGTTGCTCAACGGCAAAAAGACGAACATCCTCCGGCGCAGACGACCACTAACGACGACGCAATCATTTCATCGCCGCTCCACACGACGACACCGACGACACCACGACCAGAGTGCAAGCCTACACCGCCGCCCAGCGAAGTAACAACGGTATGCCCCCGGCCATGACATGAAGAAACGACGTAGCCGAGATCGGACACTAAGGCCACGTGCAATGCGAGGACGCGAACAAGTGATCTTGAAGTTGATATCGACGGCCGCAGAGTCACTGCCCTAGTAGACACCGGAGCTGACTATTCAGTCATTAGTGGACCGTTAGCCTCTCAGCTAAGAAAAGTTACCACCGCTTGGGATGGCCCGCTGATTCGCACAGCAGGTGGCAACCTGATTACTCCATCGGGACGATGCACTGCAAGAATAACCGTAAATAGGCGTACTTACCCTACCAGCTTTGTGGTCTTGCAGCAGTACTCCCGCGACGTGATTTTAGGCATGGACTTCCTAAATGAACATAGGGCTATCATCGACCTGCGATCCAAGCTCATCAAGCTCTCAGCAGACAAAGCCATTCCTGCTATGACGACGTCGATGCAACACATCCCTCTAAACGTCCTCGACGAAGAATTGAACGTCCTGCCCCGATCAAGTATCGCAGTCTGCGTAGGTAGCGCCAACATCGAAACCGCTGAAGGCATCGTCGAAGGAAGTATCCAATTGCTCTTAGAACGAGGTGTCGGCATCGCAAGAGGCATCACGAAATTCCGGAGAGGTCAAGCTCAGGTTCTGGTAACAAACTTCACCGAAGAATACCGGCATCTCAACAAGGGCATGACGATCGCTTTTCTCGACGAATTAGCGGACCTCAAGGATGTATTCGCCCTCCACGACCAAACGCTGGAAGACGCACCGGACCTATTCCGTCAGCCCAAATTTGACATCAACCCGGCATTGACCCACAACAGAAAAGACCAGATTCTCAGTCTGCTTCGAAGCTACGACAAACACCACTGGCCAAGCACCGCATAATAACGGACGAACACGCCCGACCTCTGCGCCAAAGCCCTTATCGTGTATCGCCGCGAGAACGCCAGGCCATTCGCGATCAAAGGAAATGCTGCGTGATGACGTAATCCAGCCATCGAACAGCCCCTGGGCGGCACCGGTCGTTTTGGTCAAGAAGAAAGACAGCACACTTCGCTTCTGCGTTGATTACCGTCGCTTGAATAGCATAACGAAGAAGGATGTCTACTCGCTTCCCCGCATCGACGACACTCTCGACCGGCTCTGCAATGCAGGGTACTTCTCATCGATGGCCTTGAAGAGCGGATATTGGCAAATTGAGGTCGACGAAAGAGATCGCGAGAAGACCGCATTCATCACACCGGACGGCCTTTATGAATTTAAGGTGATGCCATTTGGCCTCTGCTCCGCACCAGCCACGTTTCAACGAGTAATGGACACAGTCCTGGCAGGCTTGAAGTGGCAAATTTGTTTGGTATATTTGGACGACGTTGTTGTCTTCTCGTCAAACTTTGAAGACCACCTAAAACGACTACAGACAGTGCTGGAAGCCATCATGTCATCGGGGCTAACGCCAAAAGCAGAGAAGTGTCACTTCGCCTACGAAGAACTCCGATTCCTAGGTCACATCGTTAGCAAGGACGGTATTCGCCCAGACCCGGAGAAAACAGCTGCAATCGCACAATTCCCACCGCCTGCCGACAAGAAAGCTGTGCGCCGATTCCTTGGGCTGTGCGCTTATTATCGACGATTTGTCATAAACTTTTCGCGGATAGCCGAACCGTTGACGCAGCTTACAAAGGCTTACGTACCTTTTAAATGGGAAGCGCCGCAAGGAGAAGCCTTCGACGAACTTAAGCGCCGCCTGCAATGCCCTCCTGTACTTGGCCACTTTGATGAAAACGCCAAGACCGAAATACACACCGACGCGAGCAGTGTAGGCCTAGGAGCCATTCTCGTCCAGAAGAGTGCCGAACAGGGAAAAGTAGTCGCCTACGCTAGCAGGTCCCTCACAAAAGCCGAAGTCAATTACTCCACGACCGAGAAGGAGTGCCTTGCGATCATCTGGGCTACTTCTCAGTTTCGTCCATACCAATACGGCCGACGATTCAAGGTGGTAAGCGACCATCACGCGCTCTGCTGGCTGGCTAATTTGAAAGATCCTTCCGGCCGCCTTGCCAGATGAAGCCTACGACTTCAGAATTTGACATGACTGTAGTCTATAAGTCGGGCCGGAAGCATTCCGACGCAGACTGCTTATCCCGCGCTCCCGTCGATGCTCCACCGAACGACGATGACGACGACGCCTTTCTGGGACCGGTAAGCGCCAGCAGTTTCGCAGAACAACAGCGATCAGACCCTGAGCTGAAAGCGCTAGCCGATTACTTGGAAAGAAAGACAGCTTCCCCTCCTGGTGTGTTCAGGCGACATTTATCATCCTTCATGTTAAGCAATGGCCTCCTCCTGAAGAACTTTGCACCCAACAAGACCGCGCAGCTTCTCGTAGTGCCTAAACCCCTTCGGCAAGAAATTCTGCAGGCGTTGCATGATGAGCCCACAGCAGGCCACCTCGGATTTGCGCGCACGTTGCGTCGAATCTAGGAGAAGTATTACTGGCCGCGACTGCCTGCCGAAGTTTCCGACTACGTGAAGACGTGTCGTGAGTGCCAACAACGCAAGACGCCGCCGATCAGACCAGCAGGACTAATAAACCGATTCCGCCCCCAATCTTGCCCTTTCAACAAATAGGGATGGATCTCCTCGGCCCCTTTCCATCTTCGTCTATGGGTAACAAGTGGATCATCGTGGCCACTGACTACCTTACCCGTTACGCCGAAGCAAGAGCACTACCAAATGGTACCGCGACAGAAGTCACCAACTTTTTTGTCGAACAAATTCTCTTGCGACACGGCGCCCCAGAAGTGCTCATCACGGACAGGGGAACGGCGTTTACGGCAGGGTTGACGCAAGCCATCCTGGAATACAGTCACACAAGCCATCGACGAACAACTGCGTACCATCCCCAGACCAATGGCCTTACGGAGCGCTTGAACAAAACGATCGCGGACATGATCGCTATGTACGTCGACGCTGAACACAAGACCTGGGACGCCATCTTGCCGTACGTGATCTTCGCGTATAACACGGCAGTCCAGGAGACGACCAGAGCGACCCCGTTTAAGCTTGTGTACGGCAGGGAGCCCACGACGACGCTCGACGCAATGCTGCCGCACGTAACCAACGAGGACAACCTTGACGTCGCTGCTTACCTGCAGCATGCAGAGGAAGCCCGACGACTCGCACGGCTGCGTATTAAAGACCAACAGCGCACCGACAGCCGACGATACAATTTACGACGACGCCACGCAGAGTACAATCCAGGAGACCAAGTGTGGGTTTGGACACCAATTCGCCGTCGCGGATTAAGTGAAAAGTTGTTGCGTCGATACTTTGGGCCGTACAAAATCATTCGCCGCTTCGGACCACTGGACTATGAAGTCATTCCCGACGGACCGTCAGCATCACAACGGCGACGCGAACGCCCAGAAATTGTACATGTTGTACGACTGAGGCCATATTTCGCGCCTTAAAGAATCTGTGGTGTTTAAACTTTGCAGTGTTTATGTTTAAGTTTCTTTGTTTTGAAACATCGAGGCGATGTTTTTTTAAGGGGGGAGTAATGCCGCGAAACCTTCAAAAAAGTATTTGTTGTTTTTTAACAGCCGCCGGCATACAGGCTTATCACTCTGATTCTGGACCTCGTATCAGTTCCGTAATCTTTGTTTGTTAATGCTCGATGTCACACCTTTAGCAGTTTTGTTGTAGCGCAAGATGCACCGAGATCTGTCTCGAAGGTTCCGGCCACTTGGGTGTCTTTCCACAATGTCCAAGCCCATGATGGGAGCTGTTTGCGACGTTATCTAGATTGTTCTGTGCAGCCTTTAAATTGAGCGTTGCCGAGTGTGACGGGCATTCTTTGTTCGACGATCGACGAGCACGTTTGTTTCTCTCGCCGCCGCCGAGTTGCTTAGTTCTCTTGCGGGCGCAAGTCAGCCCAAATAAAGAGTTTCTTTAGTGCAATCATCGACCCTTCATTTGTGTCGTTGACCTCGTCACCACTACGTGACAATATCTAGTGAGATAAACATAATTCAGAAAACGATTCGAAATGCCCAATAAACAGTTCTTGTCGTGCCAAATAACTATCTGGGTTATGTTGCGAGTAAGCTAGTGATAAATGCTACGTTTTAAACCGTTAGTGTTTCGAGTGACGTTTAGAAATTTACTTATTGGAAGCAATGCACATGCTCTTCAGAAAATCCCGACCCAAAACAAACAGTGGCTGCACTGGTACGGTGCGTCACGGCTCATATTCTGTTACACGTGCAAACTACGTTCACGTAGCACAACACATGACTGGCTAACAGTGCTCTCAGCTCGAGAAACACCAAAATTAATTCTGCAAACAAAAGAAAACTAGTTACCGGCAAAACGAGGAGACACGTTAAAAAGCGCGGTGGGGTGGGCGTATCAAAGTATAGATGAAAACGGGCCGCTTAGATGCAAATTGGTGTATGTATGATAAGCTGTCCACCTTTGGGGTGAAGTGGAAGCGCACATAGCTACGCCGCCTCGCGGGTAGACAGACCCTCACTTGCTCCGGCGCGAACAAATATATATATATATATATATATATATATATATATATATATATATATATATATATATATATATATATATATATATATATATATATATACGGACGACAAGGAAGAAGGAGCTGGCAGGAGCGCTCGCGCTAGGCCCGCGAACATTCATTAAACGTCATTTACCATCGTCATCGGTCATGTTCTGTCTCCTGTCTTCATCCGCTTGCGCTTCGTAACATTTGGTTGGAGGTGCGGCGTACGGCATCCCCATCCTCGCCTTGGAGTATCGACGCCATCTTCAAGCCGGGACCATCACCGAGGGCCCAGGGACATTGCCGAGCAGCTTCGCCCCAGCCCTTCAAGCCCAGACCTGAACAACTACCACCGCCCAGCCCCCAGCCCGGACCTGAAGACAAGGAGAACAGACATACCGATCAGAACCGAAATGAAGGATGTTCGAAGGTGAAGATGTTCTGTCTCCTGTCTTCATCGGCTTGCGCTTCGTAACATTTGGTTGGAGGTGCGGCGTACGGCATCCCCATCCTCGCCTTGGAGCATCGACGCCATCTTCAAGCCGGGACCATCACCGAGGGCCCAGGGACATCGCCGAGCAGCTTCGCCCCAGCCCTTCAAGCCCAGACCTGAACAACTACCACCGCCCAGCCCCCAGCCCGGACCTGAAGACAAGGAGAACAGACATACCGATCAGAACCGAGATGAAGGACCCGATGGACCCGAAAGACCCGAATGACCCGAAGGAACCGATGGACACGAACACGCAACCCCCGCCCAAGCTGCCCGACGTGACCTCGAGCCATCGGTCCCATGGACTCTGGTGACGGATGGTTGACAGCACCAAGAGAGGCGGATCACCCACGCATCAGACATCGTTGTTGTTGTTGTTGTCCAAATAACTTATGGCACATACCCACAGAGGGGGATCGGCCAAGAATTGGGTAGCAAAGAATTTTTTTTTAATATACTTGCATAAAAAAAATGATTTGAGGGGTAGAGCAAAAGAAACAAAACGGGAGATAAGTGAAATATAAAATGAAAAGTGGTAACCCTCACGGGAGATTGACACTACAATTTTAGAGCAAGTGATGTTTAAATATTTAGCAAGGCAAACGATTTGAGTCCAGTAAAAAAATTTGCATGGCAGTTAACACAGACCTGTGACTGTGCCCAAGGATTGTGGCGCCAAATGATAACAATGTCGGGCTGCTTAAACTAAGGCCAAGCTGTTGCAATGGCCTTTCCATCAACTGCTTTCTCAGCGTAGTAAAGCGGCGGCAAAACAATAAAAAGTGATCTAATGTTTCTTGTTCACCGCAAAATGCGCAGACGGGAGACAGTGCCAAACCAGACCTGTAAAGATAGAAATTTAAAGGTGGGATACGGCATCGCAGCCTTGTTAGTGAAATCTCAAGTTGCCGTGAATGACATAATTTTCTATTCCAAGAATAATTTAGATGCAGGTAGTCATCAGATCTTAAAAGATGTCCATTTTTCATATTTAATAGGACGTTTCTTCGAAACCTCGCTGCGGTGATGTACGCGGTCGCCGGAAGGATAGATAATACGGGGCCATTAAGGGACTCTTTTGCCAAATTGTCAGCATATTCATTTAAAGACACATTGCTGTGGCCTGGAACCCATACCATATGTACAATTTTCAAATGTCTAGGGATCAGGGAGACAAAGGTTTTTACTATTGCAGAATCCACCGACGAAGAGAGAAATGAACACAAGGATAGAGAGTCGGAAATTACTGCCACTTTAGAAAAAGAGGAGTCTAATTTTCGTAAAGCGAGTACCACCGCCAGAAACTCTGCCTCAAAAATTGGGGTGAAGTCCGGAAGCCGGACAGAAAAAGACCAGTCTAAATGTGGACAATATATACCCACACCCGCCTTTTCATTACTTTGAGATGCGTCAGTAGCTACAACTAAACTAGCAGAAAGACTTCTTAAATGGTCTTCTAATAATCCGTTTAGAATAACGGATGATAAGTTTTTAGCATTATTCGGGAATATGTCGTCAAAGACAATTTTAATAGATGAACCGATGGTTTGTATGGGTAGAATACTAGGAAGGGAAACATTTAAAGGGTCCAGCAAATTTTTGACCATAACAACCTGCGGGGTGTGAAATTTAGACCAATGGACACCGAAAAAGGAGGTCGGTTGACAGCAAAAAATAGACATAGATCGGTGAAACTCTGATTCATATATCCTTAAGTACGTCTGAACGGTTAGAATTTGTAATCTATATATCAAGGGTGGAATCCGGGCTTCAAGGTAGAGCACATTGTTGGCAACAAATTTTGGAAGTCCCAGACACAACCTAAGTGCTTCTCGCTCCAACAGAACTAGCGGTCGAATTTTATAAGTTGCTGATCCAGAAAACAAGACTGAACCAAACTCTAAAATTGGACGCACATACATAATATAAATCATTAAAAGGACATCTCTCCGCATTCCAGACCTGGGACGACTAATTCGGCGCAACATGCCCACGGCCCGAGCCCCTTTCGTAGCAATATGGTTAATGTGGGGCTGCCATGAAAGATTATCATCATAAGTGACCCCTAAATACTTTAATGAATTAACCTGTGGTATTATTTGCTGCTGATACATTACAGACAGACTTACAGAATCTTTTATGTTAAATACGAGGACTGCGCTTTTGTTGACATTTAATGTGAGACGCAAGCCACACAACCAATTCTCAATAGAGTTTAGGTACGTTTGCAAGTGGAGATAAAGGGATTGAATATCCGATGCAGTTGCAAAAAACGCAATATCATCCGCATATACGTAAGTGCGAACGTCATAATTAACTGGTATTGAGCTGAGTAGTATGTTGAAAAGGACTGGTGAAAGGACTGCTCCTTGCGGCACTCCCCTGGCTTGCTTATATCTGCCAGAATGGACGCCATTTAGTGCACAGTAAAACTCTCGGTTTTGGAGGAATTCAGATATCCAGGCTACTAAATAATGTGGAAACTGAAGAGATTGCAATTTTTGCAATAGAATGCTATGCTCAACGCTATCATAGGCCTTGGCTATATCTAGCGTTATCAAGGCAGCGTACATTTTTTGGCGTCGCGCTAAAAGAACTCGACTTTCGAGATCAGCATGCGCATTCCAGATGGAACACTTTTGACGGAAACCAATTTGGCAAGGGCTGAGGATATTTTCTTTATTCATGAATTCCGAAACACGTATAAGTATGACTCATTCAATTAATTTTACAATGTTTGATGTTATTGCAATTGGTCTAATATTATCAATGGACAAGGCACCGCCTTTATTCTTAAGTAAAGGAATTATTTTGGCAAGTTTCCATTCTGGGTGTATCCAAGCATGTTTAATGGAATAATTTACTAGCTCTAATAACGTCTGAGATGACTCGTCAAAAAGAATTTTTAACATTTTTGAAGTTACTTTATCAGGACCGGGAGCAGCGGCTGGTAATCTCATAACTATAGGAGAAAGCTCAGAAACGGAAATTTGGGGATCATAATTAACTGGTTCCATTGGCATTACAGGTATCGAGCCCGAAGGAAGTGCAGACGAGAAACGCTTCTCCAGTCCTTTGGCAATTGTTTCAATTGTGTCTATTGCTTCATGTGGAGTCAAAATGAAGGAATGTAGATTTTGTGCGTGCGGAATCTTTTTCCGCGAGCGTAAAAAACCAAAAAGAGCAGTTCGATTGCCAGATTTAGAAAGGAAATCAAAATGCTTAGCATCATACTCGTCCTTCGCTTTTGCAACTGTACGTTTAAAAGTAGCAGCAATGAACTTGTAATCCTGCCAGTTTTTCGGGCACTGGTTGTGGAGAAGCTTTTTCCATGCCGCCTTTCTACGTCTGTAATCTCGGGAACAATCAGCATTCCACCAAACAGCTGAAGTATTCCCCTTTGAGCTCCGTACCAAGATCTCAGACTTCTTACGGCAATCCTCAATCACCGAGCATAGGCGTTTTGATTTTTCTTCTTCATCCGTGTTAGTCAATGACTCAAGATTAGAGCGTAACGTTGACTGAAAGTTATTATAGTTGATAAATGACTTCAACTGAGAAGTCGCTGGAGTTACAGGGTGATTAACCTCAAACGCAATCGGTATGTGGTCACTAGAGGTGCCACAATCAAGTGTCGACCAAGTATTAACGAAGAGACTGGGAGAGGTAAAAGTTAAATCTAACACAAATTGACTGTGTTTTCTTACAAATGTGGCCGAACCCGAATTTCTACAGGAAAAGTTATTATTTGTTATCCAATCCTAAAGACGCTTGCCACAACTATCTGTCTTGTAGCCCCATGACACATGATGCGAATTAAAATCACCAGCCAGAAGAACTGAGTTTCGACAATTAACTAATAGCAGATCTAGAGGTTTTGTATCTTGTACACCGCTAGGGAAATAAGCATTCACTAAGGAAAACGGACAGTGCCCTGGAATTTCAAAGTCTAGGGCCAATAACTCACAATCTATAGAAGATAACTGGAAAGAAATCTTAGCCCTGTGACAGAATTTTGTACAGACAAATATAATTAAACCTCCTCCTTTTGATTGGCGATCTTGTCGGAATGAATGATAATTTTGTAAATAGAAATGCTTTTCGGCTGTTAGCCAAGTTTCTTGCAAAATAATTATGTGTGGATTATATTGAGAAGAAATGTAAACTAAATCTGTTGAAGCTGTTAGAATTGAACGACAGTTCCACTGGATAACTCTTAGTGCCCCTATGATTGTGAAATCTTGGCAGCCGCAACTGCCTGCCCCAAAATATTATCCTTTGGCTTTAATGTATGCTGATGTTTCTTTGATTTTGGTTGGGACCGCGGAGAAGAATGATTGGACATGGGAGACCCACACCGTTTTAGAATTCTCACATCTGATTCTACCATCTCTGCGTCATCAATGTTTTCATCGTCATCTGGGAGAGCAGCCTTGTTAGGCGAAGCAACAGTAGTGCTTTCAAGCAGTTGAGAGCTTTCAGAGGGCATATTTGCTATGAAAGGGGCTGTTCCTGATTGCAGGGCTTGCGTTAGCTGAACTGCCAGAACGTTAGAAAAACACTCTGTGACAGTAGCAACTATTCGGTCGACCATTTTATTCATGGATGCTTCCACTGCAGTCATTATCGCCTTTGAGATTGATGCATCCATAGGCACACCTGATCGGGCTGACACACCTGCATAACCGTGTAATCGGTCCTTAACTTCTATTACAGCGTCACGACGCGAACAGCGGCAAGCCGTTCTATTCCTTCTTCCTCTTCTTCTTCAAGCTTCCAGACTCGCCCGTCATCATGCCATAAAATCATTAACATCGCTAGACTTCCTCGTCCACGATCGGGATGATCGCTCGGTGGCCCCGGGTCATGTTACGGACGACAAGGAAGAAGGAGCGGGCAGCGGCGCGGGCAGGAGCGCTCGCGCTAGGCCGGCGAACATTCATTAAACGTCATCTACCATCGTCATCGGTCATGTTCTGTCTCCTGTCTTCATCGGCTTGCGCTTCGTAACAATATATATATTTTTTTACGGTGAAATAAGAAAGGGGGTGTTTTTTACAATGCTGTGGCAGCGGGCAAGGTGAAGCATACTAGCCCCCCCAAACCAACGCTCCTTCCTCTTCTTCTGACACCATCACAATCATTCATCGTCATCAGTATAGAGTGACATTTCCCCCTACTCAGCCGTAGCCCTCTGGGAGTGTTCGTCACTCGTGCGAGGCTGACACGGCTTAAAGCGGGCAAAATGACATAGTTCGGTTTTGGCAGATCGACGACGCGATGCTTGCAGGCGGGCTATTGCATAAGTTAAATCACTGATGCGTTTGACAGCCACAAATGAACCGTCATAGTGGGCCAAGTTTTTGATGTAGGCCGCGGCGCCGAACTGGACGCCACAAATTGCTAGCATTGATTTACATGGCTAGCGTGTTGATAAGCGTTCTGTTGACGCGCTCAGTCAAACCAATTGTCTGGGGATGGTATGGCATCGAATTTCGGGAAGTTACGGCGCATAAACGCATGAGCTCTTCAACAACATCAGCAGTGAATTGTCGGCTCCGATCAGTGATGACAATTCGTGGCTGCCCGTGCCGTAAGATAGTGCAGCAGGAAAAGCGACACCTGATGCGCCGTAGCAGATGGAAGAGCGGCGGTTTCACAGTAACTTGTGAGATAGTCCACGCAGATTACAATCCAGCAATTTCCATCCATGGACTTCGGAAACGGACCTACGATGTCAACGCCTTTTTTGATCAAACGGAGCTGTCGGGGTCTTCACAGGGTGCAGCAAGCCAGATGGAATTGCAGTATGACGTTCGTGGCGTTGACATTGTTTGCAACTGGCAACGTATCAATCGTCGAGCGCATTCTGGGCCAGTAAAATCTTTCTTGAGCACAGAGAAGTGTTCGAACCGATCCAAAATGCCCAGAAGTTACACCATCATGCATGACACGCAATTCGTCCGTGCAAAGCGTCTTGGGAAATACGAGTAGGTATCGCTTGCAGACAGGCGAATAACTCTTTTTCCATTGGAGGCCATCAAGCACAAAAAAAAACGGTTTGTAGCTACGCTGGCTTGGGCGGCGGCAAAGAGAGGCTGTAGACTGCTATCCCTTTGCTGTCCCGTTTTGAAAACTGTCGTGACGCTGGGACTAAGTCGACCCGGCCTTCGCTTGGTAGCGTGCAGAGACTCCGGGTTGATGAAGGATTGAATCTTCGAAGTTGGTAAAATATATACAAGCAGGTTTAATGACACTTTGAGAAAACTTATTAACATAAAAAGGGTATATCAGCAAAATGGCAAGCGTTAAGAGTACATAGCGAGAAGCATCTGAATGAGCCGTTTACCCAGGGCTCAGAGCGTCATTTCGTGCTCTGCAAAGTCCTTAAATCCCCTATGTCCAGTCCCTCTTTGAAGATGCTGACCAATCAGTTCCAGGTCACACCCCTCAGATATCGGCAACCAATCGAACACATCACTGCACTGATGGTCTGATGCACTGACTGGTCCAGTATTGTTTCGTCGGGCATGGTCACTTGTCGGGTAGAGCTTGGGAACGGCGAGGAGGTAAATTTCGATTCTTCTGCAATGATCAGCTATGCTGGTTCCGGCAAATGCATTTCCTTCTCAGAAACCCACGTGTACGTGCGCAACACGAATACTGCTCCCAGCATTGTCCCTTTCCGGCATTTGCAACTCTTTCCTGCATTCATGGAAAATTCTCTAATGGCCGTAATCTTCATGCTCCTTTCTTCTTCTGTACGTCAGCGGGCGTGTCACTCTGATCTTCTCCTTTGGACAATAGGCATTCCTCACTTGACAATAGCGCCTCTCGACGGGAAGGGTGAACAGTTGAACAAAAGCACTTCCGGCTATTTCTCACAGGGCGACGTTTCTTTGTAATTTTCTTGACGTTCCCTTGACAGGGTCAACTTGGCAGTTGTAGGGTCACGACAAAGCAAAGCATGCTCACACAAAAAGATTCATGGGAACAGGCTCACTTAGAGCCCTTGCACCAACAGCATATATCAATACCATGCCCACAGGCGCACAATAGTGCGCGAAAGCGCGGACCATGCACGGTCACAACAGCCTCCTCCCCCGCCAAAAGAGTCACGGAGGGCAGCAGTCGCAGCTGCTGCATGAAGAGACGACTTAATGGCCTGCACATGAACGCTTGAAGCTCGCTCTCGCTTGTCGCGT
Source organism: Amblyomma maculatum (assembly GCF_055883805.1). Classification (NCBI taxonomy): domain Eukaryota; kingdom Metazoa; phylum Arthropoda; class Arachnida; order Ixodida; family Ixodidae; genus Amblyomma; species Amblyomma maculatum. The sequence continues at coordinate 193,289,238 of NC_139347.1, read as the reverse complement.
TGTCTTGATTGTCGTAGGCCAAATTGCTTGAGCTGTCTCTGGAACTCAACCCCATGTTTAAGCCAGCACTCGGCTCTCGTCTGAAGAGACCAGGTCAAAAGAAAACTGCCATCGTTGTCCGAGAAAAGCCCACACTCGAGAATCTCGGGATCCACGTATGCCTAGAAAACCAAACGTGCTGCTTTACATAGTCACATATATACCAGCGCACGAAAAAAAAAGAACCTGAGTATCAATTTGGATACATGGTGAGGAGCACCTCGGACCGCTTAGAAACAGCAGCTAAGCGCGTCCGCATTCCCATTTAACTTCCCTTTTTGTATCTTATTTCAAAATTGTACTGCTGTAAAATCAAGCTCCACCTGAGAAAGCGACTGTTCTCCCATGTCGCAGTTTGCAGCCAAGCCAGGAGACAATGGTCCGTCTCTACGGTGAATTTGGCCATTCCAAGACAGCACTGCAGTTTTTGAATGGCCCATACAATGTAAGCGCACTCTTTCTCTGACGCGCAATAAGTTGCTGGTCTCAACGAGTTCCTTAGTGTTATGTATGCGATTCAGGAGGTTCAGAACGAATTCTACTACTGTTGTGTCTTCTCCGCGCCCCTCCCAGGTTTCGCGCACCATTCGCAAAGGTGAGTGCAGTGACCTTCCGTACACCAACTCGGCTGGGCTAAATCCAGTGGATTCGTGCGGCACTGACCGCAAAGCGAAACGTGCTGCAGGCAGGCAGGTATCCAATTCGCGCTTGGTTTCATAGCACAGTCCCCTCAGGACGCGTTTGAGAACAGAATGCCATCTTTCTACGCTGTCGCTCTGTGGATAGTGGATCGATCTGTGCACTACCTTAATGCCGCATCGTTCGAGAAATGAGGTGGTAAGGACACTTCTGAAAACGCTACTCTGATCACTTTGGACCTCGAAAGGGAATCCAACTCGTGTAAACACTGACAGCACCGAATCCACTACACTCTAGGACGTCCCCTCGCGCAGCGGAATAGCCTCTAGAAACTTTGTGGCTGGGCATAACATAGTGAGGATATACCGGTACCCTGACTCTGTCACAGGAAGTGGTCCAACTACATCTATTACTAACCGGTGAAACGGCTCGGTAGTGATTGGTACTAACACCATCGGAGCTTTTCACTTATCTTGCGCCTTTCCAACCCGCTGCCACGTATCGCATGACCGTACAAAAGTTTCCGTGTCCTTAAAACTTCCAGGCCAATAATATTCTTGCAACAGCCTCTGCTTTGTTTTCCTTATTCCAAGGGGACATGACCACGAGCTGCCATGGGAAAGTCGCAGTAGGTCTTCGCGGTACTTTTGGGGAACGACCAATTGGTCCCTCTCTACACCGCGCTTATCCTTGAATAAGCGATACAGCACTCCCTTTCTCATCTCGAAAGAAATATTCTTTGCTGTCTTAGTGGCGCGGTGGTGCTCTCTTATATCCTGTATCTTGGGATCATTGGCTTTCTCTATAGCTAAGTCCTCTCGGGTTCCACTTAGAAGTCTCGTGAGATTACAAGACACTGGCGGCAAGAGGTTACTCTCAAGAATGTCCTCATTCCGCGTCTCATCAAGCTCACTTTCAAGTTGACTTATCTGAGATGCCTCGCTCTCAAAGTTTTCTGACCCGCTGTCTTCCGCATCGACCACTGTTTTAACTGCCGTTTCCTACGCTGTGGAATTTTCTAGAATGAGCAGTGTAGCTAGTTCTCACGCCTTTGAACGTGTTAAGGCTTGCACAACTGTGTCTCCGAAAAGGATGCCCCTCTTTCACAGCAGCATGTCCGATTTGTTGGAAAACAGATACGGATAGCACTTAGGAAGCTTTCCTGAAACGGCAGCCCCGGCCGTTGACTCGCCGAAAGGGCCCTCGATGATCCCCTTCGCGATTAGCAAGCACACACTCTGTTCCTCCACTACCTGGCGGATCCATGCACACTGTCCTGTATAGTCGGAAGGCGACACATACGCCGGATGGACAACATCCATCGTTGCGACCGAATCGCGCAGTACCTTGCAAGACTTCCCGTTGACTACTAGGTCATGCATGTAGGGTTCCAAAAGCTTCATGTTTTCATCGCAGTCACTGGCATACGATAAAGCAATCTTTTCTTTCCGGCTGTTGACGGCAATGTGACCCTGCTCATATTACACCTAAAGCGTGTGAGCGGCTTCCTAGCCTCAAGCTTGTTCTTTGTGTTCTGCGCGTTGGTCACTTCCCCACTTTTCTCACTGCCGTCTTTTCTAGGGAGTTTGCCTGAAGAAACCTTCCTTTCTTCGTTTGCAACTCTAGCAAAGTGCCTTTCCTGACGGTTATTCACACTCAACTTGGGCTTGCGGGGCCTATCCAATGCTGGGTTGCTGAATTGGCGCGAAGCGTACTCCTCAATGAGTTCGGCAGCTTCAGTTGCCGACTTAATGTTGCCTCGGTCCTGTAGCCAATTTCTTTCATTTTCTGGGAGGCAGTTATAAAACTGCTCCAAAAGAATTCGCTCGACTACAGCGTCCCTATCACTGTAGGAATCAGTGCTCTTTAGCTACTCGCCCAAATTGACTCTTAAATTGTACAGGAATTCAGGGTAACTCTCGTCCCTGAACTTAGTAACATTCCGAAAACGTTGTCTGAACGCCTCGGCGCTAAGCCTATACTTTCTCAGAAGGCAAGCCTCGACCTTCTCGTATTTGTCCGCGTCCTCCTTGCGTAGCCGCCCGCCAACCTTCGCTGTCTTGCAGGGCAGAACCGTCAATAATCTCTGAGACCAAGTGTCTCGCTGGAAGGACTGTTTTTCGCAGGTTCGGTCAAAGTTAGCCAGATATAGACCGATATCCCCTGATATCACATATGGCTGCATATACTTTGACATCTTGAAATCTGCCTCCTTGTTGAGAAGAGGTACCACTAGCTGGGACAATTGCCCGACCTCTTGCTCAACTCTACTTCTAATTTCCGGAGGTCAATTTCTTGCTCCAGCCTTTTTGCTTCTGTGTCAATTTCACGCTCACGCCTCTTTTCCTCTTTTTCCCGCTCTTTCTGCTGTCTGAGCTGCTCCTCCTTTTTTTTGTCCGATGAGATTCCATGCTTGACTCAGCTCCTCATCATCGGTTCCCAAATCAGTGATTGCCTTTAAAATCAAAGGCTTTCGTGCCAAACCACTTGTATCAGTTACCAATTCCTCGCACAATAGCAACAGTTCCGGTTTCTGCAGCTTTTGTAGGTCCATGATCACTCCGAGTGTCGGCTGCTTCCAAAACAACTGTGCAAACTACCAAACCTAAAGGCGTTTCAACACTCTATATCAGTTCTAAAATCTAACCCTGTTCTATAACCTGGTCCCCATCAGAAGAAAAGCCAATCACTCACCCACACATGCGATCGATGTTCCGAGCTGCTCTCTTGTTGGCCGATTGTTGCTCCTGCTTGTTGCTTGAGATGCCACCTCCGATCACCAGATGTTGTGGCTTGTAGCTTCAGATGCCACCTCCGATCACCAGATGTCGTGGCTTGTAGATTCTGATCCACCTCCAATCACCAGATGATGTGGCTTGTAGATTCAGATCCCAAAGCTGGTCACCAGTTGTGATGCTGTGACTAGGTAGACCCGGCCTTCACTTGGTAGCGTGCAGAGACTCCGGGTTGATGAAAGATTGAATCTTCGAAGTTGGTGAAATATATACAAGCAGGTTTAATGGCACTTTGAGAAAACTTATTTACACGAAAAAAAAGGGTGCGAATTCGGCTTGAAAAATTGCACCACCTACAGATACTTGCGCACTACACACACCCAGAGGTCGCGACGACTCACCCCACAAAACGTTGAAGCACGATTATATTCAAATATCACTTTTCTACGCAACAAGCGCCTTAACAGGTTAATCATCACAGATACAGTCGTACCCGTATCCACCAAAGCTAATGTACACACACCATTAATGAACACACGAAGTTTGTTTTTGAGCCTCACAATCGGAGGGGTGTTGGCACACAGCGCATTTTCAGCGGCCTCACCCCCATTGGTCGCGCTGGTTAGTTTTCCTGGCGACGCGACATGGAGCGCCGCCGCGGTGATGAAGAACGACGCGAACGGAAGGCGGGTGGAGGAGTAGCACTTCTATCAAATGCAGAGGAATAGCCGCGGAGATTCTCGTTATGGATGTTGCGGTAATACCCGCGCGGAGTATTTGACTGCTGAAAAACGGGGTTACATTGCCGATTGTTGGGTACTGTTGGAGGCGCCGGGCGTTTATAGCGGGGCGGGAACCTACTGCCGCAGTACCTGGCGATGTGACCTTCGACGCCGTAGCGGTAGTATATCGGTATATCGGTGGGGAAGGCAGAAAATGTTGTTGTGGTTAAGAACCAGGTACAGCAGGGTGCGTCGTAGGTCTGGCTGAGTGCTCATACTGCTTAAGAATTCTGGTCGATCGAATTGAAGATCTAGGTGCACATGAGGCGACATCATACCTTGGGGCACGTTAAAGAATCCCAGGTGGTCGAAATTTCCGGAGTCCTCCACTACGGTGCCTCTCACAGCCTGAGTCGCTTTGCGACGTTAGACCAGATGGAGAGGACCAGATACACCCACCGTAGCCTGGGTTTATTAAGTCACGCCGGTAGATAAGACGCACTGACAATATTTTCAGAGAACAGCCCTCACTTATACACCGGAAAATACGGTATGAAGGTATTCCACATCCCGCAAGTTATCCTGGTTGCCACCAAAATAAAACTACGGAGGCAACCCTAGGGCACGTTGTGCAATCCAAATTTCAGAATATTTAAAATTTAAAATCCGCCCCAAACTCTGTAATATGACAAAATTGCAGCTCTGGAAACGTTGCAGTTCTTTCCATGTTCTCTACGTATCGCTACAGGACCATGGCTTTACCAATTTTCAACGCAGGAGGCAACTGTCATTATCGCACTCAGCCCTTTTTGCGCGAAATCACTATTTCCTGGGGTAAATCGGCATCAAGAAGTCATGTGGCAAGCATCGGCCTTTCATCACAAAACATTGGTCGTTGAACTAAGCAGCATGTGCGAAAGTCTTGCGCGCAGATAACATCTGATGGAGACAACGACGTGTAGTGCACAACCCAAGAGCATATTGCAGCCTGCACGCAGGATGATCGGCTGCGGGGATACTTCCACGTTTCGAACCCGATTTCCACATGACATTTGAGGGTTCGGATCCTCTACGACGATTTTTAGGGCGAAAGCCTTTCTTGGTTCAGGGGAGTATTGTATACAGTTTCTTTCATCAGAAAGTATTGACATGTAGTAGTCGTTAATATCAGTGTCCAGTTCCCGTGACGAAAAGTATCCGCCTGTAATAGGTCCCCACTAATTACCAATTAAGCAATACTTACTGACTTACAATTAAAAACACTATTGTTAATTAAGTACTAATTCGAGGTTATAATTGCTCATTAAGAGCCACTGCACCTCAGCGGAAGGGCCATAAGGCGAGCGTGACAATGGCAACGTAGACGGCGCCACAATACCTCGAAGGAGGGGTGAGAGGTGAGTGTCACCATGGCAATGTAAGAGGGGAGGGAGGGGAGGGCCTTGTGCCTCGGCGAAGGGTATGAGAGCGGTGTGCTACCTCATCAGTCAGTCTTCGGACGTCGCAGACACTATGTGTGGTTTTGAAATATCACACGTAAGGAGGCATAACTACCACTCATAATGTTTTTATTGTGAAAGCATTACATTCGGACACAAGCTTTACACGATTTCGCCAGGCTCTGAACCTCCGGCTATCAGAGCAGATCCAAACGAAGGTATTTTTAGTGGGTAGCTAGTACGAAACCTCATAGTTATCGCCGTAACCAATAACGCCGTCAGGCGTATTGGGATTCTCTTACGTCATCAACTTCCTAATCAACATCAACTTCCACCCGAGTGCAATGAACCTAAACACTCCGCTATCGCACTGCCCTCTTGAGGCGCTTCATGCGATGCCGAAATATCCTAGTGCACTCCCGCTTAGGTCATGACTCAGCGATTTTGAATATCTTTACATTAAGCTGGACCTTGAAACCCTAAGCTGAAACCGAATATGACATAGACTCAACGTGAAGAGCTTGCGCACACAGCATCTGGGCCCGTATTCCGAGTTTGCGTCTTTACCGAAGTGTCGCTATCTCAAGTGACCTCGAGCCTTCCGACTGGTTGAAACGCCGAAACTGGTTTTTGTTACGGCGGAACCGGAAGAGGTGGCAACATCATTTTCCAGCGTTTCCACCAATCAGGTGACTAGAGGTCGGGGAGATATCGACACTTACGATAACGACGCAAACTCGGAATACGGGCCCTGGTCACCCTAGCTAAATCAGCCGCAATTTTCCCAGGCTTGCATTGAGGGTTTAAGGCAATTTACTTTGAAATTTTGCTTTCTCCTTTCAAGGAACCTCGCCGCAAATTATGCAACTCATCCGCCGCATTAGTAACCGCCACTCTGGCTTCATGAAAGACTACTCTGCGCTTAGTACAAGCCTTTGTGATCAGTTGCATAGCCTACGCGTGCCCTTTGACATATTAAGTCAGCTGAAAAAACAGAACGTGGAAGCCGTAATCGGAAAAATTCGTTAAACAGGCAGTTATGCTTCCCGTTCATAAAGCGACAGAGAAAGTCTTAGGCCTCGGTGTTCATAGCACCCCAAGGGAGACTATTGAAGCGGTCACCATCTCGCAATACGAACGGCTATCAGGCACATCAACTGGCAGATACATTCTGTCCTCACTAGGCATAAATTACAAAGGACAGGGTGGACTGACAACTGACCTTCCCAAACATATACGATAGCTTTCGGTCATCCGACCGATGCCTCGGAACATGCACCCAGATTTCCACGCTGAACGTCGTGCACAGAAAGCCAAATCTGGCCGCACGTTTTCTTAACGATACATCTGTAGAGTATGTCAATGCAGCAGATTCCTCGACTGGAATGATGAAAGCCGTGATCATACAGAACATGGTGAAGTCATAACTGGGGGCACTGCACGTACTCAACACACAGATGTTGGTGAAGAAGCAACCGTTGCTCTAGCCATTGTGGGATTCTCGGCAGAAACCATAGTCACCGACTCAAAACTGGCCATACTTATTTACACGTTGGGAAGGATCTCCCGACAAGCAGCGCTTATTGTGCAAAATTGTCAGCCCTTGTGGCGCATTCGCTTAATGTGGAAGCCTGCTCGTATGCCTCCCTTATTGGTAATGAGGTGGGGCTCATAGTCTAGCTCGAGAATTGTCCCGTCCAGCGAGGCCGTGCTGCCCACCCGCTATAAACTCCGGCAAGGACAGGTTGTTTTCTTATAGAAAAATCGTGCAGCATTACAGGCTTGCCAGACTCCCTCTGTAGACAAAACGCTCTACAAACGACAGGCCAAAGCATGACGTAAACTTCAAACTAATACCTATCCAAATCTCTTACTATGTTGCCTATATTCGGAAAGAGTCTATTCTGACAAATGCAAAAACTGTGATGCCAACGCCGATCTGACTCATATGATCCGGAAATTCCCACAGTCCCTACCTGTGAACCACTTCAAATGCTACTCTAATCACTGGGAGAGACTACTGTTCAGCCCAGACCCGGGGACACAAATAAAGCTCTGAAAATACCGCCGCTGTCCAAGGAATAGCGGCCGTCGTTATAGCGGCTTGTCTGTATCCGCTGGAAATAGAATTTCCCTATCACTACCACCACCATCACATTAGAGACTACACCCCATGACTGGATTTCTAACACATGGCTCACTTACATTTTTTTTACAATGCAAGCACACTAAAGCACAACTGAAGATGCTTTTTTGCCGGGGATATCGGAAGCAACTGCAGTTCATATCTTGGTTACCCAGGAACCACGGTACATCGCTAGTTGTACAAAGCCTCCCAAAATATTGTAACAGTTGTTACACCGAAACAACTACTGTGGCTGCTGAGCGAGAGCACTGAGACAGCTGAACCAGCGAACGAGGGCACCAGGAACGGGGGCCACACTTCAACGTCGTCTACTTCGTCCCATTTCGCTCCTTCTTCTAGCTCTAATGCACGTGTCACTGCCCCCTACTCTGGAGCATCGCCCCAATGCGGTGTTACCGTCAGACAGAAGAGCGGGGAGAAAAAGCGTTCAAAAGTTACACAACGAGTTTGGCATCGCGGAGTAGGCTACATGCAGCATGAAAGTCAGTCGGGGGTTCGCTCGTAGTATGGCTTCATTCGCACCACATGCACAACGTCAGTGCGCTTGCCGTTGTGCGATGAATGAGCCGGCGAGGCTGACACAACTTCATACAATATGTCGCTGAGGCGGCGGACAACAAGGTAAGGGCCGAAGTTGCGGCGCAGTACCTTTTCGGACAGCCCGCAGTGACGAATGGGCGTCCAGATCCACACAGAGTCGCCCGGGTTGTAGGTAACGTAGCGGCGTCCAAGGTTGCAGCGGTCAGCATCGATCTGCTGCTGGCGGTGAATACGCTGTCTGGCCAGTTGCCGCGCTTCTTCCGCGCGCTGAACATATATGGCGACATCGACGTCGAGTTCAGTCTCACTTTCAGGGAGGTCCACTGGCAGCATAGCAGCCAGGGTGGTGGTTACGCGGCGACCGAAGACTAATTCAAACGGAGTGAACCGCGTCGTTTTTTATTTCGCGCTATTATACGCGAACGTTGCATATGGAAGAATTTGGTCCCATGTTTTGTGCTCGACATCAACATACATGGAAAGCATGTCGGTCAAGGTCCTGCTGAGGCGTTCCACCAAGCCATTTGTCTGTGGGTGGTAGGCTGTTGTACGTGTATGGTTAGTGTGCGTAAGCTTTTGTACAGCCTGAATAAAGCGAGCCGTAAATGCAGCTCCACGGTCGGTAACGATAGCTGCAGTAGCCCCATGACGAAGGACTATGTTGTGGACAAAGAATTCGGCGACTTCAGCAGAAGCTTGCAAGTGACGCAGTTTCAGCGTACCGTGTCAAGTAATCCGTCGCGACCACAATCCACCGTTTTCCAGTGGACGACTTCGGAAAAGGGCCGAGGAGGTCTATGCCAATTTGCTGAAAAGGAGTATTTGGGGCTGCTATGGGCGGCAGAATGCCAGCTGGTATCAGAAGGAGATTTGCGCCATTGGCAATCACGGCATGTTGCTAGTATTTACGCACTGATGGTAGTAAATTGGGCCAGTAGTACTTGAGCCGAATCTTTGCCAGTGTGCGACTGATCCCCAAATGGCCGGCGGATGGTTCATCATGCCAAGCGCTCAAGATTTCGGGCCGTAACTGGGATGGCACAACAAGCAGAAACGTCTCCCTGGTGCTGTCAAAGTTGCGCTTGTAGAACACTCCACGTCGCAGAGTGAAGGACCGCAGCCCACGATGAAACAAACGGGGTACATTAGCATTAATACCCTCCATGTATTCAATGAGTGCCGACAACTCAGAGTCGAAGTTGCGCCATACGGGGGATACTAACGGCACAAAGGATAGGGCAATCATCGGTGATGTCTTGCGTAGCCGGTTCCACGGGTGCTCGTAATAAACAGTGTGCGTCTTGGTGCTGCCGGCCCGAATTATAGACGACTGTCATGCCGTACTCCTGTAGCCGGAGGCTGCACCTGGCCAACCGCCCGGAAGGATCTTTAATACTGGCTAACCAGCATAGCAGGTGATGATCACTGACAACACGAAACGGTCGCCCGTAGATGTATGGTCGGAACTTCGGAACTTACTCAGAGCCCAGATGACGGCAAGACACTCTTTTTCTGTGGTCGAATAGTTCCGTTCCGGACGAGAACGTGTACGGCTCGCGTAGGCGACGACTCGTTCTGCACCATCCTGCTACTGTATAAGGATCGCTCCTAGGCCCACATTACTGCCGTCAGTGTGGATATCTGTGTCTGCATTCTCGTCAAAATGAGCTAGTATCAGTGGACTTTGTAGGCGGCGACGGAGTTCCTTGAAGGCTTCATCTTGGGCACTCCCCCATAAAAAGGGTGTGTCATCTCGAGTCAAGGCTGTCAATGGCTCAGTTAGGCGAGAAATATCTTTATTAAAGCGACGGTAATAGGAGCAGAGGCCCAGAAAACGTTGGAGGGCCTTTTTGTCGGTTGGACTTGGGAAACTGGAGACGGCGGAAGTCTTGTCGGGATCTGGGAGAACACCTTGTGCGCTGACCACATGTCCCAAGAAACGGACCTCCTCGGAGGCGAAATGACATTTCTCTGTCTTGATAGTTAATTGCGCAGACTGGAGAGCTTGAAGGACAATGCGCAATCGCTGCAAGTGTTGTTCGAAACTAGACAAAAAGATGACCACGTCGTCCAGGTACACAAGGCGTGACTGCCACTTCAGACCAACTAGTGTCCATCATGCGTTCAAACGTGGCCGGCGCAGAGCAGAGCCCAAACGGGAGCACCTTAAATTCGTACAGACCGTCGGGCGTCACGAAAGCTGCTTTCTCGCGGTCTCGCTCGTCCACCTTGATCTGACAATATCCGCTTTTCAGATCTATGGAAGAGAAGAACCTGGCGTCTCGGAGTCGGTCAAGTGCATCATCAATCCTGGGTAGTGGGTATACACGTCCTTTTTAGTAACCTGATTCAGTTTCCTGTAATCAACGCAGAATCGTAACGTGTTGTCTTTCTTTTTCACCAGGACGACCGGCGACGCCCACGGACTTGTTGACGGCTGTATAACATCATCTGCAAGCATTTCATCGACTTTCACTCTAATAGCCTCCCGCGCCTTAGGCGAAACACGGTATGGACACTGACAAACTGGTGGCGTGGCTGAATCGATGACGATGAGATGCTTGGCTACCGGCGTACGTCCGACCTTGGAGCTCGTCGCGAAGCAGTCTTTAAAATCAAGTAGCAGGGATGACAGAAGGTTCTTTTGATGAGGTGACAAACCCGGGTTGATTTTAACCTTCTGAGGGGCGTTGTGTGCTGCGGCATCGTCATGAAGATTCATCTCCACGGGGCACAGATTCGGACACCCATCTACATTGTGGAGGAAAACGACAGCCGTTCTCTTTGCGAGGTGCTGAAATTCATTGGTGAAATTCGTCAGGAAAACTGTCGCACAGCCGTCATTCAGGTCGACAAGACCGTTCGCAATAGCCACTCTCTTCTCGAGCAACAGCGAAGGGTTACTGTCCGCAATACATTCGTAGTCATGAAACCAGTCGTTCCTCACTAACATGAGCACACTGGACCGTGGTGGCAGCATTGCGTCGTCCTCGACGATACGCAGAGCGTTGACTCCTAAGTCTTCTGTGTCACTGTGCGCCACGGCTTGCTTTCTCATAAATGTGACTCGCGCCTCGTGCAGGTCGATCACAGCACCGTTTGCCTGTAGAACGTCGAGGCCCAGGATCAAATCCCTCGAACACTCGCGCAAGACGACGAATTCACCGACGTAGATGAAACCGCGGATGCTGATTCCGGCTGTGCATCTTCCGGCCGAGCTAATGAGGTGACCTCCAGCCGTGCGAATGCTAGGGCCCTACCATGGCGTCAAACCTTTGCTCATGTCCTGCGCAAGGGCATGGCTCATCCCCAAATAATCGGCACCAGTACCAAGAAAAGCGACAGCCTCAATACCGTCAATTGTCACACACAATTCAGAGGTAGCACATCGGATGCTGTCGCTACCCTGCCCCTGTGAGAAATCAGCGTTTCGGTGTATCGGCAACGGAGGATCTTTGGTTTTCCCGAGAGCAGCGTCCTTGCCTCCGGAGACCATTGGAATTAGTTTTCCCGATGTGGACTGGGAGAACGCCGCTCAGGATAGCCGGCGTCTCGGAGAGCACTTGGGGAACGGTAACGCCGAGGAGACGACGATCTAGAGTCATAACGGCCGTATGTTCCAAGCCTCTGACGAGCCGACAGGTAGGCTTCGATTTCGAATGGTCATTCGCCGTTTCGTGGGCAAGGATCGTGGGGCGCGAAACCACGCAGGCCCACTCGGCGATACGGGTAGGCCCTGTTAAGATGACCCGCCTTCCCACAGTGGTAGGAGAGGGGCCGCCGGTCTGGTGCACGCCACATTTCACATTTCCGTGGCCGATGATAGGCTGGTCTAGCAGGCAACCGGGCAAAACCAGACTGCTGCACTGTTTGAGTCGTGGTATTGACGATATTGACGTCGTAGGCAGGTGCTGGCTCCCGGCAAAGGACAGACGCATAGGTAGGTATGACCTCATTCTGGCTAGGACCCTCAGGGAGTTGTTGCTGCGCTGTAGTTCCTCCCTGATGATCGACCTGATTAGGGCACATAAAGCGGCCACATCGCTTCCAAGCGACACCGAAGAAACAGCGGGGCCAAGCGTGCTCTCATGCTGATTGTATTGCCTGGCTCGTTGCAAGAGCGTTGTTTCCATGGTGGTCGCTTCAGTGAGGAATTCGACAACAGTACGCAGTAGACTGCGCACAAGACCGGCAAAAAGCTCCTGCTTGACCCCACGCATGAGGTGGCGTAGCTTCTTCTCCTCCGCCATGGAGGTGTCAGCACGCTTGAAGAGGCGCGTCATGTCCTCCACATACATGCGAACGCTTTCGTTGGTGCGCTGGTTGCGGGAGTGAATCGCAGCTTCCGCTTTCTCCCGGCGGTCTGCGCTGGGGAATGTAGGTAGGAGATTTAGGCGAAACGTCTCCCATGTAGACATGCTGTCGTGGTTCTTGAACCATGTCTTAGCGAAGTCTTCAAGCGCGAAAAACACGTTATGGAGCTTACGGTCGTCGCTCCAGCCGTTGTAGCGGGCGACGCGCTCATAGGTGTCCAACCAGTCCTCCGCATCTTCGTATACATCGCCGTGAAACGATGGTGGTGTTCGCGGCGTGTGGTAGAGGATGGGCGCCTGGGACCTACTCTCTGCGGCCATTTGCGGTGGAACCGTCGGTCGAGCCTGCGTCGTCCTCGTCGGGGTTGTAAGAGGTCCGAATTCAAGTGACTGGCCGCGGAGGCGGCGACTAGGGCGCTGATGAACCGGTTTGAGCTCCGTGTTCTTATCTCGTATGCGTACGCAGATCGGGAAGCGTATACCCAGCACCTCCACCAGATGTGTAACAGTCGTTACACAGAAACAACTGCCACGGCCGCTCGATAGAAGCGCACTAGGTGCGGCCTGCTACGTCGCCTGAAACCGGCGGGAGGCGCCTACTTCACGTCGCTCCCGCCGTGGCGCCACCGTTCGGGGACAGCCGCGCGCGGAGAGCTGCGCCTGGCTGCGCTTTCAGGAAGGTGTCGGCGAGGTAGAACCCTTTTATTTTAAGGTTATAAGAGCTCCGCTTCACAAAATTTGGCAACACGAATTAGAATATACTGTCACGTCCAGTGCGACCATGTCAACACTTAGCGCTTGCTCGGCAAGGATGTATACTGGAGTGTACCCCGAAAAAAATGTGACGGTAGTTTAAGGCCACTGGATTGAAGAGCTCGCATTACCATGATGCTGCATTCGGATAAAATTGTTTCTCACATGAAAAAGTCACCCGGCTGTGAACAATTCGAAGCTGTTCAGCTGCCATGGTAGCCTAATGCATAACTATGTCGCGAATTCCGTGTGTAATTTTTATACCATTTACTCATTCCTGCATACAGCTTTTATACACAAACTGATGTCAACCTGTTCTATGTTGACAGCGCTATCTAATAAAAAAATGTCCTACTATGAGCAACCTCTGTCAAAATGCGGCATGTAACCAACTTTTCTATCTCATTCTGACAAATGTTACTGTGGAAAGATGAAGATGTTTATTAGGTTAAATATAGATGATAACCTGGGACTTTCGACTCAGTTGGAGACCTTAAACTTTGTACGCCAGAACGCTATCCGTCGTGACTTCCCGCATTTTGCAGAGCCGGTCAGCCTCAAGGTGCTACGTATATTCGCCGAAAGTTTTTATTACTATTTTTATTGGCTGCTCGTAAACCCATATAATTTTTCTGGTTTTTAATTTTCAATGGAAGAACGCGCATCGAGTGTTCCTGTTGTGAAACTCTTAGCGGCGACCACAAGAATGTTCACGCTTCAGAGCGCAACTGCAGCCGAGATTCAGCGAGCAGCCGTGTACGCTTATTAAATGCCACACAAAAAAGGAAGAAAATTAGCAATCGCAGATGGAAAACCTTTCTTGAGAGAGGTTTATGCCATAGCCGTAAACATCGCTCTACTGTTGAGTTCACATTTCCAGCCCAGCTCGCTATCAGTGGGTGCAGCAACTTTACGATATCTTGCATAGCGCCTCAGCATGGGCACGATCATTGTTTTCATAGATGAGCTGCAGGTACTGTGTACAGTCAGCAAAAATGATGAAATCAAAAGTTTACACAGCTTGCTACTGCGCCGGACGTTCTCAGACTTCATCATCCTGTTAATGAAGGGGCTCGTAAGCGGACAAAGCTTGATTACTTCCTTTGCGGGGTACATCAAGCCTCCATTGTCCTTGGTTTTCATAAACCTGTAACTGGTCCAGCTGACTCATATTTCCTGCAACAGGCTCTTGCACGACGGACATGTCACCTCAAAATCATTACAAATAACGCATAAATTAAGCAACAACCTGGTAGTGATAAACAAAACTTGTGGTTCTTAAATCTCCTTGCAGAGCCTCGTTGGAGTAGCCGCACTTTGCTACCTGCTTATTCACCGTATCCCGCATTGCTGCCTCTGTCGCATATCATTAAAATGCAGCCTTAAGCCACCGCATTATATGAAACAGCACCCTATACATAGCTATATAAAGTCCCTCTTTACCGAAGCCGTACGAACATGCCCTATAGAAGCATAAAACATGCCCTATAGAAAAGGGCACGGCAGCTGGGCTTGAGCACAGATGGATAATCCGCTTGTCTTCCTCGTGCAGATCATCGCCAGCCTGCTGGTGATACCGTCGGGATGCCAACAACCACGTCAGCATTTCCAGCCCGAACATGTGCAAGTGCTACGGAACGACAATTCTGCAACGCCCCCGGTCCTACGATCCACGGATGAATTTTGGCACCTACCATCGCCAACGACTAGCGGCAGCGACTGTGTGGCCTTCAAGCCATGCGGAGCGGCGCTGCAAGCTTCTTGGACTATAAAAGACATGAACGAAGGATTTCGAACCAAAGGGCACGGCAGCTGGGCTTGCGCACAGATGGATAATCCGCTTGTCTGCCTCGTGCAGGTAAGAAAGCGCTTTGGGAAATGTTTTCGATCTAGCGAGCGTTGCCTTGTTGTGCTGCCGTGCCCTGCGGTACTTCTTGACACAGTGTGCGATGTGGTGCATGTGATGAAATTGTTACTGCTTGCGGGTTACGTTGAGAGTAACCCTGGGCCTGACATGGCAGAACTTTCGCAACAGTTACAGAATATAGCAGATGACATAAAGACAATAAAAGAAGAAAGGTTAACATCAATAGACAACAAACTAGAACGCCTTACTCTCCTTGAAGACAAACTTTCGTCATTTACCGATCATATTGCCAATCTTCAACAGGTCGTATTATCTCTGGAATTAAAGCTAGACGATCTTGAGAATCGCTCCAGAAGATCAAATCTTATTATTTATGGCATCCCTGAAAAGGAAGAAGAAAATAGGGAATCCCTGGAGCGAACTGTAAATGAAGAAGTTTTGAAAGAATCCTTAAAACTGGAAGAAGTTGCAATAGAACGCATTCACAGACTAGGTAGACCAACGGAAAACAAAACAAGGCCTGTAAAACTAAAGCTTCTAGATTTCAGGGAAAAAACGAACATTTTGCGCAACTGTCACAAATTAAAGGGCACCGAGTTTACCATAAGTGAAGATTTTTCGCTTCGTGTCCGCGAAATCAGAAAAAAGCTATGGAAATACGGGAAACCAAGAAAAGATCGCGGCGAGAAAGTGTCGCTGGTTTACGACAAACTAAAAATAAACGGTGAACTTTATTTTTGGGACAACGAAAATTGTGAAGTGTTACCAGTTGCAGCTCCTCCAGTTACACCTTCACTAACCGAGACAAAAAACCAAAACACAGGTACACGGACTCTACGCTTGCGCCGTCCACAGCGTCCCAAATAACCTTCATGAACATTAATGCGCGTAGTATTATCAATAAGGTCGGTCCCCTAGAATCCTTATTATTAGGTTTAAAGCGAGAATTCATGGCGATAACTGAAACATGGCTAACAAAAGAAATTAAAGACTGAAGTAATTCCCCCAAATTATTCCATATCACGCAAAGACAGGCCGACGCGAGGCGGAGGCGTGGCATTATTGATATGAAAAGATATAAGTTTCCTTACGTTACCTGAAGTTGAAGGGGTAGAAGCTATCTTTTGCAAACTCTGCTTTTCTAATTCTACCATCGTTGTGGGTTGCGTCTATCTTAGTCCTTGTTCTGATCCTATCATACTCCAATCATTGTATACGTTTATGCAACATCATGTTAAGGGGGCGAGACTAATACTTTTAGGCGATTTCAATCTTCCTGATATTAAATGGAACACCCTGCACCATAATTCACCTTGCGCCGATGTTGTTTTTGATATAATGCTTTCTTTTAACCTTTCGCAAATCGTAACAGAACCCACACGTGTACAAGGAACCAGCTCCAACATTCTAGATTTAGTTTTCCTGAGTAGTCATTTCCCCTGTCAAGAAACCAATGTGGAAATTTTAAATGGCCTGTCTGACCACAAACTAGTAATGTGTTCTGTCCCGCATCGCTATAATGCACCTTGTTTGCAATCAACAATAACGTATCCCGACTACAACCGAGCTGACGACATTACCATACTTGATACTTTATCGCACGAACTAACATCATTTCAACATCTCTCGGATGACGTACACACTGATATAGAAACATTGTGGCAGAGATTTAAAAACGTGTCATATTGCATCACTAATTATGTGCCTACCAAGACTAAGAGAAGACGCAAACGTAATCCATGGATAACTCGAGCCGTAATTCATGCCAAGCGAAAAGTTCGACGACTGAAACAAGTGCAAAAACGCCATCCATCACCGAGAACAATTGAAAAATTAACCTTTGCTATCACTGATTTGAAACCCAAAATAAAAACAGATAAAACATTTTACTTTACTAGTACGCTGACTCGCTTCTTAAAAGATGCTCCTCAAAAGTTCTGGCGTCACCTGAGCCCTAAATCAAGAAATGAAAACCAAGCTTCTCCAGACGAAAACCGAAATATTGCAGCCGCGCTGAATAACTACTTTACTTCTATCTTCACTACAGACAGCGGAACTACGCCTCGTACTAATTTTTGCTCCGGAAATTACCTAGAACCCCTTACCGTAACAGAAACAGGTGTCTTAAACCTCTTACTAAACTTGGACACAAAAAAAGGATCAGGGCCTGATGGAATCTCTAACATCTTCTTGCGTAGATATGCCGAATGGGTAGCAAAATTTTTAGTGGTACTCTTTAACAAGTCGTTGTCAGCGCACACCCTTCCTAAAGAATGGAAAATAGCTAAAGCGACACCTATACATAAAACAGGAAGCAAATCAGATCCCTCAAATTTCAGACCAATTTCACTAACCAGCACAGTATGCAAACTACTAGAACACATTATCTTAAAACACATAACCTACTTAGAAGAAAATCAAATTTGAACACCTCTTCAGCACGGTTTTCGGAAAGGAGTTTCTACAGTCACACAACTAATCGAACTTACATATGACATATCCTTCGCCATTGATCAGCAGAAACAAAGCGACCTAATTTTTTTAGACTTTTCTAAAGCTTTCGACCGTGTATCACACTCTAAACTTATACTGAAACTAACGGCAACCTTTGGAGCTGGCCCCATAGTAGATTGGATTGTTGACTACCTGACGGACCGTACTCAATTCGTAGAAATTAACAACGCGAGGTCCGAAACAGCCAATGTAACATCCGGTGTACCACAAGGCAGTGTTCTGGCCCTATTATTATTTTTAATTTTTATAAATGACTTACCTACTAGTGTTTCTCACAATATTAAACTTTTCGCCGATGACTGTGTACTTTACCAGGAAATTAACTCTGTCAATGACCATATAACTTTAAATAACGCCCTAACAGCAGTGACAAACTGGTGTGAAGAATGGCAAATGACTATTAATGTTAAAAAATCAGTTACTTTATTTATAACCAGAAAGTTACATCGATCAGTTTTTCAATACACATTAAACAACATTCCTCTTGCCTCGGTTTCCGAATATAAATATTTAGGCATAACACTGACCTCTGATTTCAGATGGGATTCTCATGTTAACATTGTCACATCAACCGCCTTAAAACAGCTATTTTTCATTAACAGACGCCTTAAACAAGCACCATCGGAAACAAAGCTACTCGCCTATAAGACATTTGTCAGGCCGGTTCTAGAATATGCCAATGTTGTCTGGTTCCCTTTCACTAGCAAGCTTACTAAACAAATAGAAGCAGTACAGATCAAGGCGGTCAGATGTATATATAACAAACACAGGTTGACAGACTAACCAACAGAA
Organism: Amblyomma maculatum; assembly: GCF_055883805.1. Lineage (NCBI taxonomy): Eukaryota > Metazoa > Arthropoda > Arachnida > Ixodida > Ixodidae > Amblyomma > Amblyomma maculatum. The sequence goes on along the minus strand of NC_139347.1, from coordinate 193,270,739 downwards.
CTACTCAAACAGGCAGGACTACTCACCCTTCAAAACAGAGCAAAACTAGCGCGCCTTAAAACCATGTACCAGCTAATACACAATAACTTAAAAATCGACACTTCAAGATACATATCAAAATCACAAACACGACAAACACGTAATATTCACGCTCACACTCCAAACGAGTTTTCATTCCGTACTGACACTTTCAAATATTCATACTTCCCTCGTGCTATACGCGAATGGAACACCTTACATACATCCATTGTTAATAATTCATCATTAAATGCTTTTAGTACACGTGTGAAACATAAGCTACTTACATCTCACTAATTACTGTTATCTTATGTCATTACGAAATTTTCTCCTTCCGTTTGTGTTTCACTTGTCGTATTATTTGTCCGCGAAAATCTTATCATACGCTCCTCAGTCTGGTCTTATTGGTATAGTATAATTTGTTATGCAAAATTTTGGTATCATATTCTTTCATGTACTTGATTAATTGCCATTACTATATTTTTCACCTCTGTATTTTTATGCCCTTCCTGTTACGATCCCTGATGGGATTGACAGTATCGAATAAATAAATAAATAAATAAATAGTGTGCCTGACTTGGGATCCAAGGGTCCAACTTTCAATAATTCCCATTTCACCCGTACATCTTATTGACTCTCTCTGGTTTGGCAGCTCCTGCCACATTGAACATGTCACATGTTCTCATTGCGCCAAAGTTGTCTGGCCATATCACCAACTAAACTGCCTCTTACCAAAGAGGTATTTTTCCGACTGTCCGCCGACAGAGCGGGCGCCGGATTTTCTGTGGAACGTGGCTTTTCAGTTTATCCCACCGGCTCAGACAGTCTCAAGAGTACAAACAAATGTATGCACAGGCTCCTTTGCTTGCAAGACCACTCAAACTAGCGCCGCAAAATTTATAACAAATTGCCTGCTTATATAAAAAAAATCCTTTTTACCTTTTTCTGATATGTCCTCGCAACATTACCTGCGAGAAAAGCTTCTGGTGCTACCTCATCGCGTTCATCTGCCTCACAACACATCGTAAAAAACCTAGTTCACTGGCCAGCTCCCTGGTAACTAAATAGGTCAAACAACGTGACGGGAACACAGGACAAGAGGAAGACACAACTAGGGTGGTTGTGCCGTCCTCTTCTCCTGTGTTCCCGTCACGTTAATTGTTTGCACTGTTAACCTATAATTAATCACCAACACGTCCAATCTGCTGTCCCTTGTAGCAAATTCAACGGCAGCTGATAGGGCATTATGCTTCAGCATCTGGACTATTTAACCTCAGCGACGCTTTCATTTCAGAGGAAGCGAGTGCATTTTCACTCCTCGCGGCTGCCTTTGCCTGAAGCGAGCTCAGCAGATAAAATCAGAGGGTCTCTTAGATGTCTCTTAAGCGGAGGACGGCGAAAGCCTACCCTTCTCCTATCATTTGCCTCTCATCGCTTGCCACAGTTCTTCATTTCAAGTCGTCGTTTGATATATTGGTCGTTTCCCAGTCATGATGAGTCTGCCTGCGTAGCCATTCTAGCCCTTACCTCTCATAACTAAGCAGGTTACTCCTTTAGAATCAGCGGTGGTCATTACATGTCGTCGTTCCACATATTGGTCATTTCGTAGTAATTAGCAGTAATGATGAGTCAAGCCTAGCTATTATAGTCATTACCACACATCGCTAAGCACTTTTACTCCTTTCTAATCAGTCGCGGTCATTACATGCCGTAGTTTGATATACTGGTCATTACAAATCATTTTAGTCATTATTAACTCGTAGTCATTACCTCTATCAATGTCTATTTATAACTTTTATTGACTACCTATCACCATCAATAATTTTTATTCTTAATCTCCCTCCTTGCACGTCCGCTTTTGCGACTGACAGACCTGTGCACAGGTGCGACGCACAAATTACAGGCACAGCTTCTGCGCACAGACTTTCGCTCCATGAGCATAAAACGGCTTTCGCCTGAAAAAACAAACGCATCCCGTCTCAACGTTAACGTGCTTGCACATGCGCACAGAAAAAAGTTTGCATTTACCATGCAGACACGAGGCGAACGCGTCCAGAAAGGAAGCAAACCGCGCGCTCAGAGCCAGCGACCCCGGCGGCGACTTGTCCCCGAACAGTGGCGCCCTCAGCTGAAATAGCGGGCGCAACTGTACACTCCCCAATGACGCGCTTGTCCATTGACGGCGGCGCGACGCAGCAGGCCGCACCCAGTGCGCTTCCATCGAGCGGCCGTGCAACTACTGTGACTGCTGAGCGAGAGCACTGAGACAGCTGAACAAGCGAACGAGGGCGCCAGGAACGGGGCCCACACTTCGTCTACTTCGTCCCATTTCGCTCCTTCTTCTAGCTCTAATGCACGTGCCAATACTGACACGCAATGCTGGACGTGCTGTTACGGAGTTGCATGCTTATTTAGAGGCTTAATGCACGAAAGCGATTGACGCTATGAGGAAACCTGTAGTGGATGGCTTCAAAAATTGTCGCCCAGCTGGGTTTGATATCGCGCAGGACACGGGCACCTTGCTTCTTGCAGACATCGAAATGGGTGCGCTGCGGCCGCAATCGAGACAATATTTCGGACTAAAACAAATGGCGGGACACTTAATCGCAGCCTTAAGGGGTATGCTACTGGGGCGTTAATGGCTCCCGCTTCCCGGCTCACCTTGCAGATCCTGGTTCAGTTTTATTCACTTTGCAGTCACTAGAATTAAATCAGCACTCTTTCATTTTGTTTTTACTGCACGACTTGAACAGCACATAACCGTAACATACCACAATATGTGTAGCCAACTAGACATAAAGGCAAATCCCCATTTTAAACGAGCCGCTCCTGCGTGTCCTAGAGCCACCATGTCTCTCCCATCTCAAAGGCGATGCGGAATTGTATCACGGCCGCGGCAGCCGCTTTTCAATCGAGGAGACAAGCAAGACACTCGTGTGCTGTGCGGTGTCAGTGCACTTTAAAGAACCCCAGATGATCTAAATTTCTGAAATTTCTGGAGCCCTTCACTACGGTATCTCTGATGGCCTGAGTCGCTTTTGGAAGTTGAACCCCACATACAATGTCTCGAAGATGAAGCCCGAATCGGCAGCGCTTGCAAACTCGATCATGCCATGTGTTCTCGGAGCATCACACAACCAGACGACCAGCCAAGGCACAGTCAGGCCACCAGCTACTTATACCTCCTTCCGGGGCTATGACTGTGACGCTTCGCTCACAATCCCGACGCCTACAAAGCCGGTATTAAATTTTCTGGATGTGGCAGACTTCAACGCGGTCAACCTAAAGTTGTAGTCAAAGAGCCGTGGTCTCAATCCAAATTACAGTGCTCAGCTACAAGAAAGCGCGCGCAGTTTCTGCCGTATGTGGACCACTTGATGTCCATGAGAACCAAATCTGATCGCGCCACAACGCACATTCAATTAGGACCATCGCGATAAATCAGAGTATTACACTTCCAGCATTCCTTGGAAACAAAATTCAGCAGTATACTTGGCTCTTCTACATTTTCGCCACAGTGCTGTGGTTACGACGCTTGTCTCCAGGTGGGCGCCGTAAACCGCGCTGACGTCGACACAAAGCACCAGTTTACGCCACTTGTCTCCTCCACTAAAAAGACCACGTGAGCTTTCTCCCGACAATAATGTCTCTTCCCTCTCTTTCACCATAAGCTGGAAGATCGGGATTGGGTCGCGGCCTCGGCAGCCGCCCTTCGAAGCGAGCAAAACGAAAGGCATTCGTATGCAATGTGATGTGAAAGAATCCCAAAAGAGTCGAAGTTATCCGGGCCTTTGGAAATTTATGAGCCATAAAAAACATTGCATACTATTACGTTATTTTCTAATGCGAAATTTGAATGCCGCTCATCAGCTGTTCACCTTTTTCGATAGATTGAGGCAAAGATTTCGAGCAAGACAAGTATGTACAATTACAGACAACTTTTTTTTTTACTTTTCACACGTATTCCATCAATAAACTCTCCACAAACAGTTCTTGGCTGTCATGAAATAAGCTTTGTGTAGAAGAAATAAAGAGAGCAATTGAGTTATCGGAAGGTTGCGGGAAGCAACGTGTGGGCCCATAGGAACGTTGGGCGACGAACAGATAGCACCAACTGACTGACACCGCGGACGCCGCTGCGAGTGTAGCGAGCGAGAACGGAATGCACCTTGATCCGCTGATAGCGAGCCGGTGTTTCGGAAACCGGAGAGCACCCTCGCCGCCATACAGGAAGAGGGGGACCCTTCCTCTTCTTCCTGCATGGCGGCGACGGTGTTGGACGGCGTTCTGCCCCGCCGGGAGGGTGCGGTGGTAAGATGCCCGACTACTGTGCTGGACTACCCGGGTTCGAACCCGACCTCGGCGGCTGCGTTTCGATGGAGGCGAAACGAGGAGGTGTGCGTGTGCTGTGCGATGTCAGCGCACGTTAAAGATCCCCAGGTGGTTGAAATTACTCCGTAGACCTCCACTACGGCTCCTCTTTCTTTCCACTTTCATTCCCACCTTCCTCGCTTCCCTTACGGCGCGGTTGAGGTGTCCACAGGAAACAAGTGAGACAGTTACCGCGCCTTTTTCTTCTTATAAATCAATCACTCTACGCAGTCAACTTGTCTTGACTCGCCCCGCAGGGGTGGTGCAGTGGTAAGACGCCCGACTACTGTGCCGGAGTACCCGCGTTCGAACCCGACCTCGGCGGCTGCGTTTCGATGGAGGCGAAACGAAGAGGCGTCCGTGTGCTGTGCGATGTCAGCGCACGTTAAAGATCCCCAGGTGGTCGAAATTACTCCGTAGCCCTCCACTACGGCTCCTCTTTCTCTCTTTCCACTTTCACTTCCCATCTTCCTCCCTTCCCTTACGGTGCGGTTGTGGTGTCCACAGAAAACAAGTGGGACAGTTACCGCGCCTTTCCCTTCCTATAAATAAATCAGTTGTCTTCACTCGCTAGCGGCGGCAGCGGCATCAGTCAGTCGCTGCTGGCGCTGCCTCCAGCGACCTCCCCCCCCCCCCCTCCATTACTCGTGTTATCCGATTGCTGCGCGCGCTCCTGCCCCCCTCGCTCGATCGTTCGCCGCTGAGTGTACCCCCACCCCCCTCTCTCTCCCTGCTAGGCTCCGGTTGCCGTAACACCGGCTCATGCTGGGGGGATGAAAGGGGAGCGGAGCTGGTGACCAGGGGCCGTATTACGGTGGCCACCGTAGCCGTATTACGGGACGCTCTATAATTGAGAGCGCTCTACAACGGCCACTCCTATTGGTCGCCGTCGCCATCTTGAAAAGTTGCATCACGGGATGCTGCGATTGAGTCGCGGAAGTGAAAAAACAGATGACGTCGCGCACCTAATTATGGCCGTGGAGGCGATGTTTTAGGCTATTTTTGTAGAGCGCGATGAGACGGTCTAAAACGTTTTAGAGCATTTTTAGAGCTAAAATGGCGGCGGCGTCTGCGATGGTGTGGTGTGAGGTGGCTGCGGCGCTGCAGCGGCAACGCCAGCGCGATCAACGACGATGGGAGGTGTGTGAGAAGGCGTTCTACTTGTTCGGCGAGTTGTTCCGACGCCTATTTCGACTTGAAAATGCGAAAGTGGGATGATGATGCGACGAATGCGCCGATGAAGTGTGATGAAGCTCGCAGTCGACCGCTCTGACGGTGCGGCTGTCATGCGTGCTCTGATTTCTTTTTTCTTTTTTTTTGCCTCCGGAGGATTTTGTCTCCGAAGGTAGTCGGCCTCTCATAACTGACGGTAAGCAAGTGTGTGCGTCAAATTGCTGAACTGCTGCAAAGTTGGCGCTGAAGGGTGGTTGGGCTCCGCAGTGCGCCCAAAACAAAAGGCGGAGGCGAAGGTGGCATACAGTGCAAAACGAATGAAAACGAGCGAGATTGGTAGTACGCTCAACCGCGTTGCGTTTCCCCGTGTTCGTTCTAACTGAAACATTTTTGTGTGAGATGTTCGTATGGACACAAAAGTTTATTTTGCCTGTACTCCGCGGTCGCTCTTTATTTTGTTTCTGTTTCTTAAAGAAATAAAATTGGTCTGGCTTAGCTTATGGTTAAGCCTAGGATGCGAAGCATACTAGCCTAAAAAATTAAACATTACCTTGCAATACCTGGTTAGCCATTGATAGACAAGACATTACCTGGCTATACCTGGTTAGCCATTTCATAGACAAGAACAACTCATGTGTTACTCTGCTTCTTCCTTTATTTTTCTCGAACCAATAAATACACTATGATGATCAGTAAAGTAATGGCTCTTTGTTTGAACATCGCTTATATCATATTTTCTTCTCCCGTTTCCGTGGCTGTTTGTAACTTGCGCTTTGCGGTCTGGCGAGCCGCCCTCTCCCTGGCCGACGCGTGCGCCCCAGCTTTCACAGCTGTTGTGACGTCATATCACGTGGTGCGCCGATGTAGGTCAAGTAGCTACGCGGCCGCGCGCGGCGCAGCAAGTTAGAGATCGGTTGTGCGGCTAGTATGCTTCGCATAAAATAAACAAAGCTCCGATTACACTGCTTTCGATTTGATTTCTCCGCGCATTTAGGACCATCACACAGTACATTGACTTCAGACGATGCGCAAAAGCTGGCACTAGCCGTGGAATTAGCTGTTTTACTGAAAAGCGCCATTTTCACTCTTTGTTTACCTTTGCCAGCGCGCCCTCGCGGCAAAAGAAGCTACCCACGAGAGCGTTTATTTGCAAAACTGTAGCTGCTTCATGATTTATTTGATGACGTTGAACTTGAAATCCGGCTTCATGAAGAAATAAAGCTTTAATTAATTTATTCACATGCTATAGCTATAAAAAAAGTTAGCAAACGGCTCCTTGACGTGCGAATAAATTTCTTGCCGTGAAAATAACGGCCCGGGGCGGCACCCTGGCGACCATTAGTTACTTCCGATTTTCGTCACGCGTTGACGTCTCGCCGAGGCGTCACGGCGTCGTCATTTTGACGTCACGCTCTAAAACTAGAGCGAGTCCCGTAATTCGGCCCCAGGCCGACGCCGACGCTGACGACGACGATGCGAAACCCAGGAACGGGCGCCAAAGAGCTGCGCTCTAAAAACAATCTCAATTTCTGACGTGAGGAGTTATCACGAGTGGTCATAAATCAGTGGGCGTTTACATACTGCAAGCCACACTAACTTACCTGCCCCCGCTGATCACCACCACACCGGAGAGGTCGTCGTTACGAGTGTGTCGCATGCTCACTCCAAGGTCGTCTCCACACCAGCAGCTCCCTGAGGACTTCCCGCGCGCCGCTCTTGCTCCCCTGACCTGCGGCTCGTCGTCTGGCGGGCCGTCTCCAATGTTGTCGCTACTGATCACAGGCTTGGCAGTGCGTCCACGTTGGTTTGAATCTGCCGCGGCGTGCATAGCAGCGATACCTTCTGGAAATACGCTCCCAACATCACGCGTGTTCTTGCCGTTTCGGGTCTTCGCATCTGCAACGCTGGTGCCGAGCATCCATTCATCCAACAGGTTGCGGCGCATGAACTTGCGCTGCGTCGCGTTCATGACCTTTTCGTTCTCCATCCCCGTGTGCGAGCGGTACGCAGGTCTTTCGCGTCGGCAGCGCACAGCTGTGAGATGAGTCGGATAGATCGGAAACAGCCACTTCTGCAGCTTGACCAGGTATGAAGCACTCTGGATGAAAAAGATACCATGGCGCTCCTATATCACAAGGCCATTATAGTGGCGCGCTATGCGTCAAGCACATAAGCAGTCCACATACTCTGCCTCGTGCAGTGTCTCGCGTTCTGAAAGCCATGCCAGGCACGTGAGAAACGTTGTTGTTGCGACTGTAACAAGGAGGAAAGTAAACTGCACGGGCCTGCTACTGGCTCTGTAGCTGAGCCACCTCCACTGCCTCGTGCGGACAGGAAAAAATAGCAAAGAAAGGAGGAAAAAATTAGAAAGTCTCTCAGATGTATCTTAAGCCCCGCGGGCTTCAAAATGGGAGATGCTGCCGCACGAATTTATTCAGAAGTGTCAAGGATGGCGGCGTGGGCTTAGGGCATCTTTTTTTGCTGCAGGTTGTCAGCAGATTTCTGTTCCTGCGTGACGTTCATGATCCATTTTTGTTCACTGTCTGCCAAATTAGACGTGCAGTGCCAGATTTTGTTGTGCCAACCGAATGTTACACGGGAGGTATTTTTGGTTACTTTAGACAAGTTGTTCGAAGTTTGCGATTTCTTTCTGCAAGACTTTCAAAAACAATATTTATCAACTGTGAAAAAGAAAACGTTGTACAAAGGTTTCTGCTACGTTGGGCCATATCCAGCCACCGAATTTAATCTGTTGTAGGCTGTCATTGCACCCGGTACTGCTTCGGTGGCAGACTACTGCTGTTGTTGTGGCGCGCGTCTTTCTCTCCCTCTTCTTTTTTCTTTCTTCTCTATTTTCTCTTCTGTCCGCACGAGGCAGCGGAAGTGGCTCAGTTGCCCCGCCGGGGTGGTGCAGTGGTAAGACGCCCGACTACTGTGCCGGAGTACCCGGGTTCGAACCCGACCTCGGCGGCTGCGTTTCGATGGAGGCGAAACGAAGAGGCGTCGTGTGCTCTGCGATGTCAGCGCACGTTAAAGATCCTCAGGTGGTCGAAATTACTCCGTAGCCCTCCACTACGGCTCCTCTTTTTCTCTTTCCACTTTCACTCCCATCTTCCTCCCTTCCCTTACGGCGCGGTTGCGGTGTCCACAGAAAAACAAGTGAGACAGTTACCGCGCCTTTCCCTTCCTATAAATAAATCAGTTTAGGTGGCTCAGCTACAGAGCCAGAAGCAGGCCTGTGCCTTTTCTTTTCCATTTTCTTACAGCCACAACAACAAAGCCTGCCCTTCCTATCCTAAAATTTCCCTCCCATTGTTAGCCTCTTGTCGGCATTTGTTGCACTGCTATTATAATATAAATATAATACATATAATTGAAGAAATAAGGGAGAGGCGAAGACCTCTCCAATATTTCTCCAATTAACCCGGCTCTGTGCTAGCTGCATCCACTTGACCCCTGCGACCTTAACCTCATCAGCCCACCTAACTTTTTGCCGCCCCCTGCTAAGCTTTCAGCTTTCCTTCCCTTGGAATCCAGTTTGTTACCCTAAGTGACCATCGGTTATCCCCTCTTCGCACTGTATGTCCTGCCCATGCCCATTTCGTCTTGTTTATTTCCACTAGAATGTCCGTTACTTGAGTTATTTCTCGGATCCAATCTGTACGCTTTCTATCTCTTAATTTTACCACTACCATTTTTCGTTCCATAGCCCTCTGCGTTGTCCTCAACTTAAGTAGAACCTTCTTGGTTAGCCTCCACGTTTCAGCGTTATAGGTGAGTACAAGTAAGATACAACTGTTGTATACTTTCCTCTTGAGCGATACCGGTAAGCTCCTAGCAACGACCCTAATCTAAAAACGTTGGCTGCTAGTCATAATCTGCGAGTGCTTGCCAAATGCGCTCCATCCCAATCTTATTCTTCTTGTTATTTCCTTTTCATGGTCCGGATCTGCGGTTAATATCCTGTCCTAAGTAGACATGTTCGCCTACTACTTCCAGTGCTTCACTACCTATCTTAGATTGCTGTTGCTTCCCGAGGCTGTTTGACATTACCTTAGTCTTCTGCATATTGATTCTCAAGCCTACCTTTCTACTTTTCCTGTCTAGGTCATCAATTATTATTTGCAATTCATCCCCCGAGTTACTTAGCAAGGCAATGTCATCAGCAAATTGCAGATTACTGAGGTATTCTCCATCTACCCTTATCCCTAACTGCTCCCATTCCAAGCGTCTGAATACTTCCTCTAAGCAAGCTGTGAATAGTCGTGGGGAGATCGTGTCACCTTGCGTAACACCTTTCTTTATGGGAATTTTGTTCCTTTCTATATGCAGTCGTACGTGAAAGTGCTGGAAGATATATATAGTGGCTGCATAGCAACCATAGTTCTGCATAATTGGTTTACAGGAAAGGAAAGACGCGGTATCTATCACACTTCCTCCGGCAAGTGTGAGTCGCGTGGCATTCCTTTGCGCGCGTTCAAGTGTGGCATTGCAGATGGCAGGTGGTGGTGAAAACGTTTATTGCGTATTGGGAGGTTTGACGCGTTACAATACTTGGTGGAGGCCTTAGTCAGGGACCCCATTGGCGGTTGCCGCCGCCCGCGCACGCCGCGTTAAGGCCCTTTGGGCCTGTACGTCGCAGCAGCCGAGCAGGATCGCCTCCCAGTCCTCCCGGGAAGAGTTATGGATGGGGGGAAGGGATGGGTTTTGTTGGCAGGCCCATACCATGTGGTAGGTGTGAGCCACCTCCCCACAGTACTGGCACTGTCCAGTGAATTGTGAACCAAAATGTTTATGTACTGCCGGGCACAGCATCGTGTTAGTGAAGAGGCGCAGGAGCAGCCTCTCGTTCACTTTTCCTAACCCTTTGCAGGGGTTAGGGTATTTTCGATGCGAGTCGATAAAAAATTACAATATCTTTGAACGCATAGGCCGGATTGGAATCGATGTCCTCAGCCGATTCGAGTCCCGAGGAAACTGCCCGTAGAGAAAGCGCGCGGGCGGCTGCGTCAGCTGCCTCGTTCCCTGCAAGACCCTGGTGGCTAGGAGCCCAGACGAGATATCGGCACGAGGGGCCCGTGTCCCGACAGCAATTTTGAAATATTCTATAGGCTAAGGGGGTGGTCCACCCTTGGACGACATTCCGGCAAGCCCCTCGTGAGTCGATGATGATATATTTAGAAGTGTGGTCTGAGGCGGCAAGTGCAATGGCTACCTCATCAGCGTGTTATAGATTTGGTCTTGAATGTAAGGCAATCGACTGTGTTCCCGTTGTGAACGACTGCGGCCGTGTACCAGCCCCACGGATGGGGGCCCGAGGCATCCACGTAGAACACACCTGATTTGTTGCCATAATGGCGGGCCAAGGCTTTCGCCCGCGCCAGGCGCCACCCATTATGGTCTTCTCGTGACATGCTAGCAGGGAGAGGCCGCACTCTGAGGGTGCGTCTCCAGAGTTCTGGGATGCGGAGCCTCTCCTCTGTGAACTGTTTATGTTAAATGTTCAGCCGGGCAAGAAGGCGGCGACCCGACACTCTGTGTGAGGCGGGTATATTGGTTCATCAAATGTGCTTCCCGAAGCTCCCTGAAAGTGTTCACCACCCCTAGGGCCATGAGCCGACTGTTGGAGGTGGAGATTGGGAGGTCGAGTTCACGTTCCATGATTTTTCGGAGAATCACCTCGAGGGTATCCTCCTCGTGCTTCAGCAAGTGGAGGTAAGGAGTCGAATACAGAATTCGACTGGTTACGAAGGCGTTTGCCAGCCGCAAGGCATCCTTACTTCGCAAACCCCCCGCGTTTGTTAGACACCCGGCGGACCATACGGCCCACCTAGTCCCTCCCCCCCCCCCCACCCTGGCGGAGCTTGGCTAGTGTTGTGTCAGGGCGTCTTTGGTGATGGATGAAGAGACCGAGTACTCTGATCTCTTTTGATTCATGAATTGGACCGCTCGCAAGCGAGAGCGAGATTTGTGTACTGCATCTCAGAGAGGGGCGGTGATGCACAAACTGTGATTTCTGGGGGGAACATTGAAGACCACAGCGCCAGGCATAGCGGTTCACTATGCTCGCCGCTGTTTGCAGGCAGGTTTCAATGTCGCCCATACTGCCCTGCGTTGCCCATAGGGTGATGTCGTTGGCGTAGAGCGCGTGCTGCACGCCTTCGACCTCAGCCAGCCGGGCAGGCAGATGCATCATGGTAATGTTAAAAAGAAGCGGGGAGAGAACTGCGTCCTGAGGTGTGCCCCGCGTGCCGAGTATGAATGTTGCGTGTTCCTTGTCTTGTATTTTGACGTAGGACTGTCCGTCTGTAAGGAATTGTCTTATATAATTGAACGTATTGCTGCCACAGTGTGTTTCACTTAGATGGGTCAATATGACTTCGTGTGCAACGTTATCGAAAGTGCCTTTTAAGTCTAGGGTGAGTACAACCCGGTCATTGTGGGGGAGTTCGAATGGGTTGAGAATTTCTCTGTTACGTTGAAGAAGGACATCCTGTGCTGATCTGTGTGGGCGAAATCCGAACATGGTGTCCGCGAACGTTTGCCTGCGTTCAAGATATTCGGACAGCCAATCGCGCACCATAGTCTCCATTAGTTTGCCCACACAGAAGATGAGAGAGATGGGGCGGAGGTTATCCGTGTCGATTGGTTTGCCAACTCTCGGGTGGAAATTAGCACGTACCGTTTTCCAATCGATGGGTAAGGGAGTTTCCCCTGTGTGGATTGAGTTAATTTATTCGAGTAGGCACTGGCACGTCTAGTCAGGCAGGTTCGCCAAAAGCTTGATGGTGACTTTATATCTGCCAAGCGCGGTGCCCCACTTCATTTTGACTAGACTGGCCCGAAGATCGTGAAGCTGGAAAGGTTTCTCCAGCTCCCAGTTCTCCTTGCCTGCGTAGGAGTAGACTCATCCTCGGGGGTCTTGAGCTGTGCACAAGTAGCGGTTCCGGAGCGATTGTGCCAGCTGCATAGTGCTGCCTTTAAAGGAGTGCCGCAAAAGCAGGACATACTTTGTCCACATGATGGGGCTGGGACAGGTAGGTAACCGCCGCTCGCGGCGGAGCTAGCCTGCCTCCGAATTTTTATCTGTTGTAGGCCGTCATTGCACCCGCCACCGCTTCTGGGGGGGACGACGGTTGTTGCGGTGCGCGTGTTTCTTTCCCTCTTTCATTTCTTTCTTCTCTATTTTCTCCTGTCCGCACGAGGCGAAACGCAGCCGCCGAGGTCGGCGGCTGCGTTTCGATGGAGGCGAAACGAAGAGGCGTCCGTGTGCTGTGCGATTTCAGCGCACGTTAAAGATCCCCAGGTGGTCGAAATTAGTCCGTAGCCCTTCACTATGGCTCCTCTTTCTCTCTTTCCACTTTCTCTCCCACCTTACTCCCTTCCCTTACGGCGCGGTTGCGGTGTCCACAGAAATCAAGTGAGACAGTTACCGCGCCTTTCCCTTCCTGTAAATAAATCAGGCAGCGAAAGTAGCTCAGCTACAGGGCCAGTAGCAGGCCCGTGGATTTTTTTTTTCTTCTTCCTACAGCCGCCACAGCAACAAGAGGCCGCCACAAACCAAGGGCTACCTGCCAGCCTCTAATCCGCGGGCGCACGGCCGACGGTGGTGCAGTGGTGTGACGCCCGACTACTGTGCCGGAGTACCAGGGTTCGAACCCGACCTCGGCGGCTGCGTTTCGATGGAGGCGAAACGAAGAAGCGTCCGTGTGCTGTGCGATGTCAGCGCACGTTTAATATCCCCAGGTGGTCGCAATTACTCCGTAGCCCTCCACTATGGCTCCGCTTACTCTCTTTTCACTTTCACTCCCACCTTCCTCCCTTCCCTTACGACGCGATTGAGGTGTCCACAGAAAACAAGCGAGACAGTTACCGCGCAATCAGCATTCACGACTCTCATTTCCGATGGAAATAAAAGCTGTGCAACCAACCAGCCAACGCATATACGAAGCTGACCCCGCTGGGAGTTTGAGCCAGGCGTCCTTGCGGAAAATTTCACTTGGCGCTTCCTCGAACGCCGCACCACAGATTATATTATAAATAGACGCAGTATAGCAGGCATCATAGGAGTTTAAAATTGGTTGACAGCAAAGAAAAGGTGCAGTATCTGTCACAATTCTAGCCGATCGCAAACTGTCTCGCAGTCAATGCCTAAGCATCGCGGCGGGGAAGGCTTCCTCCTTGAAGCACTTTATTGAGCAAAGTGGCCCTGAATTTTTGTAATGGTGAACACGCCGCCAGCTAGTTTGGCTCCCAGACTCAAGTATTGCTAACATTCATAGTAGTCATTGTGTTTAGCAGGTGCGTAAGGGCGCACATCACGCATTGCCGCCGTCAGCAACGCCTGCCACAGTAATAGTAATAGTAATATTAATTGGTTCACAGGAAGAAAAAGGTGCACTGTCTCACATTTGTCTCTGTGGACACCTGAACCGCATCATACGGGATGGGAAGAAGGTGGGAATTACAGTGAAAAAAGAGAAAGAGGAGCTGTAGTGGAGGGCTACAGAGCAATTTCGACCATCTGGGGATCTTTAACGTGCGCTGATATTGCAGAGCACACGGACGCCTCAATGGGATACCAGGCGTTCATTAGCGATAGAGGCGAGAAAGCGGCGGTGACGACCTTTGTCAAGCACAATGTAGCGGTGATAGAACACGATTTGAATTCGAGAGATATCGGGAGCGTATTTCTCCAGATATTAACCGGCAGAAAGAAGGATCCCAGTCTATTCCTTCTTAACATTTATAGTTCACCCAATCAAAATAAAATTAGATTTAGGGCCCTGTTGCGCAAAGCCATCAAGGCGACCGGAAATAATGCCTTGCTGATTGTTGGTGACATTGAAACCAGATATCAAGAATGGAGCTACACTATACAGGACACCAAATGTAGGCAGCTATGGGAGGACACGCAAGAGCTAGGTCTCACCCTCCATGTGGATCCCTATCATTCAACGAGTACGGGTAACAGCAAATGCGCGGACACATCAGAAGACCTGACATTTTCAAATAACTTACAGGGTTTAGACTAGCAAAATTTGGAGCACAGTTTTGGCAGTGACCATTTCATTGTCGTTTCGGTCCTCAAAGAGGCCAAGACGCACAGGGCGCGCAAACCGGCCATTACGGAATGGGATCAATTTAGAGAAATCAGGACAACCACGCAATAGAACAGATTGAGAACATTGAGGAATAGACGGAGGTACTGAAACGCCACGTTGGGGAGGCGCCAAAGACGCTGGTAGGAGACGATGCTCCTGATATAGTGGACAGGCGACTGCTCCATGCATGGAACGTAGGCTGAAAAGACAAAAGTGGAACAAGAATCTTAGATGACGAATAGCGAGGCATAACACGAAAACTGAAAGCTACGCGATCAAATTGTGCGAACAAAACTGGTTCAGCAGATACGACAAAATGTAGGGAGGCATTATTCTCTCCAAGACGTGGGGCATGCTCCGGCATCTGCTGGACCCAACAAATTCATTAACTCAATCGGGAATAAGATTGGCAAATGTAAGACATGCCTTCCAAGGAGACCACGCAGCGTTTATGAAAAAGTTAGTAAAAACGTAAAAACGTACGTTGCAGACAACCAGCGTTCCCCCCTCCCGAGCTACGGTGGCGTGCCCAACGAGGGGCTTGACGCCCCCGTCACGGAGGCAGAGGGTGAGGGCAGAAATTGTGAGGCTGAAAACGAAATCAGCCCCAGGCCCCGATGGGATCACCAATAAAATGCTAAGGAATCTGGACGATGACTCTATTAGTCTTCTAAGGGAATTCATTAAAAACTTTGGGAAACGAGCCAGTTTCCAGATCAATGAAAAACGGCAAATATAATAATAGTGCCCAAACCGGGCAAACCCCGCAATTAGAAAATTTGAGACCAATTTCCGTAACCTCATTCGTAGGGAAGTTGGGGGAGCACGTAAACCAGACGAGACTAACGGGCTTCATGGAGCAAAACTCCTTGTGGCCACACGAGATGGTCGGTTTCCGACCACACTTGCGCACGCAGGGCGTAATGTTCCGACTAAAACATCATAGACTCGCGATCGAAAGACGCCAAAGTGATCATGGGCCTAGACCTCGCCAAGGCCTTCGACAATGTAAGGCACGAAGCTATCCTCGAAGGTTAGAAGTGCTCGGAGTAGGGGAGCGAACGTACAACTACATAAAAGACTTCTTATCGTGCAGAAAAGGCTGCATGATGTTTCAAAATTTAGAATCTCCCACGATAGAATTATCAAGCAAAGGCACGCCGCAGGGCTCAGTGCTATTGCCTTTCCTATTCAACGTGGCGATGAGAGGCCTCCCGGGTAAACTTACCCAAATCAAGGGGCTAAATTTTAGCATGTATGCGGACGATATAAACCTCTGGATTAATCATGGGAGCGATGCGAGTACGGAGGAACGCCTGCAGGCAGCAACCGACATCATTGTCTATTACGCGGCTGAAAGGGGCCTTTCGTGCTCCCCGCAAAAATATAACCCAAAGTGCCTTCGCTACAAGAATAGCGGTTCATTTAAGGTAGAGGGCAAAGCGATGTCAAAAGTAGATCAGATCAGGATTCTGGGGATGGTCATCCAATCTCGCGGCCATAACGGAGAGGTCCTGAAGAAATTAGAAAGTTACGTGATGCAAACCTTCGGGCTCTTGAGGAGGGTCGCCACTAAAGGTAGAGGCCTCAGGAGAAAAACCTACTAAAACTAATCCAGGCGTACGTAATAAACACAGACAGTTACGCCACGCCCTATCTGGACATCAAGGCTAGAGAAAAAGAGAAGTTGGACTGCCTTAAGATGCGTTAAGAAGGCGTTAGGACTGCCCATCGGTACCTCGAGCGAACGACTGTTTGAACTCGGGGTGCATAACAGATGGGCAGAATTGGCGGAGGCAGTGCGAGTCTCCCAATTAGAGAGACTAAGCCCGACCGAGACGGGCAGGGTGATTTACTTATTTATTTATTTACTTGCAATACTGCTAGCCCCAAGGTAGGAGCCGTGGCAGGGTGGGAATGACAACAGTGAATATCAAAATAGCAAAAAAATAATAAAATAATGTCCAAAAGGATAAAATACGTGACACCGTTGACACATGAATAGAATTACAAAACAGAAAAGTGACTAAGAGATATTGACTAAATTTCACGCACTAAGTTCAATGAACGCCTGAAATTGCTGGATATCTTCCATCTCAAACCATGCACCATCGAGGCCGTTCCCCTCCAATACCGTACGAGGGAAGAATGAATACTTAAAGGCATCATTTTTGTTTGAAAAGGAAGCAAAGTAAACGGATTTCTGCGTCGCGTAGCATAACCAGAAGAGAGTGTGACAAATTCATGAGTGTTACTACTTAATTTGCCTTTTACAACTTTAAACAACAAAAGCCAGCGTGCTATCTTATTTCTGTTTGATAATGCAATCAAACCTGTTCCATCCCTGAGTTCCGTAACCGACGTTTTGCCATATTGATTGAAGATAAACCTGACTGCTTTCTTTTGTACTCTTTCCACTTTATAATAGCCACGCACTCCCGCGTTCCTGTATTGGAGAAAGAGGAGGCTTGGTGGGATAGGCAGAGGAGGAAGAGGAAGCTGGTTCTGCCCGCTCTGGTGTGCTAATCTCCAGCGTATCCAAAGAACTGTGTAAATAAACCTTGTAACAAGTGTGGTGGAGGTGCTGGGTGAAGATCACCACGGAACCTCTCCTACACCGTCAAAGCAGAAGAATTGCTGGGTGGATGTGTGGATGTGTCTGAAGCGACGAGCATGGCAGATACAATTCGACAGATCGTCCGCGAGGAGCTTCAAAGGCATCAAGATATCGGGGGCCACGTCAGACCCGTCTACAGTGGCACCTCTTCGGCAGACAATAGCCCATCTTCTACTTGTTATGCTCCCTCCGTTACAACTCCTTCGGACATCCAATGCTCTGCAGCTCATCGCCCGAACATGCAACCCCTCACCATCAACGCCTTCAACAGCGGGCACTCTCGTCCTCCTCGTCGACTACATCCAGAACACGATGCGTTTAATCCAAGCGCCGATGATCCTTATTCATCGAATGAACGTGAACAGCCAGTGTGCTATGCCTGCGGAATTTTCGGCCACATTTCGCGTTTTCGCCGCAATTGCCGTCCGTACCAGCAGTATCGCCGACAGTGGGGGAACTCCCGTGCAAGGTTTCCTGCAGACAATGATGATTCATACAGAAGAACACCTGGCCGCAATGAGTACAGAGCAACAGCTAGCCGACAAGAACACAGAATGGCGCTGAACCGAAACGAATCCCCAGCCTCTGACCGTAGCCTGACACCACCATCTCGGCGCCTACGATGCTCCCCTTCTCCCCAACGATGATCGCCACCTCCAGGAAACTAGTGAGTGCGGCCGATGAAGGTGAGGTCGCAAATGATTCTAGCTTACCTATGCCTCTGCCCGTTTCGATGTTAAAGAACCGAATTGAAGTGTTTGTGAACGGTGTACGTGCTATGGCGCTGTTGGACACAGGTGCAACCATTTCTATTACAAGCCTCACTTTTAAAATCAGCCTTGGTCGTAAAATTATGTTTGTTTGTGATAGTGCGGCGACATTGTGTGGTTTTGATGGCAAACCGCTTAACCCACTTGGAGTCTGTTCCGTGAATCTTGTTATCACCGGCCACACATTCCGGACTGAATTCGCAGTACTTGCTCGATCAACGCATGACGTAATTCTTGGACTCGATTTTCTGGAACAATGTGGGGCCCCTCTC
This sequence comes from Amblyomma maculatum, assembly GCF_055883805.1. NCBI lineage: Eukaryota > Metazoa > Arthropoda > Arachnida > Ixodida > Ixodidae > Amblyomma > Amblyomma maculatum. Next base: position 193,252,414 of record NC_139347.1, on the reverse strand, counting down.
GACTTTCGCAACGGAGACATTTCTGTGAGCACTCGAATTGAATCTGCTTTGTGCTAACATTCGCGGACCAATCCCAGCACGCTTTCGGTTTCGGACGACATAGTTATTCCTGGAATGTCAGCAGAGTTTATACAAGTTGGTAGTTCAAGCTTTGCCAGTGATGAGTTCGACGCTGTGGTTGAACCCCTCACCCTCAACTGCGCGAAGAAAAGTATTATTATTCCCCGCTGCGTCATCTCAGTCATGAATGGGCAGTCTTCTTTGCGGACGACTAACTGCTCTAACGAACTTGTAATACCACGTGGTCTAAAACTTGCCAACTTTGACGAATACGCTTTTAAATCAGTGGCAGTGCTCAGCACAAACAGTTTCCAGCCTACCGCAAGCTCAGAAGTAGATAAGACAGAATTTCTTGCCATGATTAACAAGTCCCTGCCAACAAGTGACCGTTACAGTTTAGTAGAAGTTATGTCGAAACATACTGTGGCTTTCGATTTCTCTCGGGACTCACCAACCCGGATTCCTATTTCCCGTACTCAGCACCGAATCAATACTGGGACTGCTGATCCAATCCGTCAAAAACCTTATCGTGTATCCCCATCAGAGCGCCAAACAATCGAAGTGTAAGTTCGTGATATGCTGCATAAGGTCATCATTCAGGAATCATCTAGTCCGTGGGCTGCCCCTGTGATAATAGTCAAAAAGGAAGATAGCACATGGCGATTTTGTGTTCATTATCGACGGCTAAATACTGTTACCAAGAAGAACGTGTATCCCCTACCACGTATTGATGACGCCATTGATTGTTTAGATTCTGCTTTATATTTTTCCTCAGTTGACCTGCGATGAGGCTATTGGCGGAAGATAAAGAAAAGACGGCATTCATCACCCTAGATGGTCTGTATGAATTTAATGTGATGCCGTTTGGATTATGTAACGCTCCAGCCACGTTCGAAAGATTTATGGATACAGTTTTGCGCGGACTGAAGTGGCACATTTGTATGTGTTATTTGGACGATGTAGTGATATTCGGGACTACTTTCCGTGAACACAACAATCGATTAGAGAGTGTGTTGGAGTGTAGTGAGAAAGCTGGTTGGTACTCAATTCCAAGAAATGTCGTTTTGGAGAACGCCAGACTGTGGTACTTGGACATCTCGTAGACAAGGATGAAATCAGGCCTGATTCGAAAAATATCGAAGCTGTCACTTGTCTTAAACCGCCGAAATCGTTAAAACAGCTACGGAGTTTTTTGGGGCTTTGCTCCTATTTCCGGCGTTTTGTTCCGAAGTTTGCTGACCTAGCATATCACCTTACTTGTCTTCTTCAAAAAGATGTACCTTTGAAGTGAACTGCCGATTGTGACTTCAGTTAAAACTTATTTTGACATCTGGGCCTGTACTGCGCCGCTTCTGTCCATCAGCTCCAACAGAACTTCACACTGACGCCAGCGCAGTTGGAGTTGGTGCTGTGCTCGTACAGCGCCACAATGGCAATGAACATGTCGTTGCATATGCAAGCTGTTCTTTAAGCAAGGCTGAACGTAATTACACAGTAACTGAACAGGAATGCTTAGCTGTTGTTTTCGGTGTGCAACGGTTTAGGGCGTATCTTTATGGATGTGCATTTAAAATTGGGACGGACCATCATTCCATCATTCCTTATGTTGGCTTATAAACCTTCGTGACCACGGTGGACGCCTTGAGCGGTGGGCTTTGCGCTTGCAATCCAATTTTACTGTGTCTTTTAAGAGTGGTCGTAAGCATGGCGATGCTGACTGCCTGTCATGGTTGCCGCTTGAAACTACTGATTACGCCAATGAGATCTTGGATGAATGTATAGCTGCCATCTCTCCAAGCTTCCCCGATGTTGATGAATTCAAGATTTCGCTGCGGAACGACAAGGAGTTGGCACCGCGTTTTGATGCAGCAAGTTCCCGGAACCCTCCGCCCTCACTCTGCATTCGTGACGGTCTTCTATACTGGAATACCTACTCGTCAGTAGGTGCGCGGTTTCTTCTGGTAGTTCCTACAAGTCTTAGATGTCAGGTTCTTCGGGTAACGCATGACTATGCCACAGCTGGACACTTGGGTTTCGCCAGGACATTGCGCAGAACTAAGGAACGTTTTTATTGGCCGAAGATGTGTCAAACTACTCAACGTTATGTGGCCAGCTGCCTCCAGTGCCAGCGTTTCAAGCACCGAACCTGCTCTCCGCCAGGCCATCTTCAGCCTATAACGCCACCACGATCCCCATTCGAACAGGCAGGAATTGACCTCCTAGGACCATTTCCCCGATCCTCCAACGGAAACCGCTGGGTCATCGTGTGCGTATATTACCTTACGCGGTACTGTGAAACTGCTGCCATACCGTCCGCCACTGCTTCTGACGTCTCGGCTTTCCTCCTACGGTCTATCATTCTTCGACATGGGCCTCCTCTTGTGTTAATAAGGGACCATGGGCGACAGTTTATGGCAGAAGTTGTAGAGGAAGTTCTTCGCCTCTGCTCATCCCATTTTCGCCATTCAACTCATTACCACCCACAAACAAACGGTCTCACCGAACGCACCAATCGTACACTTAGCAATATGCTCGCAATGTATGTCGACTCCCGCCACAAAAACTGGGATGAGGTCCTTCCGTTTATAACGTACGCATTTAACCCTGCTAGGCACGAAACGACAGGATACAGTCCGTTTTTTCTTCTTTACGCACGACCTCCACGAACTACTCTGGACACGTTTTTACCTTTCTCACTCCCTGCTGAAACTTCACTCGCGCATACTCTCTCTTTGGCTGAAGAAGCTCGTCGATTCTCTAGACTTCGCACACTTGCCTCCCAGGAACGCTACAAGCAACGCTACGACAAGCGTCATCAAGATAATAATTATACCCCTGGTGATTTAGTGTGGCTTTGGACGCCGTTGCGTAAGCGCCGCTTGTCCCAGAAACTGTTGCACCACTTTACAGGTCCTTTTGTTGTACTGGAACGCCTCACCACAGTAAACTTTGTAGTCTCTCGCCTGACTACCCAAGGTCGTCGTTCTCAAAAGACTCAAGTAGTCCACGTGGCCCGCATGAAGCCCTTCTATCAATGTGACGAACCTTGACTCGCCCGGTGGGCTTCGTCCACGAAGAGGTCAGTGTCACGCACTCCCGAGGTCCTGTATTGGAGGAAGAGGAGGCTTGGCTGGATAAGCAGAGGAGGGAGAGGAATCTGGTTCTGCCCGCTCCGGTATGCTAGTCTCCAGCGCATTCTAATATCTGTGTAAATGAACCTCGTAACAATATTAACTAAAGTGAACGGATCCCAAATTATATTGCCGTATTCAAGAAGAGGTAACACGAGAGATTTATACGCTAGCTTTGACGAGCTACGAAGACATCGCTTCAAGTATTGTAATTTTGTCGTGGATTTATTAACCAGGTGTGTAATATGATGGTCCCAAAGCAAATTGTGAGTTATGTGAAGACCTAGGTACTTGTATTCAGAAGCTCGGACAAGCTGGTTACCGTCAACTGAATAGTCAAAAGTCAGTGGACGCTTCATATTTGTCACAGTTAAGATAATCTTCATGTGAATTAATAACAGAATACACAATCATCAGCATATAACCGGAGCTTTGGGCCACAACCATCAACAATGTCAGTAATAAAAATCGAAAAAAGTAAAGGTCCCAATACAGACACGATACTCCACGGTTTAAAACGGGAGGTGTGTGTGTGCTACTTGGACGATGTGATTTTCGGGAAGACGTTCAGTGAGCACAATGAACATTTAGCTCTTGAGCTGGACTTCTTCCTACAGCCACAACAACAACAACCGTTGGACTAGGAGAAGGTGGTAGAAACATTTTATGGTCATTGAACTAACACCGGGGGCGAAGCCTCCTGCATGGCACTTGGGTGCTCCTTTACTACATTGTAGACACCATTATAAGGTAAAAGAGCCCTGGAGGAGCAATCCTCCTCATAGCACTGGAGATAATCTTCCATTGGTCTTGACTTGAAGTGATCTTTATGAGAGACTCCCAGTAGGACTCTGCGACGTTCGGTGATGGGGATGAGGAAAGGTGGGGCATGTAAGAAGGTTGTGTAGGAAATGTCCTGGTTTGCCGCAGAGTCTGCATGATGAGGAAAACTGGTCTGGGTATAAGGCATGTAGAAGTGTAGGGTATGGAGCAGACCGAATCTGCAAGCTTCGCCAGTGTACGGCCTGCGCTATGGTGAGAGAGGGGGCTGCAGGGTGCATATTCTCTTCATTTGTCACAGTAGTACACAAAGAATATCACGGAATGAGAGCAGGCGCTCCCGAGCGACACGATTGACTCCCGCCTCCTGCATTTATGGGAGGCTAAAAGCGCTGGATGACGCTGGAAACGGCAGCGTTGCAACCGGACACTTAGACGCCGCCTCGCCCGTCCAAACAGAGTAAGAGACGCATGCAGCCACTCTTTCATGGCAGAATTGGGAATCGCTATGCAACAAGATAGATGCAAATATGAGTGTATCACAGACTTGGAACCTTTTAGGCACTCATTAGACTCTAGTAAGACTATGACAACCCAACGAGATAACCTCCCTAGACTAATACATACTTGCGCGACACCTCCATTGGAACTTCTCCAAGAACTACGCGATCGCTACTTCCCCAAGTACCCTTCTATAAACAACCCGACTATTCAGGGCCCCCTAACGACTTCCTCAACCAACCCAGACACTGTATCAGAGGTGCGGGCTGAGCTTCAAAGGCTTAACACATCTTCAGTCCCAGGTCCAGATGGAGTACGTAATAAGGCACTCCGGAATCTCGATTCCAAATCTATTGTTGCCCTTACTGAATACTTTAACGAGTGCTGGTAACGGGGAACCCTCCCGCCGCAATGGAAAGCTCCGTTCGGATGATCGCAACACCTGCTACGGGGAGTCACCATCCGAAGCAAGGATACCGAAGCCATGCTCCGTGAGAGCCTCAATTGGAGGGATGGAGAAATCCTGCGCGTAAGAAAACTGGACGCTCCAAACAAAGCGTGGCTTACCTTCGCCGGCAAAGTGAAGCCGAAGTACGTGCATTATGGCGCATTACTTATTCCGGTCCAAACCTATAAAAAAACTATGCCTGCATGTACACTGCGTGGTGCCATCGGACATCGACAGGACGCGTGCCCAGGCCCAAAAACTGAAACATGCGGACTTTGTGGCTCGGCCGCTAAACTCGTCGACGGTGTGCGCGCACCGCATGAGTGCACGCCGAGATGCTCGTTATGCGCCAGCCCTTATGTCACCGGGAACCACGCGTGTAAGGCCAGGTACCGTAAACCCGCACTGTCGACCCCGGCTCCACCAGGGCCCAACAACAAAGGCACGAAAAAGAAGAAGAAAAAATCAAGAGCAAAGAAGAAACCGAAACGCAATGGGGAACGCACCGACGACGTCCCCCCGTCCTACTCGCCGCCCCAATCCCAGGACTTGCCACCAGGCGCGGGTCCCAGGTGAGCAGTACAGGCAGGGTCGCCCCCTCCCCCTCTGAACCCCCCCCCCACCCAAAATGCCATCCAAATCACAAGAGCAACTTGAAATCGCAGCCTTACGCGAACAAGTAGAAAGCTTAACCCGCAAACTAGCTTCGACTGAACAAAGCCAGACAAAATCCGTTCCACCCCCTACCTCTCGGACGGCCGGAAGGGGGGAAATCATCCCTTCGGGGCAAGCGGCTCTGTGGCCTGATCAATGCACTTAGAAGCGAGGTTGAGCGCCATAGAAGCCCAGGTCACGGCACGTTTCAACGCCCAAGAGGCACAATTCACAGCTTCCCTTCAAACCATAGTAGATGGGATACCGAGCCTCATAGCAGCTCAGCTTCCAAAACCGCCTGCAAAACCTGTAAGCAAGACCCACAAGCCGGGGTCTGGTAAGCGCATCTCAACCAATAGCGCGCACAGCAAAATCGCCAGAATTCAAACACCCTCGGAGGACGAGGACTCATCCATGGAGAACGATGCCCCACATACAGCAGTGGACCGTGGGGCAAACCCTGACGGCTCCCCTCTCCTCCAGGGTGTGTCGCAAAATTTAAGTGAGCAACATGGCGGGCGACAATAGTAAACGCCGGTACTGGCTCGAAAAATCAGTCTCAACCACACTTCTTCAGTGGAACTGTAGGGGTTTCCGCGCACGCACTAAGCCCTTCGGTTACTCTTAACACTCCCAGAAATGCCCGCGGAGCTGGGAGCTGGGAGAGGGTGCCACACTGACCAATTATACGGTCTATCAGCAGGATGCGCAGACTGCCCTCTGCGTAAAAAAAAATATTTTACGGCTACCACGGCCGATTTGGACTGCACTACGGCCTGTTCATACGTTATGGTGACCCTCCTTCCGCTTAGGAAACAGGATCCTTCACTACATGTATTCAACATATACAGTTCACCTAAACTGCCTAATGTAACATACACCGACATATTTAGCAAAGCCCTCAAAGAGGCAGGAAGAAGGGAACCCCTCATAATAGCTGGGAATTTCAATGCACCCAGTACTCTCTGGGGCTACCGTAGGGAGGAGAAACGCGGATGAAAGCTGGCGGAGCTTATTTCCGCGGTGGGCCTAACCCTCCACACGAATGCCGCTCTGCCCACTCGGATAGGTAACTCAGTGACACGGGACACGTGCCCGGATCTTATGTTTACCAAAAACATAAGATATGCGGAGTGGCACAACACCGAGGAAACCCTTCGGAGCTACCACGGCATCCTCATCACAACACTCCGCACTAAGCCTCTTACACGCTCCCACCAAAAAGCTAAACTCCCAGACAGGACACGTTTCCGAACGGAGTATAATAGCTCTGAGCCTATAGCCCAACAGGGCTACGAATCCTGGTCTCAAAATTTGGTGGCCCAGCTTCGTAAGGTTGAACAACAGGTCCAACTCTCGGAGGCAACGCCAGCGGTGGAAAACCACCTCTTGCACCTCTGGGAGGCCCGGCATAGCCTCATCCGCCGATGGCGCCGGCAGAAGCATAACCGCAAACTCAAAATTAGAATAGCGGCACTCACCCAAGAGGCAGCCGACTATGCGGCCCAACTCGCTGACTCAAACTGGGTAGACCGCTGCAACACCGCGGCTCGACAAATGTCAAATCGGAGCACATGGCGCCTGTTCCGCGCATTGATTGATCCTAACCAAACACGCAACGAAACCCAGAAACACCTTTAGAGAGCTATTCATGTTTTCCATGGGGACACCACTAAATTGGCTACAGCGCTGAGAGGCAAATATCTCTGTAGCATCCAGGACGCCCGCGGGTCGGCATACTCATATGCAGGCTCTGAGAATGAGGAGCTGGATAGACCATTCCAGCTCCACGACCTAAAAGCGACACTGGCAAAAACGAAACGTTGCACAGCCCCCTGACGGGATAGAGTGACGGATAAGCTCCTTGCTAACCTCCCGGACCTGGCATACCTGAGCCTTCTACACTATTTCAACGCCATATGGGAAGGCGGCACACCTCTCCCAATGGATTGGAAAGCAGAATTAGCCACCTTCATACCGAAACCCGGAAAAGCCATCAACATCGAAAATCTTCGACCCATTTCGTTAGGGAGTTTTAGAATAGGGGTACCCAAGGCTTGGGGCCCCCAAGAAAATAGCATGCCGTGGCGCAACGTTCGAGCCGACCGGCGAGTTTTAGAATAGGGTTTTACCGACGCAGCGCAGCGGGGCTTGCGTTTGTCGATTGCAGCGCCCAGACGGTAAACAGTTAAAAGCATATAAATATATAAATATATAAATATATTACTGAGTGCGCGGTAGAAGTAGGCGGTAGGATAGTTAGAGAGGATACCGGTAAGCTGTCTAAGGAGACGAAAGATTTGATTAAGAAACGCCAGAGTATGAAAGCTTCCAATCCAACAGACCAGATCGAATTGGCCGAGATATCAAAGCTAATCAATAAGCGCAAGGTGGCCGATATAAGGAAGTATAACATGGAGAAAATTGAGCATGCTGTAAAGAACGGGGGAAGCCTTAAAGCGGTAAAGAAGAAATTGGGCATAGGCAAAAACCAGATGTATGCGATAAGGGACAAGGCGGGCAACGTCATCACTAATATGGACAAGATAGTAAAAGTAGCCGAGGAGTTCTATACAGATCTCTACAGCAGCCAAAGTAGTCAGGACCGTAATGAGATTGGCGGTAGGGAAAAACAGTCAGACGTTCCACCAGTGACGAAAGACGAGGTCAAGAAAGCATTAGAAACTATGAAAAGGGGGAAATCAGCTGGAGAGGATCAGATAACTACAGATTTGCTGAAGGACGGGGGGGATATCGTGCTAGAAAAACTGGCCACCCTGTATACGCAGTGCCTGGTGTCATCGACGGTACCGGAACCATGGAAGAATGCAAACATTATCCTCATTCACAAGAAAGGGGACTCTAAGGACCTTAAAAATTACAGACCAATCAGCTTACTGTCTGTTACGTATAAGGTATTTACTAAGGTAATCGCTAATAGAATCAGAACAACCTTAGACTGCAATCAATCAAAGGATCAAGCAGGGTTTCGGAAACGGTACTCTACTATCGATCATATCCATACCATCAACCAGGTGATAGAAAAATGCTCGGAATATAACCAGCCCTTATACATAGCATTCATTGATTACGAAAAAGCATTTGACTCAGTTGAAACCTCGGCGGTGATGCAGGCATTGCGAAATCAGGGGGTAGACGAGCCGTACGTGAAAGTGCTGGAAGATATATATAGTGGCTGCACAGCAACCATAGTTCTGCATAAAGAAAGTAACAAAATTCCCATAAAGAAAGGTGTTAGGCAAGGAGACACAATCTCCCCAGTACTATTCACAGCTTGTTTAGAGGAAGTATTCAGAGACTTGGAATGGGAGCAGTTAGGGATAAGGGTAGATGGAGAATACCTCAGTAATCTGCGATTTGCTGATGACATTGCCTTGCTAAGCAACTCGGGGGATGAACTGCAAATAATGATTGATGACCTAGACAGAAAAAGTAGAAAGGTAGGCTTGAAAATCAATATGCAGAAGACTAAGGTAATGTTCAACAGCCTCGGGAAGGAACAGCAGTTTACATTAGGTAGCGAAATACTGGAAGTAGTAGGCGAATATGTCTACCTAGGACAGGTAGTAACCGCAGATCCGGACCATGAAAAGGAAATAACAAGAAGAATAAGATTGGGATGGTGCACATTTGGCAAGCACTCGCAGATTATGACTAGCAGCTTACCGGTATCGCTCAAGAGGAAAGTATACAACAGTTGCATCTTGCCTGTACTCACCTATGGGGCTGAAACGTGGAGGCTAACCAAGAGAGTTCTACTTAAGTTGAGGACAACCCAGAGGGCTATGGAACGAAAAATGGTAGGGGTAACATTAAGAGATAGAAAGCGTGCAGAGTGGGTCAGAGAAATAACTCAAGTTACTGACATTCTAGTGGAAATTAAGAAGAAGAAATGGACATGGGCAGGACATGTAGGGCGAAAAGAGGATAACCGATGGTCGCTGAGGGTAACAAACTGGATTCCAAGGGAAGGAAAGCGTAGCAGGGGGCGGCAGAAAGTTAGGTGGGCGGATGAGATTAAGAAGTTCGCAGGGGTCAAGTGGATGCAGCTAGCACAGAACCGGGTTAAGTGGAGAAATATGGGAGAGGCCTTCGCCCTGCAGTGGGTATAATCAGGCTGATGATGATGATGATGATGATGAAATATATAAAAGCCAACAATCCTATTTTATTAAAAAGAAACTGCGGTCATTGTACAAAGCTATCTTAAAAATACCAGTTATATAAACTCTTTTCTTAAGACAAGACGAAATCGGCCAATCTTTACCAATCCAGGCTGAGCCGGTAAACCTCATTTGAACCTTCCGCGCTTTCCGACGCCTGGTCCCCATGCCAACCAAACGAGGCGAACTCGCTAAGCCTAGCGGCTCGGTAAATCCGGAATCAATCAGAACATATGGGGCGTTTTATCGCTTAAATTTGGTGGTGCGGGCACAAGCTTCATTGGCCTTTCATTTGCCTTGAACGCGTGACACCATAGAACGGTAACGACGAATGTGTGCCGAGGCGAGCGGCCGCCGCTTGGCCGGACGCCGCCATGTTCCCCGACCCTATCCGGCGATAGGGTCCACGCTATTTCGCCGAGATAGGGGGACCGTCGTCCACTGACCCAAAAACCCAAGGCCCGCTTGGGTTCTGCGCATGCGCACTCGCCCCCCGCTATTACCCTATCCTCCTAACCGATAGGGTCCCCCTATTCTAAAACTCCGTGGGGAAGTTGATAGAAACCATGGCCAGGGACCGACTCTCTCAATATCTAGAGCTTAAACCCGCCTTTGCGGACACAATGTGCTGTTTCCGCCCACATCGGTCCGCGCAGGACGCCCTGCTCCAACTTCACAAAGAAGTCTTGGCTCCGGTCGAATACCCTAGTAGCGACAAGGTGGTCCTCGCCTTGGACCTCAAAGGGGCCTTCGACAATGTAACCCACGGACATCATCCTCACACATTTTTCCCAGACAAACTGTGGACACCACACGTTTAGGCACATCCGACAGTTCCTCACTGATCGGCAAACATATATACGTATCCAAGACCAGGAGCATGGCCCTTACCCCTTGGGTACGCGAGGAACTCCACAGGGAGCAGTCCTCTCTCCCCTCCTCTTTAACCTCGACATGGCTCACATCCCCCATTGCTTAATGATGTCCCAGGCATCAGGCATGCTCTGTATGCCGACGCCATCACGCTCTGGGCAACACATGGGTCGCTAGGGCAGATCGAGGCCAAACTTCAACAAGTGGCGACTATCGTGGACGGATATGCTCGTCGCTGTGGCCTGAAATGCTCTCCGACCAAATCAGAATTCGTACACCTCCGGCCCAACCCGAAGTGTACGACTAAAATTGTCCTTGCCCTTGCTAGCGGCCCCATCCCTGAACGTGATGCGATAAGAGTGTTGGGACTCTTCATTCACTGCAATCGCAAGATTGACACAACCTTGCAGAAGCTCTGCAAGATTGGAGATCAGGTGGGCCGTATGGTCCATAGGGTTGCGGGAGGGGGGAGGTTGCGATGCAAAGACGCCCTGAGGCTGGCGAATGCATTCGTGACCAACCGGATACTTGATGCGGCACCCTACCTCCACTTGCGGAAATGCGATGACAGCGCCCTGGAGGTGATCCTTCATAAAATGTATAAGCGCGCCCTCGACTTCCTCATAACGACGTCCAATCAAAGGCTCATTGCTCTAGGGATGACAGCACATTTTCAGAGTTGCAGGAGGCGCACTTAAGCAACCAGTACTTGCGGTTAAACAAATCGCCTCCAGGCAAGCGCCTCCTAGACCGCCTGCACATTGCATAAATGCGCGAACAGAGGAACGAACTGAAGTTCCAGAGAACTGGCGCTACGCGCTCAAGGTTTGACCTTTGCCACAAAACATGGCAAAGGAGACTCACGAGGGCCGTCGCACAGCGCGTGCGGTCAACCTAAAAGAGCGCTACGGCTCTCGTTACGGAGTCCTCTACACGGATGCTGCTGGCCCACACCATGGAGGGTGGTACACGGCCGCGGTCATCCACCAGAACACATACATTCAGGGACTCACTTTCCGCACCCCAAACACCACACACGCAGAGGAGGTCGCCATGGCGCTGGCCGCTGCAGAGCATGACTCTAGGGTTATCATCACTGACTCCCGGGGAGCTTGTAGAAATTTAGAGCAAAGGGCGCATTTCGCAACGCGCCGCCGAAATCCTCCGCAGATGCGAGTACCAGGATCGCCCGGACGCACGTGTCGTCATCTGGGCCCCAGCACATGCGGGACTCGAAGGGAACGAGGCCGCAGACGCCTCCGCCCGCGCACTTAACCACGGGCATCGCCTCAACACCCGCCACTTGAGGATCTGGAACCCAATCCGGACATTACCTACAAAGAAATTGCTGACTTGTAGAAAACTCGACACTGTCTTTTTCACCCCCCCCCCCCCCCCCCGCTAAAGGACTAACCAAAACTGAGGAGCGCTGGCTCCTTCGTTTATACACCAATACAGTTCTGTGCCCCGCAGTATTACAGTATATCAATCTGGCTTTTAATGACGAATGCCCGCACTGTGGGTGCGCATTTTCAGATATGTACCATATGGTATGGGCTTGCCCCTCTAACACCGCTTAAGCCCCTTTCCCTTCACCCACTCGAGAGAGCTGGGAGACTGCCCTGCTCATCCTCTCTACCTTGGAGAGCCAACGTTCTCTCGTGGCTAGGGCCCGAGCTGCCGCGGAAGCCACAGGAGTCCCGGACTAGGGGCCCCTCCTAAACTTTGTAAGAGGCTGGCCCTTAAGGCCTGCCCCCACCTTTTTTTTCTCTCTCTCATGTAAATATTATCTGTTTTTCACTACCACCACCCCTAACTCCCACATATGACGAAAGGCTCATTACACTGCGACTGCAGCGCAGAAAATTCCTCCCCCCCCCCCACACCAACTTCCCTTGCATGTCATTCCCTTGCAGGTCATAAAAGCAGTACATAATCTGCTTAAGGACAGGACGTTCTCTATCCGGATAAACGAAAAACAGATTGGTAATTACACCTCGAACAGAGGCGTTGTTAGGTTTGGGTCGCGTGTGCCTGAGTATCGCACCGTTACCAGCAGTTATTACGTGCGGCTCGCGGCCCCTCGGCAGCGTTCGCCTGGCGGCTCCGTGGCTCGGCGGACGGCATCAACGGTCCCAGAAAAGACGAGGCGTCTTCTAACGAAACAACCTTTACTACAACATCATGAAGGAACGGGCAGAGAAGCTGACCCGGAGAGAATAGAGGCTTTACAAACGTTAGCGCCATCTAGTGAAAGAAACAAAAACTGTGCGCGGCGGCCATGTTTTGCTCAGTCCACCCGCGCCTCCCATCGAGTACGCTGTCAACGTGCGCCTTTGTAGAACCCGTGCATGCACCGAAAGGTGCATAGGAACGCTCACAAGCGATTGTTTCATTTTTTTAACATCACAGCAGTCGATGTTAGCTCCAAGCTCTATTCGGAATGATGCCAGCATGTTGTTGCGTGCCCTTCTGCAGGCAGTGCACCGTCGTAGACGCGCACGGAATCAAGGTATACGCGTGTATGCGACCGTTCGTTTGCAGTCCTAATCGGCTTTACAAGGGTCATGTAAAGCATTACTACACGTCCCTCTGACTGGGAGCTAGCTCACAGAATGTGCTATCACCTAAAACAGCAAGGTTGTTTTGCGCGCTATGGAGCCTTGTGAACTTGAAGGATAAGCTTATGCTGCGATGGAAGACACGGGAGAAGTAGCAATCCATGTATAACGAACGCTATTGTGCAAATACGTTCTTTGAAACATTTTGTACGTAGGTGGAATTTACCATTGTGTACTGGATTTAAGACACGGGCATGATTACCGAAACTACTTTTTACAGTCGTACGAAATGGTAGTGCTTGGTGCAGAGAGCAATACGGTTGTCTAGTGTGTCCGAGGTGCGTGTTTCACGCTGCAAAAGCAAGCGGCTGCCAAACCCGCGGCGTATAGAAAAGCGGGAAAAGATGACATCCCACTAGTGTGTTGTAATATGCTCACGTGCAGCCCGTTTCGACCGGTCAACGTTCAGAGCGCGCAGCTCAGGTTTTGTGCCTGCCAGCGCGGCCGATAAAATAACGAAGCGCGCGCTTCACTTCTGTGTATTTTTTCGAGTCACCCGATGGTTCGCTAATTCACAGCAACCTGAAATTCACTGGAATTTTCAGATATGTCGATTTCTTGTTTATTCCTTATGTCAGAAAGTAAATATTTGAAGCCGTAATCTCATATGAAAGCGCTGACATTGGAAGCTTCGAGGAACTCGGAGGAGGAGGAACTCGGCTGAAACGAAAAGAAGTTTGAAAAGTCAGCTCACATTACTGCGAAGTGTTTGTGCCTTGTGCAACTGGCTGTGTTCATAAAATCAGATTTATATTATATCATATCGTTATAGAAAAATTAGGGGGTCACTTAAGCTCCGCCGTTAAAGGTATAACGCGACAGTGTCTCTCTCTCATACACACACACGCACGATGTTTTCTTTGTTCACGTGTTATATTTTAGCTCTTTTATTCATTTATTTATTTATTTTATTTACCAAATACTGCAGGTCCTAACTAGGCCCTAGCAGGAGGAGCGAAATGAATACAATGCTGCAAAATATGAATTCATCAAAAGTAACATACTACACACAAGTGTAGTATGTTATATATTGTTATGTATGCTATATATCTATGTTATGTATGTTATGTGAAATTTATATCATTTCTTTATTTATTTTTATTTCATTTGACGTTTTATATTTTTATACACCAATACGCATGCGTCAGCAACAATCGGCTTTCCATTCTGAGCAATTTGACACTTTTGAACACATTCTTCAATTATTTCAATTAATAAATTACACATTCTAAATTTTCTTCCTTAGCATCACCAAGCACTGGTTTTTCATTCTGTCACCTTTAAACCCTTACTTTCCAATTTTTCCTTTTTTAGTTTCTTTATTTCATGAATTAATCAATTATTTACAAAGATTTTATTAACTCGTCATCGTTTATCGCACACCAATCAATATTCAATCACTGGAAGCACAAATTACCATGGCACTTTTTTTTTACGCAGACCCCGATTATTTCCGAGACTACTGCGTCGACGGCATGTGAAGGAAAGTGCTAAGCGCCAGTCCAACTTACGTCAAATTACGCACGATCCTTTTATCATAAAATAAAATGCATCCTCGCTCATTTCACCAACCAAGTATCTTCCAGTGGGATGAGCGACGGTGATTGCGCAAACCAAGCGAACATACTCGCGATGATCTCTCATAGGCGTTTAAGTAAACAACAAAGGCGCACAGATAAAAAAAAATCCACATTACAGAACTCTGGATACTGTACCTGGATAGGGATGACGCTGCGGATTGCCGAGGGGCTCATACACGACTCATAGAGCAATTTGTAACTGCGCTCGTGGGCCCCGCCACGTCTCGGCTGTCAAAATACGCTTCTAGGCATCGCTAACAGAAACCGCCAGGAACCGAAGAGAGGTCCAAGCACAGCACGCTAGGTTAAAACGTGAAAAGCGCGAACAGAACGGCGAGCGCTGACGGACGGACAGGAAGCGAACAGATGAAGCGAACAAAATATGGCGACCAGAGCGGGATCATCGTGCCACTCATGGTTGCCAGACGTACTTTTGTAAACCCTCTATACAGACACTCTCACACAGCTGGTGTGTAACGTCGTGTCAACAGCGCGTCAAAGTAGTCTGTCGCAGCGGAGTCTGCCGCTGCTTTTTATAGACTTGCCAGTTCACAGGGAAAGGAAAAGCCCTCACAGGAGAGGGAGAGCCCGACAAGTCTGGGCAAGACGGGATGACTCAATCGCAGGTGGCGCGACCACATCTCCTCCACCTCCTGCAGACGGACGAGAGCGACGCACTCTCCCTCGAGCTCCAGGCTTGGCCGGCGTTTGCACACACACGCACGCACACACATTTGGCGCGTGGCAGGATCACGTCGAGACTTGCCCGCGGGAGGAAGCGTTGAGCGGCCGATGGACGGCACCCAAATGGCCGATCCGTTCGCTGTTCTGCCTGTTGCTATGCGGTGGCCGCGTCAGCTGTCATGCTAGTCGGTAGCGAAACGTAACAGCGTGCCACAAGGGTCAGTGTTAGCACCTTTACTATTTAATATCGCACTGATCCCATTGGCATAGAAATTAGCTAAAATACCAGAAGTGCGGTTCATGATATACGCAGATGATGACACGATTTGGTCTGTCCATAAACAACTTGAGAGACAGAATCGGTATCTGCAAGAGGTTTTAAATATCATAGATGAGTACGTCCAAGATGCAGGTCTGGAATTATCACTTTAAAAGTCCAGTTACATTCATGTTGCCAACAAGAATGGAAGAAACCAATTGGCAACGCAGAGTCACCCTTAAGATTGGAAATCAGGCATTGGAAGAGGTGGACGAGTTGAGAGTTCTTGGCCTAGAAATTCACAAATCCGGCAAAGGACCACAATGGCTTCATAAGGTGAAAAACCTAGCTGCGACTTCCTTAAACTTGATAAAACGCATTTCGTCTAGCGGAGGAGGAGCTCGAGCGGACATGGCAATACGTCTTGTACAATCGGTGTTACAGCCGAGGATACTATACCAGGCCCAATTCCAAAGACTCACGAGGCGGCAGTGGGCGAAATTGGAAACAATAAATAGAAGCGCAATGCGCACTATCACGTCCTTACCAAAACTTACCCCAATCCCTGTCCTCCAAGAGTTTGCACAAATAAATACGTTGTCAGAATTAATTGAACAACGAGAGGCAACAAGGGATATGAAGCGAAAATGCGTTACGCCCATAGCATCCTTGTGCAACGAAGTGGCAGTTCAAACACCACCAATGGCTGACCCCCCTCCGTGGGAATTCACGACTATTACGACGAACAGGACCACTCGGCTTCGTCGCAAAGAAAAGGTGGCATCTCGACCTCTGGTTGATGCACTTCCAGGTACTTGTATTGCATATACGGACGCATCAATTATAGAAAATGGCGGTAGAACAGCAGCTACTAGTCCAACACACAGCGAACTAAAGGTACATAAAGAATATGTTTCATAGTACCCGGACCCGCTTGTGATGGAACTCTATGCAATCCGCGATGCTATGGAGGCCATAAATAAAATAGATTCCATAACAGAAGCCCACATCTATACAGACTCCTTAGCCGCCATAAAACAACTGAAGAAAGTGACGAAGACGCTATGTGTTACCCGGGAAATCCACGCACTCAATAAAAAAACAAAGATAAGCATCCAGATACATTGGACACAAGACGATGCTGAGAACGCTGAGCAGAGAAAAGTTGACCACCTCACACACGAAGTTCCAAACACTAATGTGCCCCCCACCAGGCTCCCTTTTGATGCCCGCTCCGCTGTTCCCACCTTAGCATCATCTTTAAGGAAAAGTGCACGCGCCCTCATTCCCCCGTGTACATTCCCGCTCCCTCGTAACTTAACGAGATTGGAGGAGGTTTCCCTTAGAAGGATAAGAGCTGGGGCGGCCCTTACCCCGTCGGTGACATGCCGATGGGAATCGCAAGCAGACATCGGACCAACCACATGCCCGAAGTGTTCCACACCAGCTGCAGAAGTGGATGTTCGCCACCTGCTATGGACTTGTGCAGGGACAAGGGCATCAAGGACACAGATTCTGCGCGAAGTGGGACTAACCACAACAAGGGAAGAGTACTTTTCTAAATGGCTCACTGACAACGCTAAGAGCGGGAGCCTGCTCCGTAAATGTAAATGGTTCTCACGGCAAACCATTTACATGAGTTCCTATAATATGCCTTATGGCAAGCTTGCGTACAAAAAAAAAACTCCGAGGAGGCTAGAGACTGGCGCCGGCTCCAGACCAACACGTGCACTAACCTATATCGCCTACACCTCATGTTCCCGACAGAGTATTTATATTCGTATCCGTGGTGTGATGACATGCCTACTACTTACCACGTCACTGCGGGATGTAAGGGGCACAAACCCGAGCACATCACAACATACCTCTCTGAGGACGAGTGGGAGACGTGTCTGCTCAGCTCCGACCTGACGGTTCAGCACGGACTGATTCGCTAAGCCGGCGCCACGGCAACTATTCTTGGCATCCTGTACAGAGGAAGCCACCCATGATCAACTCCTCCATCCCCCTTTCGTCACCTAAATAACAGTTTTTCAGTCAATACACATACCTCTTCTCCGCCCAACCAACGGAGAGAGTGATACGCAGCTGGCGCAGTCTGTAGTTATGATTGGTGATTGGTTTATAGGAAGGGAAAGGCGCGGTAACTGTCTCACTTGTTTTCTGTGGACACCTCAACCGCGCCGTAAGGGAATTGAGTAAGACGTGATGTTGGGCTAGTCGGTTCATTGTTATAACAAAACAGAACTGCGCGAACACACTGCGCTTTGTATGTGTGTATTTGTGCCTCCTTGTCCCGTTTCCTTCCCGCAGTTCTGTTTTGTTATAACCGTAAGGGAAGGGGGAAGGTGGGAGTGAAAGTGAAAAGAGAGAAAGAGGAGCCGTAGTGGAGGGCTACGGAGTAATTTCGACCACCTAGGGATTTTTACCGTGCGCTGACATCGCACAGCACACGGACGCCTCTTCGTTTCGCCTCCATTATGTGGTTATGACGTGCCTACCGCGATTTTGTCATTCCCCGGGAGCTCCTCGCTGCCCATCATCGACAAGATCAAATCCCTGATACGACTGACATATACACCGACACATCGATTACAAGCGAATTTACATCTATGGGCTGGGTATGCGATAACAATCCTTCCCTTTCAAGCGCTTTTGCCTGCCACCTACCTCAAGGTACCCCTCTTCATGCAGAACTCGCGATTTGGAGAGCCTTGTCAGGAGTGCCTTGCACCGGAACGGGTTCAATACGTATTCTTACTGATTCCTATGAAGCTTGCAAGGAAATCGCTACTCCGGGTTCACAAGATGCAGCAGCTACGGCCATACAGCGCCTCCTTAAACGCCATCAACTCGCTACAAGAACTGTCACTATTCACTGGACCCTAGGTCACTCGGACGAATCAGGGGGCAATGCGGCGTGTGCCTTGGCAGGTGGGATGTCCACATTTACTTCCCCACACCCCTTGCTTCATCCTTATTCGACCTGGGGCGGGCAACTCACCCCTTCTCTTGCCCTTATGCACTATACTCGGACCAGTCTTCGTAGCCTCAATCAGCATCGCATGCAGGTGGCCACCCCAGACCCACCTTTTACGAGAAAAACCCACCTCACCCGACGTCAAGAAGTCTTTTTGAATAAGCTCATCGCCCATGCGGCTTACATGCCACGTATTATGGCCCGGTGGTGTCAGTATACAGAGAAAATGATTACTTGCCCCATTGTACGACTTAACTCGCGGCGGCACATCTCATCTACTCTGGGTTTGCCCTGCTTTTTCTACTGCACGCTTCGAGATCAAACCCTACCGCCTGAACTACCGCTTCCTTCTAGAAACTGATGCTAACACACAGATGATATTTGCCAAGTATGGCTCGCTTAGTGGCCTGGTTAGAGCAATGTGATTCGAGTGACGACCTAAACAATGAAGATTCTGTCTACTCCCCTTTATCCCCATCCATGGCCATGAGCCTTCCCATTCAATAAAGGACATTCAATCAATGAATCTCCGGCACCGGCGGAGCTCGGGGCAAAGCGAGGGCTGCGGCGGCAGTTCCGACATACCAGCTGCTGCCTGTGACGTCAGGCGGCTCCTCGCGCACCATCCCGGCTCAACCACTCCGTAAGGGAAGAGATTGATTGATTGATTTATAGGAAGGGAGAGACGCGGTAACTGTCTCACTTGTTTTCTCTGGACACCTCAGCCGCGTCGTAAGGGAAGGAAGGTTGGAGTGAAAGTGGAAAGAGAGAAAGAGGGGCCGTATTGGAGGGCTACGGAGTAATATCGACCACCTGGAGATCTTTAACGTGCGCTGACATCGCACAGCACACGACACCTCTTCGTTTCGCCTCCATCGAAACGCAGCCACCGAGGTCGGGTTCGAACCCGGGTATTCCGGCACAGTAGTCGGGCGTCTTACCACTGCACCACTCCGGCGGGGCAAGGGAAGAGAGGAAAGTGGGAGTGAATGTAGAAAGAGAGAACGAGGAGCCATGGTGGAGGGCTACGGAGTAGTTTCGACCACCTGGGAATCTTTAACGTGTGCTGACATCGCACAGCACACGGACACCTCTTCATTTCGCCTCCATCGAAACGCAGCCACCGAGGTCGGGATCGAACCCGAGTACTCCGGCACAGTAGTCGGGCGTCTTACCACTGCACCACCCCGGCGGGGCGATTGATTTATAGGAAGAGAAAGGCGCGTAACTGTCTCACTTTTTTATTGCGAAAGCAATACTACTATCACTTTTCAACCCTTCGCTTAGCGATGCGGTAGCTACCTTTGACCTTTAGCGTGGCCTTTGGCGCGCCGCCAAGCACAGCTGCGCAAAAACAGGAGCCCCAACTCGCGCCGTCAACTCGCGAGGCGGTAGCTACTAACCGCGGCCTAACTCCTGCTCCTTCCACGAGAGGCGCTACAGCCGGAGTGACATCATCCCATCTGCCGCAAACACAGGGGCCCCAACTCACGCCGTCGGCTCGCGAGGCAATGGGCTCACCGATCGGCCACCGATTTCAATGGGCTCACCGATCACCGCGACGTTGCACAGGTTGGCCACTGCGCGGTGCTCAAAGATGACCCTCAGATAAAATTGCAGACGAAGAAAGGGAGTGTAGTCTGGTAAGTGATAAAAGCGTATTAGTCTGCAAATGGGGCCCTTGATAAAAAGAGAAATGGAACTTAGACAAAAAGTAAACGCAAAATTTAACAGCGATCAAAGAGCTAATAGCAGAGGAATTAATAGAGAAAAGCCCCATGGAAGATTGGAATTATGAACAGGTAGAACTACTCATAAGGAGAAAAATAAAGAGGTTAAAGTAGCAAACCGAAAGAGGAAGCCACGGAACTGGTGGAAGAAGGAAATCAGGGAAGCCACTGAACAACGACGGGCAGCTTCAAGGGAAGATCGAGAGGCAAAGAAAGCGCAGGTATCTCAGGAGGAAATAGACCAAAAACGGGAATCATATCGAAAAAAATCTTCATGTATAGGCCCTAGTCCAATGTAACATAAAGCAGTCCACCGATCGCTGTATCGCTGACATACACAATGCCAGTAGAGGCGCACCAAGAAAATTATTGAACGATATAAGCTAGCTAGGTAAAAGAATCAAAGAAAGCAGGACCGGATTCAAGATAACAAGGAAAATTGTTTAAAGGGAGACAACGCAGTGAACTACATTACATCAGCTACAGCCGAGTCATTTAAGAGCGACGACTGGGTAATCTCTGCAAATCAGGAAGCACCACAAGATAGCAGAATACAAAGCAGCTTAAAACTGACCAATCTAAACTGGGAAAAGGCAGAAAAAATACTCCAAAAAACACATCTACGGGAAAGATGGAATTCCGATCAAGCTGTTTAATACGCTTGGTCGAAGAAGTAAGGAAACGTTGTTAAATACTTTGAAAACAGTCATAACGAATAAGCAAATTCCGGAAAGCTGGCGGCAGAGTAAAATCAATTTGATTTATAAACGGAAAGAAGAAACGATGCACATAAAATCCTACAGGCCGATTACCATAACATCCGTTATAGATATACAGGTTGGCCATGCAGGCGGTGAAATTAAAGATGCAAGCATGGGTAGAAAGTAACAATTTACTCGGAGAACTTCAGAACGGCTTTAGAAATGATAGGCGCTTAGATGATGGCCTGTTCGTTCTCATCAATGTATCGAAATATCTAGAGTGGATAATAGACCTTGGTATTCGGCCTTCTTGGATATACACGAGGCGTACGACAACGTAAACAGGGAGCTCCTGTGGAACATATTAAACTAAGAAGGTATCAGTCATGAGATAACGGAGTTCCTACAGGAAATATACCGGGATACCAAAGTAGAAATTACATGGGGAGGGATAAGAAGTACGGAAGCTGTCAGGTATGCAAAGGATTAAGACAAGGTTGTCCTCTATCACTGCTGCTGTTCATGCTTTATATAATTATTATGTAACGAAAAATACAAAAAAGGAACATAGGTTTTCACCTGTCATATAGATTAGGCGGAAACGCGGTAGAGCAGCGCCTCCCCGGTTTAATGTATGCAGACGATATTGTGTTGCTAGCAGAGAGTCATGAAGAATTGAAAACTTTAGTTAAGTATTGAGGAGACGAAGGGGATGCTCTAGGCTTCAGTTTTAGCGCAGTTAAGTCGTGTCTGATGATTTGCAACGGCTGAACTAACCAAGGTCTTAAAATACAAGGCCATGAAATACCCAGAGACAGAGTGACAGAATATAAATATCTCGTGGTATGGGTAAACGAGGAGTTGGCATACATTGAAAAGCATGAGCAATCACTTAAGGCAAGATGGCGAAGAAATGCCGGGATAATAAAGCAAACTGCATTATGGGGATATAACAGGTGATAGGTTTTGAGAGGTATTTGGAAAGTAATTATGGTGCCTGGGCTTAAGTACGGAAATGCGGTTTTGTTCCTAAAATCAGACGTGCAGTCGACATTAGAAATAAATCAGAGAGCCGTCGGACGATTAGCACTGGGTGCCCACGGCAAATCCCCAAATGAGGCGGTACAGGGAGATATGGGCTGGGCATCTTTCGAAGTACGGGAAGCTGAGAGTAAAATATTATATGAGGAACGCCTGAGGAAATTGGACAGTAACAGATAGCCAGCTGATGTATTTAAATACCTATACCTAAAAAGCGTTGATTAACAATGGACGAAAAGAACTAGGAAACTAACCAGTAACTATGCTGCTCACAAGGATGAAGAAATAAAGAGCAATAAGCAACGGGTAGAAAACACAGAAGGTATAAATTGGATAAATTTATTGGAAAAGAAACAGGATGTGGAACTATACCGTATGTGGAAAAGGCAGATAAGGAAGGAAGCTTTCTTTGATAAGTCAAGAGGCAGTGCCCTACTTTTTGAACCTAGATCAGGGTGCCTTAGAACACACAACTACAAAAAGAAATTTAACAATGAAGATGAATGTGGTAGATCCACAGAAACAATTGATCATATCATACTCGAATGTAATGGCATCCATCCGGAAGTCAATGCAGGCGCAGTCACTCTTCCTGAAGCTCTGGGGTTTAGAGATATCTGTGGCCGGGTGAATGAACAAGCGGTGGAAGTTAGCGAAAAACGATGGAAGATTGGTGGCTCAAAAGCAGAAAAGTTGCATAATAATAATACTAATGTAGAAACAAAACTTCAATAAAAGAATGATGGTATAGTTAACCAATTTAAACCAAAAATAAAAACATTGGGGGGGAATGACCACGATAGCAACTGCTATCACCCCGTTTCAAAGGGGACTCTCCTATATTTCATCCATTCATCCAGTTTCGGTTGTAATGGCTGGAAGACTATGGTGCATGGCGCTGATCCTGCATTTTATAGTCTTTTAGAGGATTGCGAGGTTAGGTTTTTAATGTCGGAAAACATATTTTGAATATCTCACTGTGTAGCAAGTGCCTTTACAGCGAGCTAAAAATTTCATTTCATTCCATTTTATTAGCTTAAAGACCCCTGCGGGGTATTACATAAGGGGTGGGATGAGCAGGAAAGGTACAAGACAATGCAATATATGTGATCATATACAAAGAAAGTTGTTTAGATTGCTAGCAAACGATAAAGGGCAGGTGATGTCGACGATATGCTGGGGAAGGCCGTTCCAACTTTAGCTGCACGTGGGAAGAAGGAGGCTGAAAAAGTAACAGTTTGGGCATTGGTTTCGGTTTCGGAGTTTAAAAACGTGTAGTGTGCGATCTTTGACTGGTGTGACCATGTCGTTGGCACCTTTTGCCTGCAGCCTGAACGGAATCGTATGGGCAGTTTACGAAAGGGACACGTCAGAAGCATATGCTTTATTGTAGGAAGTGCTTGAAAAGGCTAGAAATTCCTCCAAATAGGAACCTAAATTGCATGCATGATGCATTAATGGTTTAATTTTACCACTTACTAGAAATCAGTTAATACGGAGAAACAGTTAAATAAGGACATTATTCCATGCCATATTACAAAATTCGAAAAATCTATGCTATAATCCTGAGTTACCTGAGCTCTCAACTTCAGCTATGTGATCCCGTGAAAACGAAGGGCTGCACTAGGCGCAATCGTTTTTCCGCTTAACAAAGCTTGCAGGCAAGCAAGCGCTTTGATAACAAACAGGGCGAGCAATTTGTGAAGATGTTCCTGACCTAATCGTGCTACAGTTCGAAGTGTAGGTTACCGCTCTCTCGAAGTATTTTTTTTTTATTTATTTAGTACATACTGCAGGCCGTGAGGCCCAAGCAGGAGTGGATTACAAACAAGTTATTACGAGTGAGCAATAATACCAAGATGCGAACAAAACAAAGCACAAACAGCGGTAAATGAAAAAGATAATGGCACAGCATAACCAAAGCTAAACATGGTCATAAATCAGGTCAAGAGACTGTAGGCAGGTAGCTGGCAAGTTATTCCAATCACTGATGGTCTGCGGAAAGAAAGAGTGTTGAAATAACCTAGTCTTAGCAAAGTACGGGGTAAGAGAAAGGGGGTGAGAGTGTCGGGTTTGTCTGGTGTTCGATACTAGCAGGTACGGTGAAGAATCTATTCCAAGTTTATGGTTAAACAATAAGTATAAAAATTTCAGTCGAAGGAATTTTCGCCGGGATTGAAGGGTAGGTATTGAATTCGATTGCATCAGTGTAGAGACAGAGATTGTTCGACAGTACTGCGAAAACATGAAACGGACGGCTTTCCTTTGGATCCGCTCTAGAGCGTTTATGTTGGTGACAGTATACGGGTCCCATACAATACAGGCATACTCTAATTTAGTCCTTATAAAAGTTTCGTATGCTAATCTTTTAACTTTGAGAGGGGCATCCTTTAGCTTATGGCGCAACAAGCAAAGTTTTCGAAATGCAGACGAGCAAGTGTTAGAGATATGAGTGTTCCAGTTTAAGTTGCTTGTTAATGTCACACCAAGATATTTAAATTCGTTAACTTCAGCTATTAGACCTGAATCCAAAGAAAAAGAGTATTTTAACGGATTATGTTTTCTTGTAACACGTGCGCGTAGATGCGTTTCAGCCTTAATTCATATATATATATATATATATATATATATATATATATATATATATATATATATATATATATATATATATATATATAGCACATTTTTGACCAATGAAAGCTGCTGACGACCGTAATTGGGTCTGCCGCACAAGAGTAAGGCAGACGTGGTTTGACGAACGGGAACATGGTTTACATTGTCGGAAGCGCCTCATTTATGTATGTACTTGATGCAAACCACCCACGCAAAGGTCTACGGCCTCTCGCACGCACCCGATGCCCAGGTCGAGGAATATATATAGACGGTGCCCACCGGAGAATCATCTTCTGTTTTCTCCTCTTTGTGCTGCTGTCGTAAAGAGAATTTGGTGGTGCCGGCCTTCGGTATAACGGGCACTGATCAAAAATGATTGGCGCGAGATCCTTTTACACATCGGCTTTACGAGGCTACGGAAAAACGTGATGCAATGTTTGACTGCCAGTTTCTTCTTCGGATTGTCTTGGGCCACCTTTTCCAGAGGTCTAAGCTGGCAAGAACTTCTTGAAATGAAGCGCCGCGGACGTCTTCGCTCACCGGACATCCGAAACGGAACGCAATAGCCGCGCTTTTTATTCGCTCGATATTTGTTCCAATAAGTGCACTCATCGGTCCGCCGATAGTTAAATTATTACGCTAAGCATAACACACAAACAATACCAAAAAACAGCTCACCACAAGGCTTACTTTTCCCTTCAACGACAGTCACAATAGCATTCTGAGCCACCAGCGTGTCGTCTGCTAGAGGGTCATCCGACAGCGCCGCCACACGGCGAACGCGCGCTCTCCGGCGGACAGAAAAAACCCTGACGCTGCAGGCATTGTCAACCGAGAGAAAGGCAAAGGGAGAGCAACTGTGCCCATGACACTGTAGTTTGGCGTTCGTAGCTCGGCATTTGTAGACCAGCGTTCGTAAACCACCGGTGTTCGCACCGCGTTTGTAGCCTGGATGAAAGAAGGGGAAGAACGCTGTCGCGTTCAACTCTTAAAGGTGTGGCTTAAGCGCTCTACCAACACTATCTATACTCGGGGACAACTTTCTGTGGCAATGGGGCCAAAGCTACAGGGGCGGGGCTCTCCTGTGTTACTACGCCATGTAGTTCCGAGTATCTGACCTCGGCTGCGGTCTTGCAACCGCGCACGACGTACGCTGTCAAAAACCAAAAAAAAAAAAAAAAGACGCTCGTTATGAACGCTTGATTGTCAAAAACAGACGCGCGATACGAACGCGAGCAGAAATGACCGGAGTAAAGCGGCAGACGCGTCCCACCCGGCCTCGCGTACGCTGCTCGCGCTTTGCAAGATTGTCGACAGGCCGCGCAGCCATCGACATGAACGTTGCGTATTAGTCTCCTGCTGTACTAGCTGGTACTGTAGTATAAGCCTGGTACAATAATAAGGTTAATAGTTACTATATTCTTGTGGGGAGCCAACTGGTGAGTTTCGGCTCCGTAGCTTTCACCACATTGCCACAGAAAGTTGTCCCCGAGTATAGAAGAAGCAGATGGTGTTGGTTCTACCCGGGTGTGTCAAGAGAGAGAGATGGAGCGCAACTGGGCCCATGACAGAGTAGTTCGACGTTCCTAGCTCGTAGTTCGTAGATCGGCACTCGCAAAACGGTGTTTGTCGCCCAACTGGCGCGCTATGCGCTACTGCATATGCGCGAGCAGATAGCGCCGTGCGTATAAATGTGAAAAGAGACACGGTCGATGCGCGTGTTCTCCATGGAGGGTAGAGTCGAGACTAGAAAATCTGAACTTGTCGACCTGGAGGTTGTCGCGGGGCAGTTGGCCGTTGAGTGTAGAAAAAAAGATGAACGGATGGAGCAATATTTGATTAATTAAAAATTACGAAAACCTTTTGCGACTAAAGTAGTGAAAGGTGAAAACCTGAGAAGTCTCATCTTGTCTAGCGTTCCCGCCATCTGCAATCCCACACGAACACGCGCCAAGGAAGGCCACGCGACAGGAGCAGGGTGGGGGGTACCATCCAAACGCACACTTGTCCGGGAGAGTGTGACAGATACTGCGCCTTTCCTCCATAAATATCTTGTCTAGCGTTCCTGCCATCTGCAATCACATACTTCAACGCACGCCAAGGAGTGCCACGCGACAGTAGCGATGGCGTACCATATCCAAACGCACACTTGTCGAAAATGTGACAAATACTGCGCATTTCCTCCAGAAGTCGCAACTTGTCCAGCGTTCCTGTGATCTGCAATCCCACACTTGAACGCGCGCCAAGGAACGCGAGGCAACAGACACCGCAAAAGCATGACACGCTTTGTCCACGACAGTATGAGCCATTAAAGGCTTTCGTCTTAAACATAAACGCTGTGTGCATCGTATACAGTGCTGTCTGTCTTGCGAAGCCGATCGGGTAGTAATAAGCCTTGACAAGCCAAGATAAACCATGAAAGGCCGAAATAAGCTAAGATAAGCGAACGCGATGGTTATATGGCATCCTCGAGGCACTGCAGATGAAGTTATGTGATGTTAGGAAGATAGTGAGAGACCGGAAAGCGAGGCGTGACATGGTGTATAGGGTCACGAAGGGTCGGACACGACTGAACGACTGAACTGAGCACTGAAACCAAGGAAAAGCCGAGACAACACAAGATAAACCAATCTCACGCTACGTATATCCTGGCATAGCAGAGCTAAGCCACTGCCAATGTTTCCTGGGTGCAGTTATTTATTACCTCCGTTAGCCAGTTTCTAACCGTTCACACCCATTTGTGCAAGCAGATCACGACATTTGCTACCTGTTCACGTTCACACATTTCAAATTTTCCGCCACCGGATGTTAGGCCTGCGTTACCGGAAATTGAGTACTGCGAGGCCCCGTTCGGACGTCGCCATTACACTTTCTGCTTATTTCGACATCTGATTGACTTCATTGGCTCTAATAAATTACCTGATTACCCATATGCACCAAATGTTTTGCCCAGCAGCGGTGGTGCAGTGGTAAGCCCGACTACTAGGCCGGAGTACCTGGGTTCGATCTCGACCGCCAACGGCTGCATTCCAATGAACGCGAAACGAAGTGGCGCCCGTGTGCTGTGCGACGTCAGTGCTTGTTAATAGATTTCGACCAGAGAGAAATCCTTTCTCTCTCTCTCCGCTTTCACTCCCACTATAGTGAACAAGAATATTATCCTAGTGGCGCGAATGGAGAAGTGCAGGCGTGCTCCTTGGCGTCGAAACCACGAGATGGCGCCACTGCAACTTCTTCTAGCGGCTGCTTCACACGCTTGTGCGTGTTTCTCTGTGTGGTTGCCCCACTGTAGTGAATTTATGCTTCTTTAGTAAATACTCTTGCAAGCCGCTGCTTTAACTACCTTCAGTGCAATTACGTAAGCATTTTTGTTCGTACCTTGGCTTTCTGGGCAGTTTAGCAGTGGTGAACAATTGCGTCGTTCTGTGTTGTCTGCTACCACGATGGGTCGGTACGAAATGCTTGATTTGCTGCTGGATATCAGATATCACGCACCTCTCAGGCTAAATTTGTTTACCTGCGGACAATATTCTAATTCACTAGAACTGCGCATATGGTGAACTATACGATTCATCTGTCCGTGCACATACACTCATGTACATATACGGATTTTTTTTTTCTGAAACGGCTCAGCGGCCTCTGAAACGCATTTGATTCACTTTTACCCAGGATTGAAAATATTCCCGACCCAATTTCCGGCAAGTCTTACTTGCAGCATATGCATGACATTGCTTCGCACAGAAAAGTAAGAGGGGCAGTCAGGCAGGAGTGTATGAACCAGGTGCCAGAGAAGGTTTTCCACGAGGAAGTCGCACTTCGGAGCCGTTTATCACGTGCACGTAGTCCCGAAATATGCATTTTGGCTCAAAGTGGCGCTCGCAGACCGCTAAAGATTGAGTCAGTGGTTTGTACTCCCTATGAAGATTACGCTCCCACCTTTTCCTGAGCTCATCGTCTCTAGGTGGTGGTACAAACTTTATTCAGTGAAGGCCAAAAAAAATTAAAAAAGCAAAATTATGTTGCCGCCGTTCCGTGGGTGGCCTTCCGGCTGCTGGTCGTGGCCTCCAGGTCACGCCTGGTGGCGACTTCCGCTGCCCAGGTCGTAAGCCGCTGTTGAATATGCGGCTCCGAGCTGGCCAAAGCAGCCTCCCACCACAGCTGCGGGCTGTTTATTTGCCAGGAGACGGGGGGAAAGTGCGCCGGACAAGAGTAAAGATTGTGAGCATAGTCTGCTCGGGGAGAGCTGCAAGGAGCGGCGAACAGCGACGCCTTAGGAGCGCCCGAGTAACCGCTCCGACAGCCCGGCGCAAAGCACTAGAGAGTCCGTCTTCCTCTTCGACATCGTGCCACTCAGTGCGGACTACACAGCACTACAATCATACCGACAGCAAACAAGAGACGATTTATTAATGTTAAAGCATTACCTCGCTATGATCGCAGATGTCTGTCCGCAGACTGCGTCCACAGGCGGCGTACGCAGGCTGGTTCCGCAAGCAGGCTGCGGAAGCATGCCGCGTCCGCTTCAGTTCCGACTGCTCTCAGCCCCTCAGCATCACAGAGGCAGCTTTTCAAGTCTAGTAAAAGGCGATGCAGCGCCCCTTGCGGGAGGCGAGCTGTTTTGCTTCAACCGTTCCGTTGGCGCGCGCCTCCGTTCGCGCGCAGTACAGGTGTCCACAGAACAAGTGTGACAGATAGGGCGCATTGCCTTTCTCGTAAACTAATTGTAAATTAAAGAGCACTGCAGCATCTGAATTGGAGTAATGCGAAAGCACGGATGCCGCTGTTGGTTGCTTCTGGTTATGAGGAGGAGAATGAATAACTTTATATGATGTCCGGCAAGGTTTAACGCGACCGGGCCTAGGTCTCCCACGTGGGAACGATCTCGAGTGGGAGGGAGGTGGTGAAGGGTTGCTGTTCCTGGCCGTACAGGGCAGGGAAGGTAGGTCAATGCAGCTTACGGCGGGGGCTAGCCAGCCATCAAATTTTGATCTGCTGTAAGCCGTCATTGCACCCGCCATCGCTTAGGTGGTGGACGACGGCTGTTGCGGCGCGCGTCATTTTCTCCCTTTTCTTTTTCTTTCTTTACTTCCTCTCTTCTGTCCGCACGAGGCAGCGGAGCCCTTTAAAGATCCCCAGGTGGTCCAAATTACTCCGTAGCCCTCCACTACGGCTCCTCTCTCTTTTTAGAGCGCAGCTCTTTGGCGTCCGTTCCTGGGTTTCGCGTCGGCGTCGGCGTCGTCGTCGGCCTCGTAACTAGCTCCGCCCCCCTTTCATCCCCCCAGCGCTAGCAGCGACCGACTGATACCGCTGAATGCCGCTGACGCCGCTAGAGAGTCAAGATAACATGACTGCATAGAACACCGTCGCCGCCATGCAGAAAGAGGAGGGGAGGCTCCCCTCCGCCCCCTGTTCCTGTGTGGCGGATAGGGTGCTCTTCAGTTGCCGACGCGCCGGTTATTTCACGTAGGCCCCGGCACGTCGACGAATACGTGACCACCTTCCCCCGGCTAGACCTGGTTCTTGGCGCTGCGGAAGCGAGGGTATCATATTGTTTGCGTCGGCATCAGCGGCGTTGTCCCTCAAAACCAACTCCGCAGCTGGGGTTGACTCACTATCGGCGTCAGCAGCATCAGTCAGTCGCTGCGATCTCTTCCCTCCTCCCTTTATCGCGTTGTCCGCTTGCTGCGCGCGCTTCTGCCCCCATTGTTTGCCGCTGGGTGTACACGCCGCCCCCCTTCCCCCTCTTCCTGCGAGTCTCCGGTTGTCAAAGCGCCGGCTCGAACTTAATTCCTTTCTTCGCTCCTCCTCCAATGCAACCCCTGTGCGGTGGCAATCAGAGAGCCAGATCGGTGGCGGCGGATTTGCCTCAATCTATCGAAAAGGTGAAACAGCTTATTTGCTGCGCTCAAATTTCGCATTAGGAAGTAACGTAATCGTCGGTAATTATTTCACTTTCTCTCCCACCTTCCTCCCTTCGCTAACGGCACGGTTGGGGTGTCCACAGAAAAGAAGTGAGACAGTTACCGCGCCTTTCCCTTCCTATAAATAAATAAATCAATCAACCAGGTGGCTCAGATACAGAGCCAGTAGCAGGCCCGTGCGTTTTTTTTTCCTTTTTCCTACAGCCACAACAACCACGTGGGAACGTCGAGACCTTGTCTCTTCACCACCATGAGCGCCTGCTGGATGGCCCAGAGCCGATCGTTGAGGCTGGAGCTGCGCAGATCGGCTGACCACCTCGACAAAAAGGTTTTGAGCTTTGCACTCCCAGAGTATGTGATTAAGCGTTGCTATGTTTGTTTGCAAACGTTGCATATGTCGTTGTCAAATATTTCGGGGTAAATCCTGTTGTACTGCAGCGGTTCGGGTATGTACTTGTAATTGCCTCCACAAGACTGCCTGAGCTCAGCATAATTTACTGCTAGACGGAGAGAGGGTCTGGCGGGCCAGGTTGAATGCTTTGGTTAAGTCATTAAAGCTCGTCATCCTCTCCCTACCCCTTCTTCGCCTTGACCCTCTCCGACACGGTAAGCGTGACTTCGTGCTATGTAGTGAGCGACTTCGTTGAGGTTGGTGATAAGCGGAGAGGCGTTCCCCATATCAACCTTGTTGTGCGGTGAGCGTTTCAAGTCTTTGATTATTCGGCATGTTTCCATGGATATTCTCCCCTGGGCGTAATTCTTTATTGCCGTGCGCGAGTCGCTGGCAAAGTTCCCGCAATCGTGCTCAGATATGGCAAGTGCGATTGATAACCACTACAGCGTGTCGGATATGGCAAGTGCGATTGATAACCACTACAGCGTGTCGGATATGGCAAGTGCGATTGATAACCACTACAGCGTGTCGGGACCTAATGCTGGCGCAGTGGACATGCATTCCGGCAGTGTCGACAACCGCGACAGCGTATCGTTGATCGTCTTGATACTCGGCAGCGTCCGCACTTCCCTTGTTTTTCTGTAGTTCCGCAGCAGGGCCATGGCTCTGGTCTGTCTTCTGCCTTGATTATATGTCGGGTGCACGTTTCTCGGAACTTGTGCGACTCGGATGTCATCCCTGACTTTCCGCGGGATTACTTCTTTCTCCCAGTGTTGACGGTGGTAGCAATGCCAAGTCGCCCGCCGGGGTGGCGCAGTGGTTACGGCGCTCGACTACTGTTCCTAAGGGTGCGGGATCGAATCCCGGCCTCGGCGGCTACTTTTCGATGGAGGCGAAAAGCAAGGCGCCCGTGTGCTGTGCGATGTCACTGCACGTTAAAGAAGTTCCCAGGTGGTCAAAATTTCGGGAGCCCTCCACTACGGCGTCTCTCATAGCCTGAGTCGCTTTGGGACGTTAAACCCCACAAACCAAACCAAACCAAACCGAGTTTGTGCCGTCCAGCTGCGCTGGTCGTCAGTCTTTCTCGATGCGCTATGTGCTGCGCTTCTGCGAGTTTGTCCAAAACGTTGTGGATTCCTAATTGTCGCAGAAGCTCGGTGCTAGTGTAATCTGGCAGTTGTTGTGCCTGTAGAAGAAGGAAACGTAAATGCACGGGCCTGGGCTCTGTAGCTGCGCCACCTCCGCTGCACCGTGCAGACAGAAGAGAAAATAGAGAAGAAATAAAAGGAAGAGGGAGAGAAAGACGCGCGCCGGAACAACAGCCGTCGTCCACCACCGAAGCGGTGGCGGGTGCAATGACGGCCTACAACAGGTAAAAATTCGGACAGGCTAGCACGCGCCGCAAGCGGCGGTGACCTACCTGTCTCAGCCCCCAAGCGCCGTTTCTAGTTGCTTAATTCACTTCTTGTTTACCCATTTCAGTCTTTGGTACTTTCAAATTGAGCGCCAATCACTTCCTATGCCCTTTTCTGGCTCGACTTAAGGTTGCGTGACGTCACATCCTAGACGTCACCTTAATTGACTGATTTAATAACTATTTTAGTATCTTATGCGTTCAAATGTTACGTCAAGCCATTGGCTAATGAGAACATTTTCGCCTTCACCTTTTTTAGCGTTTAATTAATTACTAATGAACTTTTGCCCTAATATTTTTCGGACAACAAATTTACGTCACCTTGAATTGATTGGCACCCCTCATTAACCTCTACCACATCTTATTACTCACAACTGCTGCGGACATGATTTTGCGTGTTTTCCTCTAATTAGTTACGTAATCAACTTATTGGCCAAATTATTTTTTCGGCAATAACATTATGTAACCCTCTATCAATTGACACAGAGAGTTTTAGTGCTGCGTACGTAAGCATACGCAGAACCCTTGCGTACGTAGGCGGCCTGCGTGCTGCTTACAGCGCATGCGTCGTACGCAACACGATTCTTGCGTGCTGCGTATACGTTGTTTGCGCACGCAGAAACCATACCTCTGCGTGCGTTCGCTAAACCGTCTACGAGTTGCTCTCGCGTATGAGAAAGCCCGGCAGATACACTTGGCTGTAAGGCCGCGCATGCTAAACCGCAAATACGCCTCACGTTCGTTTCTTTCTCTTTTTTGCAGGCGATTTGGCATTTCGCGCGAAGTAAAAACTTAATTCATTTGATTCTCCGCCGTAGAGTGCGTGAATCGCAAATTGTGCCTTATGCGACGCACAAAGCTTTTCTGTGGATGCACTGCGCAAATGCTCCAACTCCTAGCTGGTGTACTTCGTCCCCAGGATCACTGAAACCTGAAGCAGTAAGTATCAAGTTTTCCGTGGACGTTACACCTATATACAAACGCCGTGTTTACAAACAAATGGGGCTCTCGCGACCCCGCCGCGGACAGCGGGTGAAATGTAGACTTACCACCTATGAAAATACGCGGAGGCAACAGCATGATTTTACGGGACACCTGTTATGTTTTTTTTTTTTTTGTTTCTTTTTGTACAGAGCAACTACAAACATCCTAAAGAGACTGCGAAAATATGAAACGCCATTTCGAATGCGAAGCATCTATATAACACTGCGAGACTTATAGGGATAACAGTTGGTAAGGCGACCAGAAAACATGCAAACACAACTTACCGCCTTATCCTTCTCGTTTAGTACAATACCAGTGGAGGCTGCCGATCAGTAAAAGTTGGCGAGTGTTTTCAATAAATGTGTGGCAAAGTATGCTACGTCATTCCGAAGGTAATCTATTAATAAAAACCGCTAAAATATATGTTGTGAAGCCGTACATACCGCTTAGAGGCTCGCTATGTGCTGGTTGCTTCTCCCAATCGCGCAAGCTTCTCGTGATAGCCTGATATGCTCCTGCAGTATCATTCAGTTTTCTTCATGCCGGTCTATCAAAGTAAACAGCTCATAGACAAAACTACTTTCAAAAAGAACTTTTTAAACGTCAAAACAAGTAAACGGAAGGGAACGCCCTCTGTAGCAGACGGCGGCGCAGCCGATGTTCTATTCGATCGCAGACGACGCCGGCGACCGCGAACCATGGTGCCGCGAACGACATTCGTGTGAGCAGACGGACTATTGGTCGTCTGCTGCTGTACACAGTTGGTTTTTCGTGCCGAGTGAGGACTACCTTTACCTTAAAAGCTTGTATCATTTGAGCCGCCGAATTCAAGAAGGAACATAGCCTGCGCGACGACATATGTAGGAAAACGCGAGAAGCTCTCGCGATTGCGCGACGCACCCAGCGGAGAGCTAGTTTTCAGGCGTATGTAGGTCTTTACTACAAAATTCATCGAGGCAGGTTAAATATTGTTTGCCTCCTAAAAAGACGTCGCATATTTAGACTTAATTTTCTTCACAATAGTCGTTAACTTTTAATCATCTGCCGTGTTCTTTGGTGCTCTCCTAAACCGGAAAATTGCATTGGTCAGTTTTCTTTGCATATGTTTACGTGGGTTATGCTCCCGACTTGTACGGAACACATTTCGTGGGGCTTTAAATATACTCCGCCTCTCTAATGAGACTGTGTTCCCCGAGGTTCATAGTTACTTTACATCGAATGATGACATCATAGGCGCACTGTAAACTCAAAAAGCTGCTTTTACATGATCTTGTTTCTCTTGGCCCAACGAATTGCTTCTCCGGGTTTAAGTTTTGCCCACGGTTGTATTGTTAATTTTTGCTTTCTGCTACGTTTCAGGGGATAGTGCCCCAATTCGGCCAAAATGATTCATTATATTCATCCCCTGCAACAACTACGAACCAAAGCGACACCTTTGCAGCACGGGCTCCATCTCTCGCCTGTCGGAAAAACAAAGTAGCAGGAGTTCCTGCGCTGGAAAATTCAGTTTTTAATGCGGAAGCATTACTTCGCTATGTTTGCAGAATTCTGTCCGCAGACCGTGTCCGCAGATCGTGTCCGCAGGCCGTGTCCGCAAACCATGTCCGCATAACGTGTCCGTAAAATCATTTCCTCAGCAGTTGTGAGTAATTAAGAAGCGGTAGAGTTTAATGAGCGGTGTCAATCTATAGAAGGCGACGTAATGTGGTTGCCGGAAAAATAATTAGGCCAGTGCGTTAATTAGATAAAAAATTAACGAGCTCTGCAGAGTCTGCATTGGAGTAATCCGGAAGTATGGATTGGTATGGACTGTTGGTTGCTTCTGGTTGTTTCTAGTTGCTTAATTCACTTCTTGTTAGCCTATTTTAGTGTTTGGTACTTTCCAATTACGCGCCAATTCCTCCTTGTGACCTTGTTCGGCTCTACTTTCGGTTGCGTGAACTCACATCATCTACTTCACATAATTTACTACTTTTTTACCCATTTTAGTCCTTGGTACTTTCCAATTGAGCGCCAATCCCTTTATGCCCTTTTTTCGGCTCTATTTTTGGTTACGTGACATCACACCCTTGACGTCATATCCACTACGGCATCCCTTTCTATCTTTCCGCTTTCAATCCTACATTCCTCCCTTCACTTACGCGCGGGTCAGGTGTCCACAGAACGTGTCGCAGATACGGCGCCTTTCCTTTGCTATGAACCAGTTATTCTAATTAAATACCTAAATAACTTATTGGCATAAATATTTTTTCAGCAACAGCATTGTCTCCCTCTATCGATTGACACCGCTCATTCACCTCTACCTTTTCTCAATTACAGCTACTGCGGACACGGCCTGCGGACACGATCTGCGGACAGAAATCTGTGAACATAGTGAAGTTCACAACTGCTGCGGACACGTTGTGAGGACACGACCTGCGGACGCGATCTGCGGACACGGCCTGCGGACACGGTCTTCGGACAGAAATCTGTGAACATAGCGAAGTAATGGCCCCGCCGGGGTGGTGCAGTGCTAAGACGCCCGACTACTGTGCCGGAGTTCCCGGGTTCGAACCCGACCACGGCGGCTGCGTTTCGATCGAGGCGATATTGCACCGAGCTCTCAATCTCTTCCCTCACCCCACCCAAACGCAATCAGGCCTGCGTGGTCGATTGGGATCGATTTCGCCGCATCCGGCAAAACGCCCCGGACACCATTGTGGACCTGGAGGCCTGGGTGGCTTCTCTCACACAGGATGTGGAGTCGGCGACATCCACTATCCCGGAACCAGAGGACACTTCGGCTGCGGATAGTCGCCTTCTCCACATGCGGGAGGCGCACGTCAGCCTTCAGAAACGCTGGCTGTCCCAAAAGCCTAATCGTACCCTCAAACGGCGAATTTCCCGCCTTGTGAAAGAAATTGAAGTTAATACAAGGGACCTCG
The DNA here is from genome assembly GCF_055883805.1 of Amblyomma maculatum. Classification (NCBI taxonomy): domain Eukaryota; kingdom Metazoa; phylum Arthropoda; class Arachnida; order Ixodida; family Ixodidae; genus Amblyomma; species Amblyomma maculatum. The sequence goes on along the minus strand of NC_139347.1, from coordinate 193,215,937 downwards.
CTCACCAGCAGTGGGGGCAGGCCTGTGACCGCATGAGCGGTAATCTAGACCTTAAAGACACCTGGTCGCTTTTACGTTACCTCCTTGATCCTGGGCACACCAAAGCTACGCAGCGTAAGAATATTACCCGCATTATTCATCAGCTTCCCCTAGATGACGCCCTCCTTCAGACCTTAAAAGATCAGTACATCACTACAACCCCTTCTACCCCCCTCCATTCCTACACCGGTTCTCCCAACCCTGCCCTTGATGAGGAAATTCTTCAGCTGAAGTCAGGGCGGCGATGCACCGCCTCAGGACGACATCAACTCCGGGGACAGACCGAGTCACAAATGATGCTTCGTAACTTGGATGGCCCTTCTGTCGATGCGGTCACGGAGCTCTTCAACAAATGCTGGCGCACGGGAACCCTTCCGGCCCAGTGGACACACGCCTGTATCACATTTATCCCTAAACCCGGCAAACCACTCGACATGAAGAATCTCCGACCCATATCTCTCACTTCCTGTCTTAGCAAACTCTTTGAACATGTGCTCGCACGCCTCCAGAACCACATAGACGACCACAACCTCTTCCCTGACACAATGGTCGACTTCCGGCCACATCTCTCTACACAGGATGTTATGCTGCAGCTGTCAGATGTCCTTCACCTCCGCCACGCAAAGCGCAGCCGAGCAATTCTTGCCCTATATCTCACAAAGGCATTTGATAATGTCCGTCACGCAGCCATTTTAGATGCTCTCTCATCGCTTCAAGTCGGCTCGCGTGTCCACCAGTACATATCCGCCTTTCTTAGTCACCGCACAGCAGAAATCACCATTGGCTCGCTCTCATCTCCATCTTTCAAACTCGGTAGCATTGGCACCCTACAGGGTTCTGTCCTCTCTCCACCGCTTTTTAATATTACCCTTATCCCAATGGCACACACCCTCAACCAAATCCCTGCCCTATCCCACTCCTTATACGCCGATGATATTACACTGTGGATTACCACAGGTAACATTGGCGCCATGGAAGATACACTACAGGCCGGAGCAGACATTGTAGTATCTTTTGCCGCAAATGTCTGCTTGGCTTGTTCCCCTACCAAATCGGAGCTTCTCATACTCCGACCTCCTAGGTGTCGTACAGACAAAGGCCCTCCTCCCCTCATCTTCTTGACAATTGACAACAGCCGGATACCAGAAGTGGACATCAGGATTCTTGGTATCCTGATACAAAACAATGGCAAGAATACCGCAACCATTGCTAAGCTGACGGTGATGGTTCATCAAACAATCCGCCTCATTCGCCGCATAGCCAATCGCCATCGTGGCGTGCGCGAGCATGACCTCAGACGCCTGGTACAGGCATTTGTCCTGAGCCGTGTAGTGTACTCGCTCCCCTACCTCTTCCTCACCCTGGTGTAGGAAGACAAGGTTAATGCCCTTATCCGACAGGCGTACAAGGCCACCCTCAACATACCCCGCTACACCTCCAATGAACGCCTTCTTCACATGGGCACCCATAACTCCCTAGCTGAGCTCACGGAAGCCCACCGCTCAGCCCAGTTGGAGCGATTATCATCTACCCTCACCGGCCGGAACATACTTGCTCGCATCCATCTCTCACCTCCCGGTCACTGCTCTACACAACATACACCTCCTCCTGCGATACACCGCGTTCTTAAGGTGCATCCCCTGCCTACAGTGGCTAGAGTCATTCTAGCCACTGTACCCTGCCAAAAAATATGCACCCAGAGCACCACGTCGCTCGCCGCAAGGCACGCGCAGAAGCTCTTCACAAACACTATGGCTTCCAGCCAGAGACCGTTTACGTAGACGCTGCCTCATACCCCTCCCGCCCTGCGTTCGCCCTCAGCGCTGTCTCCAGCCATCCAGCGGCCGTGCTCCAACTCTTTGCAACTGGTCGCCAGACATGGCAGTAATTGAATTACAGTAATGGAATTACTGTAATTTAATTACTTTTTCTGGTAATTTGTAATGTAATGAATTACTTTCCCGGTTTGGTAATTTAGTCATGTAATGAATTACTTTTTGGTAGTAATTTCGCAACAAAAGTAATTAATTCCTTTCGAAATTACTTTTACTAAAGTGCACCACTACTCCTTATAAACAACTAAGCAGAGTGCCGCGAAAGCAGAAACGACGTGCGGCAAGCCGAAGCCAGCTTAACGGTCACTTAGTGCGGGTCACTTAGTGCGGCTATCCCATGGCAACCATCCTCCAAGCAGTAGGATACAAGGCGTCAAGAGGATGCCGAAGGGAGAGATGGTGCAAGAAGGCTGGTTGAAAACGCACTCTCTGTTGCGTCGGCTAGGGCACAGCGGTGCCTGGTTACACTCGTCACCACGGGGCGAGGGAGGAGTGAGGTTGGGAGAAATAGGCGAAAGGGTCCACGGCATGAGCCATCGTTGTTTGAGCAGTGAGTACAAAGGGCCGACGTCGATTCTTGGGACTGAGGAAGCAATAAATAAGCCAGCGTCTTCGGGCCATTCAAATGGCGGAGACAGCTCCGGCCAACAAGACGCTGGGTTCGCCGGTCATTTTACGATCGTTCGACCATGCTTCTGCTTTTGTTGTAATTGTCTTTTTTTTCTTGCTGTTGTTTTGTTTTTGCAATGGCAAGTGCTGTAGAGAAAAGGGAAGGAATAGCTCTCTGGGACGGAATTTGGCATCTACACGGCGGCAGAGAACGTAGGATGCGAGCTGCTAACCGACGAGAATCAACCGTCTAGGCAGGGGAACAGCGTCAGTCCAGAAACGAGTTCCGACCTAACCTTCATAAGGGGCGCCAAACAAGCGGAGTGGGAAAACCTACTCGAGAACCTTGGAAGCGACCACCACATAATAAGGATCCGCACAGTGGCGGACAATGTCAGGAGGAAGATTGGCACGGCTCGGCTGACGGACTGGGACACCTTCAGAGCGCACTGCAAGCAGCTCGAGGGCGACATTGGTTCTGCGGAAGAGTGGAGCCAACAACTCAGACGAATCCAAGACCTATACACGAAAGAAGTAGAACGGAACAAACGCCGGAGGTGGACAAGCGGCTCCTCAAGCTATGGGAGGCGAGACGCGGGCTCACCAGGCGGTGGAAGAGACAAAAACTCAACAGGAAGCTAAAGAGGAAAATTGCCGATATAACCAAGCAAACGGAGCAGTACACGACGCAGCTGGCCAGGCAGGGGTGGCAGCAATTCAGCAACTCGCTGAACGGCATCCTCAGCACAGCCAGAACGTGGCAGATCCTCAAGGCCCTCATGGACCCGAGCAAAAACAAATCCGAAGGCAGCAAGTCGAGACAGAGGCTGGTGCACCAATACGAAGGCATGGACGAACAACTACTCGAAGAGGTCCGGATCAAGTGCTACGGCAAAGATCAGGTCGAGAGCTACCGAGAAGAATACCGTGGCGAGGAGAACCCGGCCATGGACCGACCCATCACGAGAGAGGAGGTCGTCGAGGCGATAAGATCGGCCACGAAGAACACGGCGGCGGGGGCGGACAAGATCCGGAACTCGCTGATAAGGAACCTCAGTGACGAGGCGATAGATCAGCTTACGACCTACCTCAACAAGCTCTGGCAAGAGGGAAGAGTGCTGGCGGAGTGGAAACACGCCGTCGTCGTGATGATTCCGAAGCCAGGCAAAAAGCTGCAGATCGAGAACCTCAGGCCGATATCTCTAACGTCGCGCCTGGGCAAGCTGTACGAGAAAGTGATCACGAAAAGAATCCAGTCGCACCTGGAAAACGAACAATGGTACCCGGATAGCATGTACGGGTTCGGAGCCGACCTCTCTACGCAAGACGTTCTGCTCCAACTCAAGGAGGAAGTGCTCGAGGCGATGCCGAAGGCGGGCGAAAACGTCATGGCCCTCGACATAAAGGGGGCTTTCGACAACGTAAGCCACGCGGCCATCATGGAAGGCATCAACAACACCAACTGCGGGAGGAGAACGCACGATGACGTCATAGCTTTCCTGAGCGACAGAACGGCGACCGTGGGGCTGGGCGACCTGAGAAGCGACGTCTTCCCCACGCCATGCAAAGGCACACCGCAAGGATCCGTCATATCGCCCGTCCTCTTCAACGTGGCAATGATTGGACTTGCAAGACGGCTCAAGGAGATCCAGGGCATCCAGCACGCGATGTACGCCGATGACATCACGATATGGGTCACCCAAGGATCACTCGGGGAGAAGTAAGAAAAACTACACGAAGCGGCAACTTGCGTAGAAACTTACACCAGAGAGAGGGGCCTAAGATGCTCGACGGAGAAGTCGGAACTCCTCAGGGTCGGCAAGCATCCCACCCAAGCGACACTGGAGGTCGTTCTCGAGGGACAGAACATCCCGGAAAAGAACATGATAAAGATCCTGGGCATGTGGTTGCAAGGAAGCCGGAAATGCAGCCACACCATCAGCCTGCTGAGTAAGGCGGCAGAGCAGGTGGGCCGTATGATCAACAGAGTCTCCCAAAAGAGATATGGAATGAGAGAAGAAGGCACTCTCAAGCTAGTTAACAGCCTAATTGTCAGCCGAGTCACGTACTCTCTGCCGTACCACGCGACGACCAAGGCGGAAAGAGAGCAAGCCGACATCATTCTCAGGAAGGCGTACAGGACTGCTCTGCACCTACCCAAGCACACGTCAACGAAAAGTTGCTCCAGCTAGGCATCAGCAACACCTTCAGCGAGCTCGCCGAAGCTCTGCTGGGAACGCAAATTACGAGACTCAGAGGCACCCCCACGGGACGAGCGCTCCTAGGAAGGTTGGGTCGGGACACGAGCGGACTGGTAGACAGATACGCGGACGTACCGGACCAGCTTAGGAAAACCATTAACGTGGGACCAATGCCGAAAAACATGGACCCCAATCTTCACGAAAACAGACGAAAAGCGAGGGCCGAGTGCGTTGAGAGAACACTAGCCCAGTTATACAACACCGTATACACGGACGCTGCCATATATCCGCGCGAGAGAGAACGCGTAGCCGCCACGGTAGCGGTAAACAAGGAAGGAAACATGATCGCGTGTGCCACGGCAAAGGTCGCCGGCACAGCGGAGGCCGAAGAAATTGCCGTTGCGCTGGCGGCAGCAGAAGGCTACAGAACGGGCCGATCTCTCAACATACTGACGGACTCGAAGGAGACGTGCAGGAACTACACGAGGGGCAGGATCAGCAGAACAGTCCTTAAAATACTCAGCGGGGCAACCTCCGCCGAGTTGAAACCCAGGCATAACCTAATCTGGATCCCGGGCCACACGGGCATAGGGGGGAACGAAAGGGCAGACAGCCTAGCTCGAGGTAACGCATTCCGAGCAGGGCAGTCAAATGCTCCGGAGCTCCGCCTACAGGCTTGCGAGGGGGATACGCAGAGATCTTGCACTTGCATAGGGGAGCTAGAATTAGATATCCACCACCACACAAAGCCCTAACAAAGGAGGAAGCGACCGACTGGCGCAGATTACAGATCAACTCCTTTCCTAACCTACACATACTTAATAAAATGTTCCCGACACAATACAGAGCCACCTGCCCTTGGTGCGATGCCACACCTACACTTTATCATATCACGTGGGAATGCGAACGCAACAAAACATTCCACCAACACGAAGACCCGAGTGCGGAGCAATGGGAGAGTCGGCTCACCAGCGGCGAGCTCGCGACCCAAAGGGCCTTAGTGCAGCACGCGACTGATGCAGCACGACTCAGTGGAGCCTTGGAATAGGGGCCCACCCTTGCTGACGAGAAGCCTCAAGTCGCCAGCGCCAGAGAAGACGACGGAGACTTCACAACCGCGAAACCCTTGAAATATCCAATAAAGTTTTCACTCACTTGGCAGGAAGACGAAAGAATGTGTGCTTTGCGTCTGGAGAACAAGTTGTTCTTTTGTTTGCTAGCTTTTCTTAGTTTTTGCATGGACGGAAACTAGAAAGTAATTTAAAAGTAATTGCATTACTCAGTAAAAGTAATTGTAATGTAATTTCATTACTTTTTGGGAGCAGTAATGAGTAATGTAATTTAAATACATTTCTGCTAGTTTCAGAAAAGTAATTAGAAATGTAATTTAATTCCTTTTCAAAAGTAATTTTGCCATGTATGCTGGTCGCGGCCGGTACAACATTTTCCTCCACTTCCCTGGAGGCGGAGGAGGCGGCGGTTGCCCTAGCAATAGCTACTACCCGAGCCACAACCATCTTTAGCGACTCTAAATCCGCCGTACGGAACTTCGCTCGCCGGGGGATCTCTAGCCCAGCCTTCCGGTTCCTCGCCTCCCTCCCCCCACCCGAACACCCTATTCAATTATTATGGGTGCCCGCTCACACGGGTCACCCAGGCAATGAAGCAGCTCACTCTTTTGCTCGAGGATACATCAGCCGAGCAGGGACTGCCACTGCCTGGGGAGATGCTCGCGAGCGCATGGTATCCTATCACGAAATCTCTCTTCATTACCGTGATCAACGAACCATCAACCCTCCACCTCGTAAATCTATGACTAAGCTACAACAGGTGACGTGGCGCCAGCTTCAGTCCCGTACATTCCCATCCCCTGCTTTATTAGCTTTGATCCATCCAGTACAGTTCTCGCCGCAGTGCACCCTGTGTGCGGCACCTAAAGCTGATTTTGAAAACATTATGATCAAATGCTCGGAATTCCACCCTCCAGCCATTTGGCAACTCTCCGACCTCGAGCGATGGGAGGCTGCGGTGTCCAGCTCTGACCCGGCTGTTCAAAAGCGGCTGACGGACTGGGCTTTGAGTGTCGCTGGGAAGCACCAGCTTCCGGCCACAACACGCAGCCAAGAGCCGACCCGTCATTAGCATGTAATCACTTAAGGCTCCCAAGTATAACATTTTTCACCCTTCGAAGTGGCGTCCGTGTACTGCGCAATGTCAGCACACGGTAAAGATCCCCAGGTGGTCGAAATTACTCCGAAGCCCTCCACTACGGCTCCCGTTTCTCTCTTCCCACTTTCACTCCCACCTTCCTCCCTTCCTTTGCGGCGTGGTTCAGGTATCCACATAACAAGTGTGACAGATACTGCACCTTTCCCTTCTTGTCAACCAATTATTATAGCCAAGTAATGCTTTCGCTTTAATAATTAGAGTAACTGTTTCACAGGAAAGGAAAGACGCAGTATCTGCCACACTTGTTCTGTGGACACCTGAACCGCGCGTAAGAGAAGGGAGGAAGGTGGAAGTGAACGCAGAAAGAGAGAAAGGGGTGCTGGTAGTGAATATGACGTCAAAGATGTGACGTCACGCAACCGGCAGTAGAGCCGAAAAAAAAGGCCATAGCAAGGAATTGGCGCGCAATTTAAAAGTACATACCCAACGCTAAAACTGGTAAACAATAAGTGAAATAATATGATGTAGATAATGGGACGTCACGCAACCGCAACTAGAGCCGAAAAAGGGCACAAGAAGGTATTGGCGCGCAATTTGAAAGTACCAATGAGTACAATGGTCAAACAAGATGTGAAATAAGACACTAGAAGCAACCGACATCAGGACCCATGCTTTCGCATTACTCCAATGCAGATTCTGCAGTGCTCTTTAATTTTTTGGGTGGCTGCGAGATGGCACTACGCAGGCCACTGCGCTTGCGGCGTTAGCATTCGGACTCCTACGTATGTTACGTATGCGCTTCCGCCCTACCAAAAGTATTTCTCTGGCATGTACGCGACCATGCCGTAGCATTCCGTGAGCTGTGCGTACGTAGCATTCACTACGCAGAACTAAGACTGTAATTAACCTCTAGCGCTTCTCAATTACAACTGTTGTTGTTGTGGCTGTAGGAAGAAGAAAAGAAAATGCACGGGACTGCTACTGGCTCTGTAGCTGATCCACCTCCGCTGCCTCGTGCAGACAGATTGGAAAACATTTATTTCGTCGCTCAAGCAGGTCTAAGGAGGGACGTACTAGATGGCCGCTAGTCCATGACTGGCGGCGACCTTATTAGCCCGCTCGATGGGATTCCGGTTCCGCCTTGCGTGGAGTGCGGACGCGCTTCACGTCGGCTCCGTGCGAAGACGGCGAAATTCGCCAGTAGCCCGAACCAGTGGCCTATTTTTCACCAACAAGAGCCCTGTGAAGGTGAGCGCCACGCCCATACCAATTTTCGGCCCGATCTGGCCAGTTTTCGGGCCCCCACGGCCCATTTCGCCTTGAGCCACCGCGTCGCCCGAGCTAGGCCTCGCTCTGCTGGGAGCTAGGCCTACTCCGAATGCGACCTCCAAGTACAAAGCCATCATGAAGGTGCAAGTGCCAGGCGAAGCTATTGACCCTCGGGACTTCAATCCGCGGGACTGGACTCACATCCTCAGCGTTCCCGCCCGCACCCAGGAGCAACAGCAGATTCACCAGATCTCCGCTATGCAGACCGATCAGGCAGACAAGCCTACCACAGACGCTAGAGCGGCATCATCTTCCACCCCAAATACTAACAAGGCCCAGGCATCCGAGCAGCTGCGCGCCGCCCGCGCTGCCGCACAAAGGTCACGACAGCAGCCGCCACTACCGATTGAAGATTACAAGGTGATTTTCCGATCCCGTGGAGGGCTTCACCTCACCTCAGTACCGCCACGACAGCTGCGCGTCTCAATCTTGAACGCCACCGCTTCACTCGAGGAGTCCACCCGCACCCAGCTGCGTGTTCATCCCACCAATAACACGTGTACAATGAGCACGCCACACCAGAACGACGCACTTATGCTGGTACAAATCACCAAAATTAATTACCAAGACACCGACTACGCCGTAGCAGCCTACATCGCTCCCCCGGACGGCGCGGTGAGAGGAGTAATCTCGAACGCTTACTGGAATGAAACCCCCAGGGAGCTACTGGAGGATCTCGTGAACAGCAATCCCCGTGCCCCAATAGTGGACGCTCGACGCATGGGTGCCACTCGATCAATATTAATTACTTTTAGAGAAGGACCGGTTCCTCGCACAGTTCTTTACGGCGGGGGACTCCACAGGTGCACCCCTTACAGAGGCCACATGGACGCTTGTATCAACTGCAGACAGCCAGGCCACAGGACAGATGTGTGCACGCTGCCACGTACGAATAACTGCCCGAGGTGTGGGAAACCACATCCCAAGGAGACTATCCCTTCCTGCACTCCGGAATGTATTTTATGCGGAGAAGCGCACATGACGGGTACGGGGAGATGCAAGGCTAAAGGGCGAAGACCTGCAACCAACCCTGCAGCTCAACACCTCTCTCGTAAGGACAAGCCGCCCGGAGACGCTACTCGGAAGATAGCACTCAACGCCACTCGATCCACGTCGCTTCGCAAAGGAGAACGCGCAAAGGACCCACAAAAGATGTCATGGGCCGACCGAGCAGCTGAAGGCATCTCTAAACAAACCCCGCCAACCCAGCCACATCAGGAAGAATCACTCGACAAGGAGCTCAGGGCCCTGCGGGAAGAGGTAAGCCGCCTTTCCTCCCTTATACAGACCCCACACCAACCCCCCTCATCCACCCTCCCTTCCCAAGCTGTACCTCCCGCCTTTTCTCCAACATCCCCAGCCACGCAACCACCCCCCAAAAAGAAACGTACGTCAGAACCCCCACCTGTCACACATGATGCTCTTGAGCAAGTTGAGGCAAAATTTGAATCAAAGCTAAAGGCTTTAGAAGCCCGGATAGATTCCAAAATCGACTCCCTCTTCACCCAACTCGAGAACAAAATTGACTCGATGTTCTCACGCTTGGTTCATACACTCGACATGAGAATGACCAGCATAGACACCCGAATTCAAACCTTAGAGCACACACAAACCGTTATCCTGAAGCACATCAATCTCCAACTACCTCCTCTTCATCCCTCGCAACCACCACCCTCTTCAATGCCTAGTGCACTTGGCTCCCAATCTCTCCACTATGGCGGGGCAGCGACTTAATTTACCCATTCTCCAGTGGAATTGCCGCGGCTTCCGGGGCAAGCGTGCGCCTTTCCAATTACTCATTCCCATCCTCACCCCGCCGCCCCAAATCATTCTTCTCCAGGATACGGCCACTAGAGCATCACTGTCTAGTTTTATGCCCCACCACTCAGATACCACGGACAAACCCAGGGTGTCCACTCTTATTCACCGTTCAATCACCCACCAAACACACACTATTACGTCAGAGACACCCTGCGTTATCACGGAAATAATGCATCACCCACACACAGTGCCCTCCATCTTCATTGCCAATATATACCACCCCCCATCTCATCCAATGTCTTCCCTGGTGACGCTCTTGCGGGACCTCCACCGACTCGCTGGCAAGCACCCTCTCCTCATCGGAGGGGACTTCAACTGCCAACACACCGACTGGGGGTACAGTTACACTACGGGCCGTGGTCGATGTCTCTGGTCCTTAGTCCAGGAGCTGCGCCTAACTACACACAACAATTTCCACACGCCCACGCGGATCGGCACCAGCGTCAGCATGGACACCAGTCCGGACCTGACGCTAAGTCGCTTCCTCGGTGGCGTCACCTGGGCAAGAACACAACACACACTGGGAAGCGATCACTACATCATTAACATCTCGCTCCCCTTTAAACAATCCCGTCACACACATATCACCCACAAACTGGTGAACTGGGACGCCATCCGCGCATTGCGGAAGGACGACACAAACACAACTATCACGGACATCGACGAGTGGGTAGAATCACTTATGACCGATGTCCAACACAATACCCGGCTAATTACAACCACACAAGACACCCCCACTCTAGATTCCCGCCTCGCCCACCTCTGGGAGGCGTACCACAGCTTACTCGAGCGTTGGAAACGCAACAAGTTAAATAGAACGCTTAAAAAGCGACTGGCCGGACTGCAGACGCAGATACAACAACACGCAGAGGAGGTCTGCCGGTGTAATTGGAGGCAAGTTTGCGACGGACTCGCCGGAAAACTGTCTACCAAGCGAGCTTGGCAACTTCTGAGACATCTCATAGATCCAACACAGTCCAAATCCGCTACACAAAACCATGTTACACGCCTCTTACACACACACAATAGCGACCCGGACGCTCTCATTGACACACTTCAGCGAACATACACCTCACCCGGCACATCCGACTCCATGCCCCCCTACTCAGGAAAACCTAACCCGGAATTAGACGCTGATATTTCGGAAACGGAGGTAAGAGCGGCCCTTCTGACGCTCCGCACAAATTCAGCACCGGGACTGGACAAAATCTCCAATTCTATACTCCGCAATCTTGATGACAAATCAATCACACAGATTACAGATTACTTCAACAAATGCTGGTCGGAGGGCACCCTCCCCCAGTCCTGGCGACACGCCAAGGTAATATTTATACCAAAACCGAACAAGCCTCTTAAACTAGAAAACCTGCGACCAATCTCGCTCACCTCGTGTCTCGGGAAGCTTTTCGAGCACGTGGCACTTAATATTTATACCAAAACCGAACAAGCCTCTTAAACTAGAAAACCTGCGACCAATCTCGCTCACCTCGTGTCTCGGGAAACTTTTCGAGCACGTGGCACTTGCGAGATTGACACTTCACATGGCGGACAACGACCTTTACCCACACAGCATGGTGGGATTCTGCCCCCATCTCTCCGCTCAGGACGCCATGCTGCAGCTCACCCACGACATCTTCGACCCGGCTGTCCCGGGCCACACAAAGGCAGTCCTGGCTTTGGATCTGTCCAAAGCTTTTGATCGCGTCGAACATCAGGCGATCATGACTGCTCTTTCTCCTCTGAACATAGGTGTACGGATGTACACTTATGTCCGGGCTTTTTTAACGGACCGCATGGCTGAGGTTCATTTCGGCCCCCTTACCTCCCAACCCTACACCCTCAGGAGCGTCGGTACTCCACAGGGATCCGTCCTCTCTCCTTTCCTATTCAACGCCACGCTCATTCCACTCGCCCGGAAACTGTCCACGATACCTCATCTTAGACATACCCTTTATGCGGACGACATCACACTGTGGACCACACACGGTAGTGATGGCGACATAGAGGGTACCTTGCAAAGCGCCGCATCCCTCACACAAGAACACGCCCAGAGCATCGGACTCTCATGCTCCCCAGAGAAGTCTGAGCTACTTATACTTCGACCCACGACCCGCGGATGCCCCACCACACCGATTGTTATCGAAGTCGATGGCCGTCCCGTCCCAGAGGTGAATACGCTCCGGGTTCTGGGACTTCACATCCAGAGCAATGGCAAAAACACATTAACTCTCAAGAAACTAAAGCGGGTGACAGGCGCGATATCGCACCTCATCCGACGAGTTTCGGGCCATCACAGAGGCATGAAGGAGAATGACCTATGTCGTCTAATTCACGCCTTTGTCCTCAGCCGTTTTTTATACACAGTCCCCTACCTCCGACTCAACAGGCAGGAAACGGACGCCTTGGACGTCATGTTGCGCACGGCGTTCAAGACGGCCCTACATCTCCCAATTAATACTTCCACAGAACGCCTTCTACAGCTTGGCCTCCACAACACAGTTGGGGAGCTTGTGGAGGCCCATCGCCAAGCCCAATACTTGCGTCTCACCAAGACCTCCACCGGTCGCCATATCCTGGAGACTTTAGACATTCGTGTCCCAGCGAATGACCCTACCCTCCTTCCCATACCTCGCCCCCTCCACCAAGACCTTCTCATCAAGCCTCTCCCTCGCAACATGCAGCCCCAGTATAACGAGCAACGCCGCCGAGCCCGAGCAGCGGCGCTCCACAAATACTACGGCTCCGAAACGGACGCCGTATGGGTGGACGCCGCATGCACGAATGAGGGAGCGGTATTGGCCGTCACAAATTCCTTCCTGCAGCCTGTTGCTACTGTCCCCCTCCCCTCGGTCACCTCCTCGGAGGCAGCCGAGGAAGCAGCCATCGCCTACGCGCTTGCACACACGGAAGCACGCTACATAATTTCCGACTCGAAAACTGCTCTACTAAATTTTGCGCGTGGTAGAGTTCACATTTCTGCATTCAGCATACTGAACTCGCCCGCCACTAACCCACCCCGCTATGTGGAGCTGATATGGGTGCCTGCGCACTCCGGGAATCCCGGTAACGAGGCCACCAATGCGTTAGCCCGAGGTTATTTAAACCGGGCGCCGGCGGCCTCCGATCCGGGATTCACGCGTGATCGCATGCACTCTTTCAGTGAGCTAACGCAGGCCTATCGGGCCGAGCGACTACTCTATCCCCCACCTCACCCATCTTTAGACAACTACCACCAGACGCTCTGGCGATGACTGCAAACGCGCACCCTCCCGTCTCCTTATAGTGCGTCTCGCCACCACCACACCCTCACCAATCCCTCCTGTACCCTTTGTAATAACCCCAACGCCACCCTCGCCCACATCCTGTTCCAATGCCCGGCGGATCCTCCCCCGCGGGGTCTAGAGCACCTTACCACCTGGGAGGACTGGGAGACCCTGCTGCACTCTGAGGACCCGGTTCGGCAGAAGATCGCCACAGACTGGGCTGCCGACGTCATGAACCATAGAAACATGAACGTTTGAGTGTAGTGGGGCATGCCCCAAACTCCTCTGTTTTAATAAAGTTATTACCATCACCCGCTCGATGGCCTGTAGTTGAATCTGCGGGTCCGAGCTGACCGGCACGGCTTCCCACTGCTCGGGAGAAAGGAGCTGCATTACTTCCACCGCAGGTGGATCATTTGCGCAGTTCCAGAGAATGTGATTGTAAGTAGCTCTTGGTTGGTTGTTTGGTTCACAGGAAGGGAAAGGCGCAGTATCTGTCACACTTGCTCTGTGGACACCTGAACCGCGCCGTAAGGGAAGAGAGGAACGTGGGAGTGAAAGTGGAAAGAGAGAAAGCGGAGCCGTAGTGGAGGGCTATGGAGTAATTTCGACCACCTGGGGATCTTTAACGTGCGCTGACATCGCACAGCACACGGACGCCACTTCGTTTCGCCTCCATCGAAACGCAGCCGCCGTGGTCGGGTTCGAACCCGGGAACTCCGGCACAGTAGTCGGGCGTCTTACCACTGCGCCACCCCGGCGGGGCCGTATGTCGCTCTTTCGCCGCATTTACTGCAGGTTGGATTGTACTGGAATGGGTACATCAGGGCAAGCACCGGAAGAAATAGAGAAGAAAATGAAGAGTGAGAGAAAGACGCGCCGCAACAACAGCCGTCGTCCACCACGAAGCGGAGGCGGTTGCAATGACGGCCTACAATAGATAAAAATCCCGCGGCAGGCTAGCCCCCACCACGAGCGACGATGACCAACCTGTTGCTGCCCCTGATGGGGCTGGGCAGGTAGGTCATCGCCGCTTGCGGCAGGGGCTAGCCTGCCACCGAATATTTATCTGTTGTAGGCCGTCATTGCACCCGCCACCACTTCGGTGGTGGACGACGGCTGTTGTTGCGGCTCGCGTCTTTCTTTCCCTCTTTCTTTTCTTTGTTTTCTCTTCTGTCTGCACGAGGCAGCGGAGGTGGCTCAGCTACAGAGTCAGCAGCAGACCCGTGCATTTTCTTTTCCTTCTTCCTACAGCCACAACAACATCAAGGGAATCACAACAGCTGCGGATATCATTTTTGCGGACGCGGTCTGCGGACTCTGCCTGCGGCCTGCGGACGCGGTCTGCGGACAAATCTGTGAGCATAGCGAAGTAATGCTTTCGCATTAATAAATTATTTAAAAACCAAATGTTTTCTCCAACAAGATTTTCATCCTCTATCTAATGCACGTGAAGGATGGCTGCACCTGGCCCTCCGGGGCTGGAACTGGTAAGTCAGCGCCACTTGCGGCGGGGGCTGGTTTGCCACCGAATTTTTATCTGTTGTATACAGTCATTGTACCCGCCACCGCTTAGGTGGTGGACAACGGTTGTTTCGGCACGCATCTTTCTCTTCCTCTTCTTTTTCTTTCTTTCTCTCTTCTATCCGCACGAGGCAGCGGCACTACGGTTCCGGGTTCGAACCCGACCTCGGCGGCTGCATTTCGATGGAGGCGAAACGAAGATGCGTCCGTGTATTGTGTGATGTCAGCGTTGTTGTTGTGGCTGTAGAAAGAAGGAAAAGAAAATGCACGGGTCTGCTACTGGCTTCGTAGCTGAGCCACCTCCGCTGCCTCCTGCAGAGACAAGAGAAAATAGAGAAGACAAAAAAAGGAAGAGTGAGAAAAACGCGCGCCGCAACAACAGCCATCGCCCACCACCGAAACGGTGGCGGGTGCAATGACGGCCTACAACAGATAAACATTGTGGCAGGTTGGCCCCCGCAGCAACCGGCGGTGACCGACCTGTCCCAGCCCCATCAGGGGAGTGCTGCTGTGATGTCAGCGCACGTTAAAGATCCTCAGGTTACACCCAGGTGGTCGAAATTACTCCGTAGCCCTCCACTACGGCTCCTCTTTCTCTTTCAGCTTTCACTCCCACCTTCCCTTCCCTTACGGCGCGGTTCAGGTGTCCACAGGAAGCAAGTGAGACAGTTACCGCGCCTTTCCCTTCCTTTAAATCAATCACTACGGCTCCCCTTCTCTCCTTTCACTTTCCCCCCACCTTTCTCCCTTCCCTTACGGCGCGGGTCAGGTGTCTACAGATTAGCAGAGCAGGTGTGAAGGATACTGCGCCTTTCCCATCCTGTCAACCAATTATGGCTCAGCTACAGAGCCAGTAGCAGGCCCATGCATTTTCTTTTTCCTTCTTCCTACCGCCACAACTTTAATGCCACCATTATTTTTCTGATAACTCCCTCCGTTTGAACGTTGTTGTTGTTGTTGTGGCTGTAGGAAGAAGGAAACGACTACTGGCTCTGTACCGCATCAGACTCCCCTGATAGCGCTGGGACAGGTAGGTCACCGCCGCTTGCGGTGGGGGCTAGCCTGCCACCGAATTTTTATTTGTAGGCCGTCATTGCACCCGCCACCGCTTCGGTGGTGGAGGACGGCTGTTGTTGTTGACCAAATAACGTATGGCACATACCCACAGAGGGGGATCGGCCAAGAATTGGGTAGCAAAGAAACTTTTTGAAGTATACTTGCATAAAAAAGTTGATTTGAGGGGTATAGAAAAACAAAACGGGAAATAAGTGAAATATAAAATGAAATGTGGTAACACGCACGGGAGATTGACACTGCAATTGTAGAACAGGTGATGTTTAATATTTAGCAAGGCAAACGATTTGATTAAAGCAAACAATTTTGCATGGCGGTGAAAACAGACTTGTGACTGTGCCCAAGGATGGCGACGAAAAATGATAACAGTATCGCGCTACTTAAACTAAGGCCAAGCTATTGCAACGGCCTTTCCATCACCTGTCTTAACGTAGTTGCGGCGCGCGTCTTTCTTTCTCTCTTCCTTTTCTTTCTTCTCTATTTTCTCTTCTGTCTGCACGAGGCAGGGGGGGGTGGCTCAGCTAGAGCCAGTAGCAGGCTCGTGCATTTTCTTTTCTTTCTTCCCACCTCCACTGCGGAGGTGGTGAAGGGAGAGGTGAAGCGTGGCTTTGGGACGGTAGGTCAACGCCGCTTGCGGCGGAGGCTAGCCAGCCACCGAATGTTTATCAGTTGTAGGCCATCAGTGCACCCGCCACCGCTTCGGTGGTGGACGACGGCTGTTGCGACTCGCGTCTTTCTCTCCCTCTCCTTTTTCTTTCGTTTGTACTTTCTTCTGTCCGCGCGAGGCAGCAGAGGTGGCTCAGCCACAGAGCCATTAGCAGGCGCGTGTATTTTCTTTTCCTTCTTCTTACAGCCCCAAGAAAAGTTACGAGGGACTTTAGCGACTAAAGTAGTCGCTAAAGATGACCAAAGTAGCTGAGCTTTAACTTTAGAATTTGACCCTCCAATGAGCAGTCAGGGTTTATGGTCAACAATATTGACTGATTTGATCTTCTGGCAATCCAAGGAACTCTCAAGAGTCTCCGCCAGCACCACAATTCAAACGCGTCAATTCTTCGGCGGTCAGCCTTCTTCACAGTCCAACTCTCGCATCCATACATCACAACTGGAAAGACCATAGCACGAGTTATACGAATCTTGGTTGGCAGACTAATGTCTCTGCTCTTTACTAGGCGGTCAAGGATAACCATGGCTCTCTTTCCCAGAAGCAGGCGTCTCCTAATTTTATGGCTGCAGTCTCCTTCCGGGGTAACCTTGGAGCCTAAGAAGAGAAAATCTGTCACAGCTTCCACTTCTTGTCCCGTGATGCTCCAGGACTTGATAGGGCAAGACGCCATGATCTTTGTCTTTTTAATGTTCAGTTTAAGCCCAAACTTCTCACTTTCTTCTTGTACGCGCCTCAGAAGTGTCTTGAGTTCCACTTCACTTTCTGCCATTAAAGTGGTATCATCCGCATATCTAAGGTTGTTGATACGTTTCCCAGCAATCTTCACTCCAGCTGAAGACTCGTCCAGACCGGCCTTCCTCATGATGCACTCAGCATATAGGTTAAATAGGCATGGCGACAGTATGCAGCCTTGCCTCACTCCTTTCTCAATCGAAAACCAATCAGTAAGGTCATGCCCAGTTCTGACTGTGGCCTCTTGCCCTTCATACAGATTCCTGAGGAGACAGATGAGGTGAATTGGAACTCCGATCTCTTAGAGAGCTTGCCAGAATCTGCTGCGATCTACGCAGTAAAGTGCTTTCGCATAATCAATAAAGCACAAGTAGGTGGGTTTCTGGAACTCTCTTGCTTTTTCCATGATCCAGCGTAGGTTGGCAATTTGGTCTCTAGTTCCTCTGCCATTTGGAAACCCAGCTTGCACGTCCGGAAATTTCCGATACACATGCTGCTGCAGCCTACCTTGGAGGATTTTTAACATCACCTTGCTAGCATGCGAAATAAGTGCGATCGTGCGGTAGTTGGAACAATCTTTGGCACTGCCTTTCTTTGGAATGGGGATGTAAACTGACCTCCTCCAATCCTGTGGCCACTGCAGGATTGTCCAAATTTGCTGACATAATGTATACAGAACATTAACAGCATCATGGTTGCGGTTTTGAGGCAACTCAGCTGGAATGCCGTCAATTCCGCTAGCTTTGTTTTTAGCAAGACTGGCTAAGGCCCATTCAACTTCACTCTTCAGGATGCCCGGCTCGAGATCAGTAATCACAACCGGCTTATGTTGGGTTTGCACATCCGGGCCTTTCTTGTACAGTTCTTCTGTGTATTCCTGCCACCTTTTCTTTATTTCTGGGGCTTCAGTGAGGTCCCTGCCTCGTTTGTCCTTTATCACGCCCAGCTTAGCACAGAAGCTTCCTTTGATATCTTTGATTGTCTTATACAGAGCTCTTGTGTTCCTTAATAAGCTGTTGTCCTCAACTGCTTGGCATTGTATGTTCAGGAAGGCATATTCTTATCTCTCCTTGCTATTTTCTGAAAATCCGCATTGAGAACCTTGTATCTCTCTCTTTCCCCTATAACTTTTGCCATCCTCCCTTCCTCAGCTATTTGCAAAGCCTCTTCAGATAACCACTTTGCTTTCTTGCATTTCTTTTGCTTTGGAACTACCTTAATAGCCACTTCTTGTATTATATCACGAACATCAGTCCACATCTCTTCAGGTTCTGTCTTCTAGATCTAATTCTTGAAATCGATTCCTCACTTCCACAGCATATTCTGATGGAATTTGATCCACAGCATACCTGAAAAACCTTCTAGTTTTCTGCGTTTTCCTCAATCGAAGCTTAATTTTGGCAACAAGAAGCTGATGATCGGTGCCACAATCGGCCCCAGGCCTTGTTTTTGCTTGTATAGCGCTCCTACATCTCTGCCGGCAAAGAATATAATCAATCTGATTTCTGTACAGACCGTCCGGTGAAGCTTGTGTGTACAGGCGCCTCTCGTGCCGTGAAAATGAGTATTCGCTATGGTCAGGTTGTTTTCTTGACAAAACTCTTCTAGCCTCTGCCCGGCTTCATTTGGCTCGCCAAGACCAAACTTGCCTGTAATTCCGGATATTTCTTCACTCCCCATCTTAGCATTCCAGTCTCCTATGAGAAAAAGGACGTCTGATGATGGAGTGCGGTCTAGAAGGCATTGCAGGTCAGCATAAAATTTCTCAACGTCAGCTTCTTCAGCAGTAGAGGTTGCTATGAGTAATGCAACAAATAATATTATTTAATTGATTGCTGTATGGCCAGTCACAAAACCAATTAATAAATAATAATAATTAATGCATTACTTAAATAGTTATCAATTGTTAATTATTTCATTAATTAGTTGTTGATCATTGATTGACATAGGCCCATATAATGCACGCATTCGTGCATACTGCGGTGGTGCTCTGTGACTGGTCGAGACCTCTGACGCCGAACCGCCTCAGCCAATCAGAACGCCGCAAAAGCGAGACACATTTTGCCCACGACAGCATGAGACATTAACAAAAACAACCTCCGCTTCCTCGGGGCTGATTCGTTCCCTTTTAAGAAAATGCGCGGGCTGATTCGTTTATAGGAAGGGAAAGACGTGGTAACTGTCTCACTTGTTTTCTGTGGACACCTCAACCGCGCCGTTAGAGAAGGGAGGAAGGTGGGAGTGAAAGTGGGAAGAGAGAAAGCGGAGCCGCAGTGGAGGGATACGGAGTAATTTCGACCACCTGGGGATGTTTAACGACACCGCACAGCACACGGACGCCTCTTCATTTCGCCTCCATCGAAACGCAGCCGCCGAGGTCGGGTTCGAGCCCCGGGTATTCCGACAAAGTGGTCGGGCCTTACCGCTGCACCACCCCGGCGCGGCCCTCCGCTTCCTCGTGCGGACAGAAGAGAGAAAGTAGATTTTTAGTAGTCCGCTGCCTCCTGTGGACAGAAGGGAGAAAGTAGAGAAGAAAGAAACAGAAGAGAAAAACGCGCGCCTCAACAGCCATCGCCCTCCACCTAAGCGGTGGCGGGTGCAATGACGGCCTACAACAGATAAAGATTCGGTGGCAGGCTAGCCCCGCAGCAATTGGCGTTGACCTACCAGTCCCAGCCCCGTAGGGCCAGGAACAGCCACCCTTCACCACCTCCTCCCGCCCCGTTCGAATGTAATAGTACGGACAAACTCATGACACGAACCTTAAATGCCCACTTAATGCTTACGCATTAATAAATGACTTTAAAGGAAAGTCGCAGTGTTTATCAGACTTTTTTTCTGTGAACACCAGATCCGCACCGTAAGATATGGAGGGAAGGTGAGAACGATAGTGAAAAGAACAGCCATAGTGAAGTGTTGTGCAGTAATTTCGATCCCCCTGGGACCTTTCATGTGCACTGACATCACACAGCCCACGGACGCCACCCCGTTTCTGCTCCATCGAAGCACAACAGCACCGTAGTCGGACGCCTTAACGACTGCGTCACCGCGTCGGGCTAAGCCCTGCTGTGCGTGATTCGTTTATTGTGCTCAGCGAGCACTGTGTTCAGCTTAAAATGTTATATTGTTTGAGCGGCTGTATATAAGAGGGAATGTAGCCTCCACAGCAGCATGTCAGATAACGAGAAGCTGTCGCAATTTCGAAAACCAACCAGCCGATAATTACCTTATCACGGGTATGTCGAAATTCAAAATTCACATCTATTGGGACATTTTAAATATAAAGGAACTTCAGTATGACCGAACCCAGCTTATCACATACTGTTTTTTTAAAGCACTCGCTAACTTTAAAACATCGGCCACATTTACTGGTGCTCTCCGAAACCGCAATATTATTTTCCAGCTTCTTATTATATGTTTGTCTTCGTTGGTCCACCCTTGACAGGCATTTTAAATATACTCGTCCTTTGTATTAAGATTTTACACTTTTGCAACCTGCTCTAGAATGGCTATGGTTACTCTGCACCTACTGCGACATCATAAGCCCAGTTGTGAAATGAGAAAACAACTTTGAAGCTTCTGGTACCACATATTCCTACGCGCGCAAAGTCTTTTCGGCCCCAGTCGGCTCAGGCTGCCAGTAGCAGCACCACTGCATCTTGGTTGCATCCCAGATCGGTATTGGTCCATATCGAATGCCATATCGTACTTCTCAGTGGACTCTCAGCCACACAATTAGGGAAGGTGAAACAGAAATAAATGGCGGTCAAATCAGGGCTACGCGTAGATTACAACACTGCAGGAATTCATTTGTCTTGGCCCATGCTCTGTTGCCATAAGCAATAATAATAATAATAATAAGCAAAGTACACATTTTGAGGTAACGTAGTTTTAGTGATGCGTGTGCTCTGTACTCAGGACAACGAGTAACAGCATGTCGTAACTGAAGTAACACGCATGCAATTATAAAATGCAGGGTCACCGTTGTTGCAAGATCTTACGCTCTTCCTGAGAAATGGCCCTGAGAGATATTGTATCCACAATGCAAGACTCACGTTGTATGTCATTCCACACCATCGAAAACTTCAAACCACAGAATCTGTAGGATGTTCAAAATCTCTCGTGACCATGGGTGTGATTTTGGGCATTGTAGCTAGAATCTTGGTCCTTATGAAAGTAACAAGCTGGCCATTGGAGGAAGCGATGTTCTAATTATCCGTAATCGATTTTGACGTGTTTACATCGGCGCGTCGCGCAAAAATGTCAGTAATGCAAGATGCACTTCTGGTATAGTAGCCTCTAACTGCGATCACGAGAAGTCCGCGAATGAACACTGGCGGCGACTGTAAAAGCCTCAAAATTAAAGCCGGCGCCGGTGCCTGCGCAGTGCTTGCGCACACATTTGCGCGGCTGCCTATTGAGGCCTCTGGCCCGCTCCTTGCGAAGGCGTTCTCGTTCTCGCTCAGTGTTGGTATCCGAGGTAGATGCTCACGTCTAATGCTTCCAAGGCATTCTTGTCCGGCTTGATTTTTGAGGTTCAAAATTCTTTTGTCGTTTTCGAAGGCTCTGTTTACCTTCCTACGCTTCTGCACCAAATATTGCGCCTGATACTTTAGGCGATCGCCATGTCTCTCCTCTTGAATAGTTTGCCTGTCTCTTCAGAAGGCAATCGCGTGCTCGGCGATCGGCAGCAGCACACGTGGGAGTGGGATATCCAAAATGAGAAAATAATAGACATTTACGCACGAACTAAGTATACGGCCCCGATCGTGTTGGCATCGTGCTTGAAAGATCATTTTCTCCTTTTGGATATGGTGCTCTAGAGCACTATATTTTGGATAATCCACTCATCACATTTTGGACAAATGACAAAACTTTTGCACGTTTGTAATGTTGTTTTTGTATGTAGTGGTGGTGGTGGTGGTGGTGGTGGTAGAAACATTTTATTGCCATTTAGAATAAATATTGGGGGCGAAGCCCCTTGCATGGCACTTGGGTTCTCCCGTACTACATGGGAGACACCCTCATAAGGCAAAAGAAAGTCCTTGAAGCGTAATCCTCTTCTTAGCACTGGAAATGATCTTCAGTTGGACTTGAATTGAGGTACTCTTCATGAGAGTCTCCCAGTAGGACTCTGATAAGTTCATTGATGGGGGATGAGGAAAGGTGGGGCATGTAAGAAGGATGTGTAGGAAGTGTCCTGGTTTGCCACAGAGTCTTCATGATGAGGAAAACTGGTCTGGGTATCGGGCATGTAGTAGTGTAAGGTATGGAGCAGTCCGAGTCTGCAAGCTTCGCCAGTGTACAGCCTGCGCTATGGTGAGAGAGGGGGCTGGGGGTGTATATTCCCTTCGTTTGTCCCGGTAGTACAAGAGAATATCGCGGAACGAGAGCAAGCGCTCCTCGGCCTGTAGAGGGGGCTCAATTCCTCTAGCCCGGAAACTGAAATATAAAGACTGCTCACAGTTAGCGTCCTTTCATCTGATATTGAAGTCACTTACCACTGCAACACACGATGTTTTAAAATCCTATGATGGTCACTAGGGCACCACTGGATGTCATTTTTGCCTTGGTGGACATAACCGTGAATTCCATTAACGTGCGCTGATATCACACCATAATTGAGCGTCTTTGGCGGTGGCCTCAAATGCTGTTATAATAAAAGGAGCCGGACAATACAGCTTAAGTGCCAAAATATTGCCAAGAATTGTCCTAGCCACCTTCTTTGCCTCAATGTTTCAATCCTACCTTTTAATTCCTCCTTCACCTCTTCCTGTCTGCGTGATTGGCGTCTGCCGAAATATCGTGTAGTTATTACACCTCACCGCTTTTCGAAACAAATAACGATAATGTGGAGGATGTAGTGTATCACGACATATCCGAACATGGAGAGGCGTTTCTTGAAAGATCTCTACACCATCCCCGTACTGGTTAAATGATAGCACAGACATATACGGGGCGCAATCTGTTAGGTAGCGCCATTTATGCTATATCCCCTTTCTAGAATGAATGACTTACAAGTCCAGACTCATAGGGCGAACTCTCTACGCCCGTAACGCGTACGCGGAAATCCAGGACAACGCGAGGTATCAGTATTCATGCAGGGCGATGCAGGTTCCGTGAATCATGAATCTGCTGAGGCGTTTCTTGCTTCGGAATCTCCACGGCCATCTCCTCCGCGTCGTTAGGCGGTGACACAGGGGATCCACAAGGCATCAAATGACGCCTATTTCTCACAAAGACGCCGCCTGTTCTCTCCACAGCATAGCTGCGATGCCGTTGGCCAGGGCTAAGCATCTTTTCAGCACACTGAATGTCTGTCATCCTGTCGCCGTCACCTGGGCTCAGATCAGTAAGGCTTCTACTCTGTGATGGCGACTGTAGTCGGCTCTCAGTCGCTGCCGTGCGGCTGTGTCCCGTTCAAGGACGACAGCTTTTTCTGGCTACTGTGATTCCAACGTTTTTACTTGCTTTGGCAGTGCGGTCCTGAGGCATCTCCCCAGTCGTAGCTGAGCCGGACTAAAGCCGGTTGCTCCTGTTGTGTCGGGAAATCAGTCAGCCTATGTACCGGTCACTGCTTTTACGCCGCAGTTCTATTATCGTGCTCGCATAGTGTTCCACTTCATCCTTTTACTGAGGAAATACCGGACCGCTTGTGTGATGAGCATAACCATACCCTTATGCAAAGTCCGAAAACTCCTGAGACGAATACTATGTTCCGTTATCACTACACAACACATTCAGGATCCCAAATCGAGCGAAGACACTTTTCAACACAATGATGATTACATTGCTTAATGTCCTACGCAGCGTCAGCACTTCAGGAAAAAAAAAGTAGTGGTCTACTACTAATAAAAAGTATTGACCTCGTAGTAAAGAGGTCTGCACCGACTTTCTGTCACGGCAGTTCCGGTGTTGTCGACGGTATCATAGGCTCAGCGCGCTGTTGTATGACCATTGCACACTGTTTACAACATTCGACGACTTCCTTGATCTTGCGGATGAGTCCAAGCCAGCAAACAGATTCTCGGGCCCTTGCTTTAGAAGGGACAACACCCAGGTGTCCATGAATTAACTGCAGCACATCGTTTTGAAGTGTGGCTGGAATGACAACTCTTCCTCCCTTTAGTAGGAGTGCATTCATGACCCTGGAGCTCACCTAGGTGCTTCCAGTATGGCGCAAGGTACCCTGGTAATTTGCAGTGGTGGAAGAACGGGCTAGTTGGGAGTTCACCTTACGAAAACAAAACAACGCTCTCTTGGCATAAGTACAAAGAAAGAAACAACACAACGCTGCACTTCAACTAGTCATTTTATTGCAGAGCGACGCAATACATAGGTTCGAAAAGTTGGCGGAAAAGCATGGGCAACAGCTGCTGTGTTTGCACATGACAGAAAAATAACAAAAAGTCAAAAAACGCGAGAGAACAAACTGAACATAAAAAGCAAGACAACAAAGCTAGAAAAATTAGTGATTAGAAGAATGAAGCCAATAGGCAAAAACGTAACAAATAACACTATGCGATGACAAGAAAACAAAATGCAATGAAAAGCCAACAAGGTCGTTAATGGGCGAATGAAAATTTAAAATGATAAAAATCCAAAAAAAAGATATTAAAAGCAAAATACCGAAAAAAAAACTGCCAAAAGGCCTCTAAGAGCTAAAAGACGTCGTCCGAGATCCTACACATTAATGCTACTCTGTACATGTCTCAATTAGTCTAAATCGCGTTTCGTTAGCGTCACCGAGGGTGCGCGAACAGAGTCCTGTCCCAGCTTTCGGCTGGTAATTTCGGCTTTGCTGGCCAACCAAGGTCATAAGACCTGCTCAAAGCCTAACATACTTCATCTGCATGATTGCTGTCGTCGGATGGTCTCCAAGTTCACAGGCAGAGACTCTAGCGCTGCATCTACAAAGAAAGTAGTGTACTCTTCAATACAGTCAATCTGTGCTCTCAGGATTTGGAGCGGGGCTCTGGATAAGTGTCAGCCGTGGCTAACAGATTTCCAGGCGCATAGTTGTACTATACTGGTACCGCATCCGTAGAAGTCGCAGACGCTGTGTTTTTGGAGGCAAAAGGTCAACATCCATGTGGCTCAAAAGTGTTGTAAAAGGTTGGTGATCCGTTTCGGCCATAAACTGTAGGCCTCTCAAAAACTCGTCATAACGCCGAAAAGTCCATGTAATTGCGAGGACTTCTTTCTCTGTTTGGATATACCTTTGTTCAGCTGCTCTCAGGTAACGAGATGCAAAGGCGACGGCGCATCTTTCACATGAGGGTTAGACCTGCAGGAGGCCTGCACAGAGCCCTTAAGAGCTTAGGTCTGCTGAGGTCACTGTGCGTAGCTCAAGATGCATTGGATCGACTTATGCATCTGTCCTGAGTGCCATCGTCTTAATGAATGTGAACAGAGACCTGAAAGAGAACTTGATTGGCCTCCATTATTCCACCTTCAGGTATATGGATGAATTTTTGGTATTCACAGACCGTAAAGGATTCAATCAACGAATGAGGAACATTATTGCAGTTTTTACTGACTGCGGATCTGGGCTGGAGTTTACTGCTGAAGAGCCAGTGGACGATCGATTACAGTTTTTTCAATTTATTGATTCAGTTCGGTAAGGATTATGTTTATTGACAATACAACCTGAGATCACTGAAGCTCTTCCTGAGTTCCAGTTCGGGGCATTCCAAATTAGTGGAAAAGGGGATGAACAGCACATGCTTGGTAAATGCGTTGAAGAAATCTTGCTACCACGGTATGGGCAACTGTTTTTAACGGCAATTGACAAGAATTGTAAGCCGCCTATCGTGATTCGGTTATTAATGAGGCCTGTTGTCGTATACTGAAGAGCCTGAAAAGAACGGCTGCCAAAACTATCCCTGTCCTGCACCGGTGAGAAAAAAAGGAAGGTTGCGGTTATACCATGTGTGCATAGAATTCCTATGGCCAAAAGAATGTTGGCAAGATATATGGTGTTGGTGTTGCATTGACCGCCTGAAGATGAAGATTTGCCCGGCTATTGAAAGAATCAAAGAAGCAGGAATGTGGGGTTAAACATAAAGACCCATTTTTCAGCTGCAAGACTAGTGCCGTGGGTGGTGTATTAACAAGAGGCTACTGGAACACCGAAACAACATGGAAAGTGGCAAAGAGAAAACTTTTCTCGTCTCCCATTGTCATTCCTGTAAGGCTGTGAAAACGGAGATGAAGTCCACTCCCTTATTTGACCAGGTTAGAATTTTGTATCGGCACAAAGAAAAGCTGGTGAGAGAAGTGGTTGAAGCATATTTTATTTCAAGGGACATTAGGTTCGTCCGCAAGACTTCTCTTGCTATTTCAAGCAGATTTCTTTTTTGAGGGATTTTTTGTTTAGCAGATGAACTCGGGGGTTGTTTCACGTGAAAGCTTCGTTTTCGTCGCATTTGTTTTTGTTTGGGCCTTGGAGTAAAAGCTGAGGCTGAGGTGTGAGTCAGCGCTTGTCCTCTAGCTTCCTTTAATCTTGTCTTGTGTCGTCCTGTACGCGCTGTATTTTTATTAACAACGGATGATAGCAGGTCATGCAGATCTCTGAAGAAAGCATGTTCTTCACCTTTCCGAAGGCAGCTTAAGCGGCACATTCCAAGACCAAGTTGACTTCTTGCACAACAGCTCTCTAACTGGTGCCACACTTTTTGACAAGCGGAGCAAAAACCTTGCAACATGGTTCACCATACCGAGAAACTTGTGGATGATTCCAACGTCAACGGCCGGCTCCATTTTCTTGACAGCTCCCACTATTCTGCGATCTGGTGAAATCTCGTTTACTGACAATACTACTCGTAGAAAGTCAACCCTTGATACCCCGAACTTGAACTTACTGTTCAATGTGAGTCCAGCTCCCCTAAGGCGGTCTAGCACTTCGGCCAGTCTTTGGTCGTACTCCTTGTGATCGCGTCCGAACACCAACAAATCATTTATTATGTTGAACACTCCCACTTGCCCCTCGAGGATATAAGACATTTGGCGTTGAAAATAATCCGGTGCGGCAGTTAAAGGGAGTCTACAGAAACATTCATGACTAAACTGCATTATGAAAGTTAATTCTTGATTGCCTTCTTTCAGTCTCACTTGAGGGAAACTGGAGGCAGCATCCAGCTTTGAGAACACTTTGGCGTTACCCAGCAATCCAAGGACCTGTTCCACCGAAGAGAGCACATGTCGCTGGCGGAATAGGACTTTTTTTAACTTTGTCAAGTGTACGCAAAATCGGTAGGCGGCGAAGGATTTTGAAACTACTACTTGACCCGCACAGCACGGCGTAGGAGTTGTAACCTTGCATTTGACTCTTTGTGCTTGCATCTTGTCGTGTTTGGTCTTCATAGCCTGGCGGAGAGGTATAGGGATTCTCTTTGGGACCTTTAGTGAATATGGCACCGCATCCGGCTGTAGCCGAATCGTATACTGCTCATGAAGCTCTCCAGGTTCTGAAACAATTGTTGTGCCTTGGCCTCAGTGACCAGACATTCCGCATTTTTCTTCTTATTTGTGATGACGCCGTGTGCGAACGTAACGACTCTGAGTGCTTGAATGACAGGAAAGCTGAGTAATGGTACCCATTGCAAGTGCACTACATACAGCGTCTGTACTGACGACCCCCTTCAGAACATCTCTGAAAGTTCCCAGGATTGCAATTCGTTCACCTGCTGGGCACATAAGCGCTCCATCTTGTGCTTCGAGACGCGATGGTAATCAATCGAAAGCGCTACGCATCGAGACCTCAGCACCACTGTCGACTGTGAAGTTCAGCGGTGTGCCATGCACTTCCACCTGGATGTACTTCACGTTGGGGCGCTCTGCCATCACAGCTTTGAAGTTCTATTATGCTAGCTCAAGGCATCTGTCGCGGCTTCCCCGATGACCGCGTCTTTTTAAGGTACACACTTTCGAAGAGGCCGTTCTACTAGCAGGAATTGCAAACTCACCTGCAAGCAGGGCATCCGTTGCGCAAATGCGACGTGCGGTCACAGAAGGGGCACATATGGTCGTGCTTTGAGGCTGGCTTGGACTTGCTTTTCTGACAGCGAGTTACGTCAAAGGCAAGTGACGACGAATCCGCACAGTCACTAGCTTTGCGCTCGTTTGCAGCGTCTTCATGCAATCTTATGTGCGCTAGAGTCTCTTGCAGTGTCATGTAAGGGTTCCGACACAGCTGGTTAGAGAGCTTTAGATTGTTTGAGGCAACCACAAGTCGGTCGCGTACAAGCCTCGGTTCAACGTCTCACGACGGATACTTGCAACGCTTCACTAGTTTTGAAGAGTAGTAAAAAAATAGAGCAGTGCAGAATCTACATTGGAATAATGCGAAAGCACGGATGCTGCTGTTGGTTGCTTCCGGTTACTTCTAGTAGCTTAATTCACTTCTTGTTTGCCCATTTAAATGGGCCTTATACGCCTTATACGCATCATCCGACATACCTTAAGTCCGCGCCCCGGCTACTGCGATGAGCCGAGCCACAGCCCCATTTATCCTCCTAGCGTGAAGTCACAAACAGCGAGCGCCCTCTCTCGCCTGCGATACAGCGCCGTGTATGGACTCGCCGTCACCATCCGATGGCGCAAGGCGGGGCCCCGTCTCTCGGTCTGGCGGTCTGGCGGTCACGTGAAAGGTCATGTATGAAGGCGCCACGACACGCCAAAGGCTCGAAGTGCTAGCAATGTTGCGCTCGCAATAAAAATGAAAAGCGTTCAACGCTGCTGAACCAAATGTGGAGCGAAAGCATTACCTGCTGATGACCGAGTGCTAGCAATGTTGCGCTCGCAATAAAAATGAAAAGCGTTCAACGCTGCTGAACCAAATGTGGAGCGAAAGCATTACCTGCTGATGACCAAGAGTTCTTCATTTTCGCCTTCTTCGTCTTCTTGTTCTTCGCCTGCCACTTCGTCGTCATCGCCTTCCTCTTCTTCGTCTTCGTCGTCGTGTTCGTCTTCTTCGTCCTCTTCTTCATCTTCGTCTCGTAGCTAAGTCTCTTCACGGCGTAACTGCGGCCACCCGAGGTCTCACTTTGGCTGTCATAGTGTTGCTTTCACAGGTCAACCTTTTCCCGGCCGGCTGGGTACGGCGATGAAAGCGAGCTGCCTCATTGACTCACTGAGCCGACTCGTTGAGTGGGTGCACGCACTGATCCGAGAAAGCCTTCATGTCGAGTACCTCAAGCGTGGTCGATGCAAGAATCTCGCGTGTTTCAGTCTCATTCAATAAAGCATAGAGTGTACCTGGACTTCGGGGGAGGGGGGGGGGGGGCGGCATAGAGCCCTGTAGCGAATGTACAGACCTCAAATTGAAAACTTCACGTAAAATGAGCCTGGATTTTCTAAGTCAAACAGCAACGGTGCACGGAGGTGAGCTGCTGCTGCTAAGCCTTGCAGTGTCGGCCCGTCTGCCGTTGCGGCAGCGGCTGGTGCTGAGGGATCCACCCTTCCGTCTTTGTTCCTGACTTGGCGCATGAGTGCTGAGCGGTGGCGGTAGCAGAGACTTACGACCACTTATAACGAACTAACAGAACCTGGCGGTTCTGCCACTTCTGACACCATGTAGTGTATCATGGCATATCCGAACATGAAGTGGCGGGTAAAGACCCCCAAGCCTTTCTTGCCCGATCTCTTTATAAACCACCCCCTTGCTGGAGCAATGACAGGACAGGCATACGGGGCGCAGTCTTTGAGGTAGCGCCATATGCACTACACAGGAGAGAATGTATGACGGTAAGATCCAGAATTAGGCTACGATATCAACGCGCGCTATAGGACTCGCTTTTGTTCCTCCCTTCTGTAAAGCCCTTCCGTAAAATCATTGCTGAAGTACCTCATTCCTTCCCTCGTCTATGAATCTATACTCCGGCCTCAAAGGATCAAATTTCACACCGTGTCACCACAATCTCGTTTGCCCTTCTTGCTATGGCTTTTGATTGACCTACCACGGCCCAATATGGCGGACTTTTTTAAGGCGCGCCTTCGCGATGACGCTTCTCGTCTGGTTAGTTTCATTCGCAAACTATGAGTAATGACATAATAGTAGTAATATGACTCACACACCCTACTACGCTAGATGACTTCTAACCATAGTAATCACCCTTAGTTAATGACAACATATTCTTGAGGATGTCATGACATTACATGACTGTCATCAGCAGGCATCATTTTTCTGCTCAGTCACATGATTCCCCATAAACATGCATCCGACCAGCTCTTTTTGCTACCGCACGAACAAGCGCATATCGGCCTGTCAACTGACACCGACCGGCAACCACGGTCATTGTCTCGTCTTGACCTAACCATAGCTGTAGCTGAGCAGTCAACACGCTCGACTACCGAGCTGTCAGGCCCGTTTTCATCCCGGACACTGCGGTCATGTTTCCATGGAAGCTAAACACCAGTCGCGCGTCTACTTCGTATTTTCAGGAAAGATTAATACACCCAGGCAGTCGAACTTATCGGGGCCCTCCACTAAAGCGTATTTCACAGACAACCATGCCAGGGAGCTAAATCCTACAAAACAAACCGATACAGAGAAAAATTGGCAGTTGCTTAGCTCGGCTACGCCAGGATATACGTAGCGAGATCTACTTTCCTCTGGTGTTGGCATGTTGCCAAGCCTGTTGTTGAGCTTATATTGATTAGCAATGAAGAGACATTGGTCGTCACGCATAATTTTCTACTTCATTCACAGAAAGGAAGACGGTGGTCAGTATAGCAACACGGGGCCACAGTTCACACACACACGCTGCATATGTGTCCAAACGTATTGTTCACCAAGTCTGCTTCAAATGTTCGAGTCGCAGATTAACTTTCTGACAGTCGAATTGTATGATCATTTACACGACGAGCTTATACATTCTGTTCTGTCGCTGTCTTCGGTTCCCCTGGATCTTCCGAAGGCTCCATCTGAGCACAGTGCTATGCGCCGCCTGTTACGCTCTGCATACTGGCGTCACCGCTTGGCAAGAGGTTTTCTCTGTTCTGGCATCTCTGCTGCTCGCTTGGCATTTCGGTATTCATTCTATATCCGCTGAATGGCCAATCGCCCGGCGACAACTATTGAATCCAAGGAATTGAGCCTGTCCTATCGATACCGCCGCTGAGCAGCGGCCTGACTCTCCTTCTCCGAGCGCAATGACTGTGCTGCGACCACACTGTCTCGCCTGCGCTTATACCCGCTGTTGCGCATGCGCAGATATGCGCATAAATAGCACGCGTCATCCACGGACATCGCGCGCGGCAGCAGCAGCCGCACCCGGCAACGAAGCTCTGATGTCACGTTCCTCACACCTGCTCCACCTCCCCGCGGCGCATCCCCCACCGGTACCGCCGCTCCAGAACCTTAATTGCAGCCGACTTCGCCAGCGGGCTTCGCTGGTCAGCACTCTAAACGCCACCTGCTGCACGCTGCTATTTAGCTATCGCCTATGACTGTACCCATATTTTTTTTGTCTTCTCACCGTGTCCGGTGACATTGAAGAAAACCCTGGACCTAACACCCGTTCCGCGTCCACAAAAGCGTCATCAGAAATACTGCCCGCCTTAGAAGAAATCCGAACCGTTCAAACCACCCTTATCGGCGAGATGAACGCTATAAACACATAATTGGCTCAATATGACGTAAACTTTGCTGAAATAAACAAACGTATGGCTAAAATTGAAGAAAACTGCGAATCTTTAGCCGCTATCAAGGCCGAAGTTGGTAATCTGAGGACGCTTGTTGACGACCATCTGAAACAGATCGCCATCCTAACAGCTAGGTTGTATAGTGCTGAGGACCAGTCTCGTCGTTCCAACCCTATTTTTTTCAACGTTAAAGAAATCGCTCGGGAGTCGTGGAATGACTCAGGAAAGAATTTTATTAAGCTTTGCCAAGAACATCTCGGCATTTCTATCCAACCTGCTGATATTGAGCGCACACATAGGCTCGGACGCTACCAGGCAAACAAAAATAGACCAATAATAGTAAAGTTTCCTCATTTCAAAACAAAGAAAACTATCGTGTCGAATGCCAAAAACCTTAAAGGTTCTTCATGCTCGATATCAGATCCCTACTCATCCAAAACACGTTTAGCCCGCAAACACCTTCTCAAATTTACGAAAGCACACCTAAACTGCGCTACAAGAAGCTTACTGTATATAATTGCACATGCGTGTTCGATCACCCTTCAGAGGCAGTTGTCCCACTCCAACCACAACATGACACCCCTATCCCACATTCACCATAGCTAGACACAACACTAAGCTCTAAGTCTCAAAGTAATTCCGTCGCTTTCCTTTACACTAATATCCGTAGCATTTCAACAAAACTAGACCTTTTACAGAGCCTCATTTACACAACAGATAGTAAAATAGGTTACCTAACTGAAACATGCGCGTACAAGAAGAGAGTGAGAAGTTAGGGCTTAAACTGAACATTAAAAAGACAAAGATCATGCCGTCTTGCCCTATCAAGTCCTGGAGCATCAAAAGACAAGAAGTGGAAGCTGTGACAGATTTTCTCTTCTTGGGCTCCAAGATTACCTCGGAAGGAGACTGCAGTCATGAAATTAGGAGACGCCTGCTTCTGGGAAAGAGAGCAATGGTTAGCCTTGACCGCCTAGTAAAGAGTAGAGACATTAGTCTGCCAACCAAGATCCGTATAACTCGTGCTATGGTCTTTCCAGTTGTGATGTATGGATGCGAGAGTTGGACTGTGAAAAAGGCTGACCGCCGAAGAATTGACGCGTTTGAATTGTGGTGCTGGCGAAGACTCTTGAGAGTTCCTTGGACTGCCAGAGGATCAAATCAGTCGATATTGTCGACCATAAAACCCTGACTGCTCATTGGAGGGTCAAATTCTAAAGTTAAAGCTCAGCTACTTTGGTCATCTGATGAGAAGAGAGGAGTCGCTAGAGAAAGATTTGATGTTGGGAAAGGTTGAGGGTCGCCAGAGAAGGGGTAGGCAGCGAACTCGATGGTTAGATGGCATCCTCGAGGCACTGCAGATGACGTTATGTGATGTTAGGAAGATAGTGAGACACCGCGGTGTCTCACGCCACGCTTTCCGCGGAAAGCGTGGCGTGACATGGTCCATAGGGTCACGAAGAGTCGGACACGACTGAACGACTGAACTGAACTGAACTGAAACATGGTTGCATCCTTCAGTCGCTAATGCCGAACTATCTGCTGTATTCCCCAACTATGACATTTTTCGACAATGTCGTGTAGATAGGTGAGGCGACCGCGTTTTGATCGCTAGTTGATGAAAGCCTGCTCTGATGCCCCATAAATATTAGCTCAAGTTGAGAACTGATATTCGTTCATTCCAAAGCCAGTAACCAACCCATGATAATCGGCTGTGGTTACCGCCCCCCTGTTGCGGACGTTTCATTTGTAACGGAAATCCACAACACGCTCCATTCCATAACCGAATCCCACCCAAAAAACCCTTACTCACACTAACTTTTCTTCAATAACGTGGAACAATCTCGGGATGACATTACTTAAGCAGAATGTCGAGAGCAATTTCCTTAACACGTGTCTCACATTTGGTTTATCGCAACTCGTTATCATTCCTACCAGACAAAATAACTACTCGTCTAACGTCCTCGACCTCGTGCTTATCTCACATCCTGAAAATATTTCACCACTCACGCATCTACCAGGCCTTAGCGACCACTCTGTAATTCACGCACTTATTATACCCTGACATCGCAAGCTCAAAAAGTAACGAAAACATTAACGCTCTATGATAAAGGTGACTCCGATACCATAAACAGCAAAAATATCAGAATTTAGTCATTTTTCCTTGCTAATTTCTCGAATCGCAAGATTAAAACGAACTGGTCATTGTTCAAATGCAAAATGGAGGAACTTATCCACCTATACACCCCTACAAAAACAGCCATCATGCGATCGTCATCCCCATGGTTCAACCGAACATTAAAAAGACTGCTGAATAAAAAGAAAAGGCTCTTCCGTTATGCAAAACGCACCAAAAGTTCCTGCGCATGGCAACAATACCATTATGCGGAAAAAATTGTTACCTTTCATGCCGCAAACGCTAAGAAGACATTTTACTCAACCCCTTTACCATCAATGCTTCACAATAACCATACAAAGTTTTGGAAATAGGTACGTCCGAAGCTATATACTCAACTCAGTATCACTGTGTGACGACCTAGGTTCACTCATATCGCAAAATCTTGTGAGCGAATCATTCAATTGTGTCTTTTCTGTCAACTTTACTAATGAACCCGATAATTGCATGCCTCACAATCCACATTTTGATGACCCACCTAAGCCAGACATACAATTCGAGCCTAACGGAATTGCTAATGGAATCTCTGAAACTGTCATCGTCAGCCGGAGTCGATAGCATCAACGCTAAAGTACTTCGCAACACTAAAGATACTGCAGCCATCATTATTTCCCACATTTGCCAGCAATCACTTGAACACAATGCCATACCTCGTGACTGGAAAGTGGGAAAAATTATTTCAGTGCATAAAAAAGGATCACCATCGTCCCCTAAAAAAATCACCGCCCTATTTTTTAACCAGTGTTTCCTCCAAATTATTAATGCATGTAATCCACGCCCACATAATAAAATTCCTGCAGTCCGTCAACTTCTCCCATCCCAGTCAGCACGGGTTTTTAAAAACTTTATCCTGCTCTAACTAGCATTATTCACTAGTGACATCAGCTAACCGTGTTTTACGTTATCCTCGCGTAAAACTGTCCACTTTTTTAACCTGAATCCGCCCCAAACTAAAATATGCTTGCTCGATCTGGGACCCATACCAAACTAACCTTGGACATTAACACAGCAATGGATGCGCTTTTAGATTTTGAAAAGGCTTTTGAGAAAGTTGCTCAGCGAAGACTACTACATAAACTCTCACAAATAAACTAAACCCAATAGTGTTTGAATGGCTGCAAAGTTTTTTTACTAATCGCCAACAGTTCGTATGGGCCCACAACCGCGCATTCTCCTTGTCCCCAGTGACCACTGGCGTACCGCAAGGTAATGTTTTAGGACTCTTACTATTTTAATATGCACTAATGATCTTCCTAATAACCTGTCTTCTACCATTCGCTTGTTTGCCGACGACTGCGTTATTTACAGACAGATAACAAACAGCATGCACTCATAGAAACTTCAGTGTGATTTGAAACTTGTTGAAACATGGTGCACTAATTGATTAATGCAGCTGCATGTAAACAAATCTATTCTAGTCTTGTTTCATTCGTGCATTATATCCCACCGAAAACTATACTTTATGTTGTGACGAAATATTGCATGCAACTACATATAAATACCTGAGCATTTAATTTACTCAAGATCTTACCTGGACATCGCATATAAACAACATCGCTAACGAAGCTAACCGTGTTTTACGTTATCTGAGGCGAACATTACGACTTGCTCCCCCTCACGTAAAACAGTCCACTTATTTAACCTGAATCCGCCCCAAACTAAAATATGCTTGCTCGATCTGGGACCCACACCAAACTAACCTTACAGAAACACTCGAATCTGTCCAAAGCAGAGCGGTAAAATTTGCCTTTTCAGACTATTCATATGGCACAAGTGCCTCATCATTAAAAGAAAACACTAACCTTGCAAGTCTATAATCCCGCAGTAAAACCATCAGGCATCAGGCTCTGCCTTTTCCACAAATTCTATCACTCCCCCCTGCGTAATGCCGTTATCACCCCTGCGCATCGCCACTCAGTCCGGATCAATCATCAACAAGCCGCCCAACCACCTCTTGTATCTACGTTATCTCATCTGAAGTAATTTTTGTTCTAACACCAAAAGATTGGAACTGTTTGCTTGCCGAAGGTGAGTCATCTCGACAACGCGCGCTTCAAATCAATAATTTAAAATATAATAACTTGATGTTAGCCCACCCCTCATGTAATGCCTCTCGTGGGCCTTTGAGGTAGTAATAAATAAAAACTTCAACAGCTCCTCCTTACCCTCAAGGTGCGGCACCTGATCCTCCAGTAGCGTGGGTGCCGCGGAGTACTCCGGTAAAAAAGCTTGCATCGAGGTTTATAGACTACATCAGCGATTAGGGAAAAAACAATCTATTTTAACTGCAGCAGAAATGTTATGAAGAGGAGGAAGAATCGGACGACGCATGCACACGCGCGTATTGAAGGAGGAAGAAGTAGAAAACGTTTCGCTGCCGCGTTTGTTCCAATCCTAGCCAGAGACATAAAAATACTTCACTCCTTGTCAATGAGTGTGTATCTGCAATGCAACCTGCGAAATCCTCCGCCGTAGGTCGAATGACGACACAGGACATCATCATCATTATGTGTACACGTTGCTTCGAGAGTTCTCCGATGTAACCGTTTATGTCCGTGGTACCAGGATGCTTTCCCAAGAGTGCCCGGCACCATTACATGTATGCAGATGGCATTATCTTGAAGCGCCTGGGTCCACAGTGCAATATTCTCTGTGCGCACAATTGACTGCGTAGAGCCCCAGCCACAATCCAAGCCCCTTTACACAGTCTCGGCCTGTGGTGTTGCGAGAACAAAGCCGCTTATATCGACTATACTCATCTGCCAAGCTCCCTTTCCTAAACTGGACCGCGGCGCCAACAATCCGCGCTGCGTCTTTACAACGAACAAGGTCCAGCCTCCGCAAAAATGGCGACACCTTGAGATGAAGCCCCACAATACCCTGCGTGTGTGTTGTTCTACTCAAGGATTTGCGGTTTGGCGCATTGCGATGCTGTCTAAGGCGAATGCGAATCCACTACAACTGCAGGTACACTGTTGGTGCTGCACAACATACACAGGCTTAGTCATGCACTGTAATGGGGTTCACTGCTACGGTCACTACGTGACTAGCCGCGAGCTCATGCATGAGAGCGGCGCTGACCAAATGTGAGCTGCTGACAAAAGCCACGCATTCTTGTGCCCTCTGCTCTTCTGAGCCTTCAGCTTCGAAGTTTAGGCTAAACTTTGTAGGCATCGAGGGAAGGCAGAGCATAACACGCAGCGGGGGCAGAAGCTAGCCAAAGCAGCCATTTAAGGGAGGCTACGCGACCATCTAATCGTATAGATCGACCTCTCCGTGGCTTTTCGCAAGCGCAACTTGCTCGCTCAGAGCAGCAGCGGCTATCGCCAGCACAGCCAACAGCGCGTGACATACCTTCCCTCTTCCACTGCGGCGAGTTGCACTAGGCTGAGGCTTGATCTTGGGCTCACCCTTGCTATGCCGTTCTGGTTCGCTTCCACTTCGTTCTGCTCTGCGACTTGCGCGCCACCCTCGGCCGTTTGAAGATCTAATGGCTGAGATTTCCCACTGAGATCCGCGCGAGCGCCTCGCGCAGTGCGATCGTGCCATTCACATACAGTTGGTGCCTGGTGAACGGTAGTATGGCCAATGGTGGCCAATAGTAGGTCAAGAAACACACGGACTTGTGACCCCCGCGCTTAGCATCCTTCCAGCAACCTGGCTCTCACCCTGAAAGATATGCATGGATGTATCCTTCATGGAATACGAGCATATATATCAAACTATGGCATCCTCCGACAGCAGCACTCTAACCTCGCGGAGAACGCGGCTGCGTCCAACACAGCTGAAGCATGGACTGCTCCTATACGGGCCAACACCGTTTTTGCAAACAAAGGAGGCACTCGCGGCACCACAGCCGACTGGGGATAAAACGTAGGGTTAGCGCCCATAGCAATACATGGAACGGAAATATTTTAAAGCTGTTTTCTCATTTGAAGTGACACCTATGATGTCGTTATTCGGTACAGAGCCACCATGAACATCGTAGACCAGATTGTAAAAGTATAAATCTCATTACCTAGGCAAAGTATTTTTAAAACAGCGCGATACGTATGGAGGTGCGAATTGGGAGGGCGATCCATAGAAGCATATGAAAACACAAATTACCGCAACATTTTTCTCGTTTCACAGTAAGCGTTGGCCAGAGGTTTTAAGAGGTGTGTGGCAAAGTACGCTGCGTCATTGCGGAATCAGTATACTTTTAAAACTCACCGAATGTTTTGAGCCCCGACACCACCAAAAGGCTCACTGCAAGCTGGGTGTAGCGAATCACGCAGTCTTGTTTACAGTCTGATATGCTGCCGCATGGGGTAAATTAGCTTAATCATACTGTCGCGCACATTAAACATAGTGGATATAATTGCATTTAAAAAGCAGTTGTCAAACGCCATACTACAATACCGATCGATTGAGAATGGCGCATTGCAGCAGACGACGGCGCAAACCGCCTCCAGTTCCAGACCGTCTGCTAGCGGTAGCGCCGGTGGTGCATGGTCGTCTGCAACTGTGCGTGGTCAGTTTATTGTGTTGTGAATAGTCCTGTAAATCCGGAGACTTGCAGTATTTGGAAGGAAATTTAGTGTGTGCTGCAGCAATGTCGGACTACGTGAAAAGCATGTCGGAATCGGATAAACAGCGCTACAGTCTAAAGCCTGTAAATATTGTTACGTGGTGGCATGACAAGCGATGGAACACGGCGACACAACAGAAACAGAACGACGCGATGACATGACGATGAAATATGCTTTAATGGCCAGCGGGCCTGGCGCGAGCGCTCCGCCCGCGCCACTGCCCGCTTCGTCATCTTCGTAGCATTACCCGGGGCCACCGAGCGATCGTCCCGATAGATTGTTAGAAATCCAATGCATGACGTGGCGATGAACACAGACACAGGATTGGGCCATGAAACGCTGGACATCACAATGAATGCGAAGATGGGAAGAATGCTTGCACCGGAGCATCAAGTCCAATCTTCACCGTTTGCCGAAGGCCAAGGCTCATAGACACGCCGAACGGCTTGGGCGGGGGTGCTCTCTTCGCTCAAGTGGTCGTGAGGTCGCTTCGTCATGGGGTCGGTAGGGTCGGCTTTGGGCTCTTTCTGGTCGTCGTGTGTTGTGCTCAGGCCTGGGGACGAGGCTGGGGACAGCACCTGGTCGGGTCTGAGCAAAACGGGCTGGGGCAGAGCTGAGCGGCGACCTCCACGGGCGTTTGGCAGATGGACCCAGCGTACGGTTGGCTTCGACGGTGCAAGGCGAGGATGGGGATTAACCGCACCTCCAATCAAATGTTACGTGATGTCATGACAAGCGATGGAACACGGCGATACCACAGAAACAGAACGACGTGATGACATGACAATGAAATATTCTTTAATGGCCAGTGGGCCTGGGGCGAGCGCTCCGCCCGCGCCACTGCCCGCTTTGTCATCTTCGTAACAATATGTTTGCTGTCGATTTGCTCACCGCATGCATGTATTGCGACGCAACTTCATATGCATTCATTTGTATACTTACCGCCTCTACTTAGCCGTGATCGATGTTTTCAGAAAGGAATGACGTCGTACCCGTTATGTTGCGTTTTATTCCTCTCAGTTTACAATATGTACCGTGTTTCGACGATGTCATTAGTGCCTTACGCGGCTCATTCGCGTCGCCAGCACTTGAAATGTTTTTTTTCTTCCGCCATCCAACATGATGTCGGGGCGTTATGCAAGACGTTCACGAAAAAAAAAGGCCCTTGGGCGACTCGCCTCCTAGACTTGGTGGTTCGTCTGGAAACAGAGAGGTCAGGCACGAAATATTGTTGCATACATATATTCATGGTCATAGAATAATGCACCAGCAATTAACAAACGACTACTCTCGTAGGCCGAAGTCAGCTCCTTTGCGAACCGTTCTTTAATATATTGTGTATAGGCCGCTCTACCACAATGCAGTTCTACCTCGTATTCTAGGCAACGAGGGGATTTAAAAGTAGATTGCCTCCGCAATTACGCAGCCTATTTTGTCAGACAAAGCCCTGGCCAACGTTTAATGACCGGCCGCCACTTCTGGTACTCTGCGAAACGAAAAAATGTTGCGGTAAGTTGTGTTTACGTGTTTTTCTATGGGATCCCCCTCCCAACTCGCACCCCATACGTTTCGCGGTGTTTTAAAAATACTTCGCCTCGGTAATATGAGACTTTCACGATGTGTTCTAAGGGGTTCCATGGTTTCTCTGAAAAGAATAACGCCATCGTAGGTGTCCCGTGAAATTAGAAAACTGCTTCGAAATTTTCCGGTCCCATGTATTCCTAAGGGCACTAACCATTCTTTTTCCACCCAGAGGGCCAAGCCTGGTGACAGAAGCGCCACCGCATCGTGCTTACGTCACCGATCGGTGCTGGTCTATACACGTTTCAAATCCGTGCGCCCCAAGTACAGACGGGTGGCCCATTGACTACGGACCAGCAACGTGTGGGGATCGGTTGAAAGATCGGAGCATCTGCTCCTCCGCTGTGTAGTACTATTCGCCGAACAGCATCGCGGAATACTTGCAGTTTACTGCACACCGGGAATAACCTTGGACGATTTTACTGCGCCCTTGCAGCAGTCAGCGCACCTATGAGTGAGCTATGGTATGCATGTTCAAAAAAGACGGGCTTGATGTCAAGTCTGTGTTTCCCCCGGTAGTTGCGCACTACGACCGGCCGCACATTGTGTGCTAACCCACACCGCGTATCGTGATAACGGCACGCCAGGACCTTTTCCCCGGAAACTCTGCAAAACGCCTTTCCCGGCGCCCCCCCCCCCACCGCCGGGGCCGCTAAGGAAGGAATGTGACTCTTAATGAAGCCATTTGACACATGTCGTCCTAGCTGCGCTCAATTCAGCCCAGAAACTGGAAGCATGTTCCACAACACTTTGCAGCACATTTGACTCGACGGCATCCCGCTTAGCGGTCATGCAGGGACGCTGCTGTTAATAGACGTTTCGAGCCTTCCCCCAAACGCAAGTGTGATCCGGACTTGCCCCCTCCGCTAAAGACGACGTCGTATTCATCACTGCTAGGGAAGGAGGCGGCGAGCAAATAAATATAAGAGAACATAAATGGGCGCCAATAGAAGAGCAGTAGAAGTATGGAGAAGGACATAGAGCAGCGCTGTCACAGGCAGAGGTAAAATGTAAAAACGACCGATACCTCGAGCGAGGCCGTTTCATTTATCGCTCTCGCGCATTGCTATCATCCTGCGTTGAAATGAGGAATGTTATCTCTAATATCTGGAGGAGTTGTTTTAGTAGTAATAGTAGTAGTACATACTCTCATATTGAAAAATGGTGGAGTTGCCCGACTTGGGCAGCCAGTGGAGTACTCATTATGTGTGCTGTGCTATTGTTCTTGCCTGCAGTACTATGCCGCACTGGGCTGTCAGGCTCGACCAGAAGAGAGGCGCCTCCAGCCGCTTGTCCAATTGAAGTGCCTGTGAAGTTTTTGCTTTGTGCCCGGTGTACAAAATCATATGTTTATATTATCATCATCAGCCTGAGTATACCCACTGCAGGGCGAAGGCCTCTCCCATATTCCTCCTATTAACCCGGTCCTGTACTAGCTGAAAACACTTCACACCTGCGAACGTCTTAACCTCATCAGCCCACCTAACTTTCTGCTGCCCCCTGCTACGCTTTGCTTCTCTTGAAATCCAGTTTGTTCCCCTAAGCGACCATCGGTTATCCTCTATTCGCACTACACGTCCTGCCCATGCCCATTTCTTCTGGATTTCCACTAGAATTCTCACTAGAATTTCCCCTAGATTTCCACGTTTCCTATCTCTTAATGTTACCCCTACCATTTTTCTTCCCATAGCCCTCTGCGTTGTCCTCCCCATAGGTAAGTGCAGGTAAGATGCAACTGTTGTATACTTTCCTCTTGAGCGATACCGGTAAGCTGCTAGTCATAATCTGCGAGTGCTTATCGAATGCGCTTCATCCCACTCTTATTCTTCTTGTTATTTTCCTTTCATGGTCCAGCTCTCCGGTTACTACCTGTCCTAAGTAGGCATATTCACCAACTACTTTCAGTGCTTCGCTACCTAACGTAAACTGCTCTTCCTTCCCTACGCTCTTGAACCTTACCCTAGTCTCTGAATATTGATTTTCAAGCCTACATCTCTACTTTTCCTGTCTAGGTCATCATTCTTTGCAGTTCATCCCCTGAGTTACTTAGCAAGATAATGTCATCGGGAAATTGCAGATTACTGAGGTATTCTCCATCTACCCTTATCCCTAACTGCTCCCATCGCAAGTCTCTGAATACTTC
Source organism: Amblyomma maculatum (assembly GCF_055883805.1). Lineage (NCBI taxonomy): Eukaryota > Metazoa > Arthropoda > Arachnida > Ixodida > Ixodidae > Amblyomma > Amblyomma maculatum. The sequence continues at coordinate 193,173,557 of NC_139347.1, read as the reverse complement.
GTTTAAGCAAGCTGTGAATAATACCGGGGAGAATATGTCTCCTTGCCTAACACCTTCATACCTTTCTTTATAGGAAGTTTGTTACTTTCTTTATGCAGAACTATGGTTGCTGTGCAGACTCTATATATATAGAAAAATGCTATCACCTGGTTGATGGTATGGATATGATCGATAGTAGAGTACCGTTTCCGAAAACCTGCTTGATCCTTTGCTTGATTGCAGTCTAAGGTTGTCCTGATTCTGTTAGCGATTACCTTGGTAAATACCTTATATGTAACAGACAGTAAGCTGATTGTTCTGTAATTTTTCAAGTCCAAAGCGTCTCCGTTCTTATCAATTAAGATAATGTTTGCGTTCGTCTATGATTTCGATACCGTCGATGACACCAGGCACTGCGTATACAGAGTGGCCAGTTTTTCTGCCACGATACCTCCCCCCCATCCTTCAACAAATCTAGTTACCTGATTCTCTCCAGCTGCTTTCCCCCATTTAATAGTTTCGAATGCTTTCCTAACTTCGTCCTTCGTCACTGGCGCAAAGTCTGACTGCATTTCGTTACCGCCACTCTCATTACTGCCTTGACTTTTTTGGCTACTGCAGAGATCAGTAGTATAGAACGCTTTCCATACATCTATAGACATTGCTATAGACATTGCCCGCCTTGTTCATTAACGCATACATCTGATTCTGCCTATGCCCAATTTCTTCTTCGTCGTTTTAAGACTTACCCCGTTTTTTACAGCGTGCTCAATTTTCTCCATGTTATACTTCCTTATATCGGCTACTTTGCGATTATTGATTAGCTTTGATATCTCTGTCAATTCTATCTGGTCTGTTGGATTGGAAGCTTGCACACTTTGGCGACTGTGAACTGCTGGTGATTAGAAGGAAGTTGCGGATATGAGTCTGAACTGGGAGCAGAAAGTTTCGATTTAGGCGACAGTGTTTTACGTGGTCAAATGATTTTGCGAGGAAAGGCGCAATCCATTTGGAAGTTGTAGTTCATGTTGGAACGAAGGTCAGAAGATAATTTGAAAAGCTTTGACTCGCAGAAAAAACACTTTACTAATTCCACGTTGACTGGTAAATATAAATTATTACATTCCACGTGACCATAAATATGAGACGTGATGATGTGCTCAAGAATTTGCAACAGATACATGTTAGTGAAATTGGCCGATAGCTTTCACGGGACTGTTTATTGTCACTTTCAAAATCAAATTCAAGTGGTTTATTTATCATTCAAATGTGTCAACAACGTTTGGACCCCTAGCCAAAGGCTGGTAAACTTTTGTAAACTGGTACCACGTTTGCCATTTTCCAGTCGCAAGGGGGCATGCCGGTTGATAATACTTGCCGAAAGGTACGAAGTAAGGTATTACTGGACGCGGAAATAGTACTTTTAAGTATTTTAGAGTTGAATTCATCAATGCCACTTGAAGAGGATAGCTTATAAGGTGAGTGATTAAGCGGACTATACCATCTAACGCCATTTCAAGCGAAGAAATCTATGGGTAATCAAATTCAGATACGTGGGGAAGAGGATATTGATGTTAAAAAAGAATAAATACTTTTCGACTGTCAACATAATAATAAGAAATGTTGATGATGCCATGTATCGAAATGTCGTTATTTATGCTACGCTCACCTACTATCTTCAATAATTTTCTCAGATTGTTCTTGAGGAGTTCAAAAAAGGACTCGTGAAAAATATTTCTCCTTATCGCCGCAAAGAACAGAACATCAATATTCAGGTAGTTTTACTTCTTATTCCGAGGACTAGAATAAATCACGCGTTTTGCATTTTTGTACAGAGAATTTTTTTTCCTTATTTCTCATTCGCTGATTTCTTTCTTTTTGTGAACCAAGGGTTGGATCTATCATTGTTTATATCGCCTAGAAATACATTTTTCGCACCAAGTCAGTTTTTCTCTAAAACAAAAGAACCAGTTACCTTTGACAGACCTGTTAATGAAACCATGGAGCATTATACTGTCAGAAAATGTTTGGAGATCTGCGTTAAAAGCATTGTAATATGTTCTTTTGTAATAGCGAATTTGATTTTCCGCAACGCCTGTATGTCAAGAGTCACCTGGGTCAAATTATGGTCACTACATCATCCTCGAAAAATGACACTGCTGACTGTTTTCAGGGGCAATTGTAAAAATGCCTAATTTATTGGTGTCGCGGGTGGGCTTGGTAACTATTTAAAATAGGTTACATTCTAAAAGTAACTTCTCGAAATTTGTTGAGGCATTGCAGGGGGGGGGGGGGGTTGGAGGTAAAGCTTTATCCAGACAATCTGCTTAACGCTAAACCCTCAAACAGATAAGTGATATCAGCCTAGAACAGTTCAATAGTTTGGAAAAAGGAATCACGGAAGCTGACCAGACTTATTCGGTAGACTCATTGCTTTTCATCGCTGTCTACTCTTAGGACAAGATTCATTCGTCAATACTTGACATCTTTCATTCCTAAAAGAAGCAAAGAGCTCTTTTAAATCTCTCGTATTATTTCGAAACAACTCCTTGGATGACTTTCACAGCTAAACCTTGCGGTTGGCGCACGATAGGTAGTATAGGCTACGTGCCATTAAACCAGCTCAACTCAACTTTGCTGAAGCGAGCCATGAGCTTTGAACGTCCCCGAAGTTGAGAGTCGTTTATTCGCACTTGGCCCGGCAGTGGACGAGCAAAAGACCATCTTCAGGGAGTAAACTTGACTTTGACCCGGAAGCTACTTCCGTGGGTCGTCTCCTTCCGTCCGACGCTTGTATTCCCACCTCCGGCAAAGCGAAGGCTACGGTTAAGGCGAGCTCCAGTATGGCGATATGGTAAGAGAAAGGTTATTCTGGGATGGGAGATCTGAGTGCGGTACGTGCTCTTGGAGCCTAGGCAGATCCTCGTCAATGGTAACAGTAACAGGAGTGAATGAAATGGCAGGTTTAGAAAGTTAGTCCCGAGTGTATCCATCCTGAGGAGCTCTGCAGAGCGCAAACGTGTTACCTGTTGGTGTTATTGCAGTGACATCACGTAAAAGTTTAATAGCCGCATGCCTCCAACCCGTACTCTATTCACTAAATATCAACACTTCAATAAAAATATTAAAATCAGAAATGTGGCAAACACGTAATAAGGGCATACACACACTAAACGTGTTTTCATTACGTACTGACAACTTCTAATATTCGTGCTTTCCTCGTGTACACGCGAAATGAACACATTGGACACAAGAACTGTTAGTAGTTCCAATATTAATTGCTTTTATTACACATGTTGAAAGTGAGCTACTTACAGCTAAGTAAATATTATGTTCTTATGTCGTTGCGAATTTGCTGCTCCCTTTCTTGTTTCTCTTGTAGTATAACTACTCGTCCGCCTATTTACTGTAGCATGCTTCTCATTTTATTTGAACTCCTATGCGTATTTGCTGATGTATAATTTTTTGTAATGTTTTCATATGTACTCTGATTAATCATCATTGCTATACTTGTACCTTATTATGCATTCGAGTGCCCTTCCTTTTACGATCCCTGAGATGGGGTCGACAGTATTAAATAAATAAATTTAGTTGCATTATGAATTGCCCCCATCTCAGGAGCCCTTTCACCACGGTTTATTTCATTTGGACCCCGTCCAGATTTGCTGACTACACTTCATTTTCAGAATCTGGAATAATTATTTCCGAAGGACGTCGGACGCCACTGGGTTTAACAGGTCCTCTAATGCTGTCGGGTTAGAATTCACAGTTGAACCAACAATCTGACGTGACGAACATAGGAGCAGCTCTTTTAGGATCGCGGTTGTGGTCAGGGGGGAGTTGGGAGAAGGTAACTGTCCTATATCAGAAGCGTATCGAATCAAGTTTCGATCACTTGCTGCACTCATATCATCTGGGCAAGTCTTTCCTCCCTCAACCAGCCCTGGCTTCATTCACTCCCTAATAGACAAAAAAAAAAAACATTTTATCTGATCACAATGATTTATAAAGGGATATTAACGCAAAATACTAATGCATATATCAGAGTCTTGAACATGAACGCAATTACACACTTCACATAGGCTCCACTGTAAGAACGCTCTCTACTTAAGGGCCTATGTAGTCTCTGTGCGCACTGTAAAATACAGGACTACATCCACCTGGGCGGAAACAATCCATGAGCAGCACTAATTTCAAGTGAGAAGGCGGGGCTCATGCTTGCTGCGCAGAATGACGCTATTATCTATCAAATGCACACATTGTGCTCTCGAAATGCTCAAAAATTCAGTAGAACTTGTTCGAACTCTCGCAGAATGTAACGTCCGCTGCCAACATTTGCGGTTAGTCATTCGCTCTTCTCTACCTGGGGAAGCAAACCCGGTGCGTACGAAACACTAAATGAAGCACCAGAACCTTGTTTGCAGTACCTATGCACAGAACAGCATGAAGACTGTACCGAACAGTTTGTCGGGATGAACTCATTAAAGAATCTGTTTAATACGACATCCTCGGTGGGGACGATAAGGAGAATAAAAGCTCGAAAAGCCCTAAACAGCGCCGAGATGTCTCATTGTCTTTACAACAACATCAGCTCTATGGCATCATGATATGGGGTGTCTATTTCACAGTTCGATCATTTTCCAAAGAAGGTGCATTTTATGCCTGACCGCATCGGGGAGTTCTTAGGACACCTGAACGCTCTACCGAAACGAGCCATGTGCTTCAGGACGTCGCCGCAGTTCAGCTTCGTAGACCCGCACGTGGCCCGGCAGTAGATGAGGAAGAAGACCATCTCCGAGGAGTAGAATTCGCCCTTACTCGGAAGCCACTTTCCCGGGTCGTCCCGTTCCGCAGTTTCCTTTTGCCCTGCATCTGTAGGGCCAAAGGCGGCGGCTAACGCTATCTCCAGCGCGGCAATATGGTCCAGCGCCCGGTTGCTGCCATTGGCGCAGTTTATCTTGCTCTCATAGTCCGAGACGCTGGAAGGGGATATCCAGCTGCCGGACTGGCGCTTGGAGTTTAGCCGGGTTCCGCGCTAATAAGAAAGTAAAAAAGGGAGCAAGCAAAGCGCAGCTTTAGGAACAACATTTCGCTCATTCTATCTGTATCAAACTTTGCTTAGCATCCTTGCGTATCATCGGAACAACGCACTGAGGCATCGTATCGCGGTGAACCATTTTGGTGTTTCAGCGTGGTGACATGTTTTTTTCCGCTTATGTGTGGCTTACACCTGAAACCACTGTTCTCACCGAGAAGTTGGGATAAGTTGCAAAGTTGAAGCGAACTACACCGAGCCGTGTTTTCAGTATAGTGTAACTGGAATATTTTAGTATTTTGGTGACATTTCCTCCGTCTTTCTCTAACCGCTCCCATTTGCTGTTGCCCCTTGCGGATCTTCGTTCGCATGCAAGCGCTTCATTATCAGTCAATTAGCAATATATTTGTGCCCCCTGTAACATCACACACTCTTTTAATATACCTCAATATGTTACAGAACAGCCGAAATAGAACTAAATCCACGCTTTTTAAGTAAGCTGCATAAACGTGCCCGAGTGGTCTGGAGGCAGCGTGTCTAACTAGAAAGTACTGCACAACTAGAAAAAGGCACAGTTCTCCGCCTAACAGACAATGCCTGTTCCAAAGCACGCTGCTGCTGTCACTGTTGCCTGTCGTCGGCTTCCTGACCTGGTAGCTGTCATTACAGCTTATTATCAGGGAGTCCATCAATATTGTAAAACGTTGAAATAACTAAAGACGAACTGAGCTGCATTCCAATGTCATCCTTACATCTCGAAGGTGAAGCTGGAGCTGCTAGCACCTGCTGGTATCTTCTCTTGCGACGTCACAAAACCCTCCGACCAACCAGTGCAACGCCACATTCCACCTGCCTGAGTAATGCCCGTACCGCATCTCCTAAAGAACAGGGCCTTTAACTCTGTCACGTTCAAATTAGTTTAGCTAAGCTTACCGTCTGAGCACATATGTCAAAAACAGCTCCATGGCATTAGCCGCCGGGCGGGCGCGCTCGCTCTTTGGCTCTTCAGTGGTCCGTGCAGGCACCAACATAGATGAGCGCCGATTGTCCGACGTGGAATCCCACACTATCTTTAGAGCAACGGGCACCACTGCTACCTACGCTCCTCGGCGCACCTCTTGGGCGACTGGCAGTTTTTACCGGCAGTTCAATGGCAGTGACTTTACCGCTCACGTCACATACTCCGCAACGTGGATTACTTGGCCAGCTTTTCTCTCTCCTTGCAGAAGCCAATCAACAGCGTTGCAACACGGACGTTTTACATTTGCCAGCTGTGCTACGATGTTTGCTGCCTCTCTACCCAGGGCCTGCAGCGGCAATGAGAAGTCTCTTCCTCCCCCTATCTAAAGCGCTAAGCTTCTTCCTACTTCCCCTACACGCAGTTTCTGTGGCAGCCGCTATGATGCAAGCTGTCCTGTCCCTAGTTCGGCAGCAGTTGGTCGTGGCTAAGAACTCCTCTTCTATCGTCGAAACGGTTGAGGGATGTCGTATATTTCACGATAAACTGCAGAGCCACGCGGCTAAACCGAACCCATGATAGCATTCACTGTGGTATTCCTTGCCCCTCCAAAACAAAATTAGATGGACACTTAAGCTATGCCTTTAAGGGCTTCTGTTTTCTGGTGATTCATGCGCCCCCTGCATGGATCTCCAGTCTCGCATGATTACTAATCACTTAAATTGTTTCCCAGATATCGCATACATACTGTTTAGTAAACAGTCATTAGCGAAAGATCTGTCGGCAAATGACGTCGAATGCACTGCTTTAATCGCGCTAGCAAACATTTCACAAGCGAAATAAGACGGGTGAAATGCTAATACAAATTCTAAAATGGTATTCACCGCATGCCCACCCTTGCTAGACTGCGAATGTTGGGGAAAACTAGGATGCAAAATGAATTCCTGTCGGACTTTTTCCATAACTTTGTAAGGGCGTAGGGTACGATTTCCATTTGTGCTGTTTTCATTACGATCAGTATACGCTGTACAGAATTGTTGGAGCACCCCAGCCCATAAGTAAGTCATCATCTGCACAGTAAGGTTCAGGGTGTAAGTTTAGGTTGGGCAGGGGTAGGATGAGAGACCATAATTCCTCATTCATCTGAAGGAAAACGTTCCGTCTAACGATAAAAGCAATAAAAGCCAGCAAAAAGAAAAGCCAGAGCTGAGGGAGGGCACAGAAAAAGTGACCGCGGACGCTGAAACATGACTTCATCGAAGTAAAATATACCGATTTTTTTTTAAAGAGCAACAATGGACGACACATCTCTCACACACCTGGAAATCGAACGCCTTGACCAGTTGCTTGGCGACCACAAATCCCAACCCTCCGTAATTGGCTGCCGACAGCGAGGCATCTAGGTAGAAGAGTGGCTCGGCAATAGCGCCCATCTGAAGGAAAACCGAGTTCCACCAGTAGTCGTAGTGGGAAAGACTAGAAAAGTAGAGGTGCCGGTGCTGCAGCGAGTCATCGCGGGGCCAGTTGGGGAACCGGCTTTTATACTCTCTGGCGGACTCGATCCAGCCCTGGATGGCCGTCGAGTATAAAGGCCGGGAGCGCAAGTTGTCCCCTTTCTTCAAACCGCTTATGTCAGACGCTGCCCCAATCCGTTCTTGCTGACCGACGGACAACGAAGCCCACATCCACAAGGGCAGGCCATGAATTTCCTTGTGTCCGGTGGCCTCCCTTTCGGCGGCCTGGAGAGCTGCTGTGAAGTAACGCTCACCGGGACCTGTAACTGGTCTGTGGGTGAAAAAACAGAACCGGGAGCAAGGATGCCTACAGTACAGATCAAGACTTATTGGCTTACAGTTAACACATGGGCTGTCGCGCTACGCTGGCGAACCTAATAGAGATAAGGACACGCATCAATAGACTGCGCGGCCTTCTCGTTTCTTCCAGCATCGGTGGTAGAAAACAAACGACCTCCGCGACATTTAGAGCTCGAAGTTTCATAATCCACTGTCAGCATATTGTTTTTCATCTCCTTTTTATCAGCTATCAGTTGCAGTGTGAAACTGGCTACAAACTATCACTCCTTTCACCAATACCACAAATTAAAAACAACAGAAGTATTCCAATAGAGAGAAAGCGAGAGAGGAAATTTTATTGTCTTACTGGGTCTTAGTGGAAGAACCAAGCGGCCGTTAGCTGCTGGCTTGCGGCGGCTTTTTCAGCGCGGTACACGGCGCCCAATTGTATATCGGGGCTCGCGTTACGCAGCGCTTCCTCCCAGGAGAGCCTTGGGAGGCAGGTCCTCTGAACATTCCCATAGGATATGATTGAGGTCGGCTTTCTCTCTGCACTTAGTGCAGGATGAGCTGATGCTGCCCAGAAATATGTGGGAGTACACTGCAGGGTTAGGGAAGGAGTTCTTTTGTAGTTTCCTCCAAACAATTTCTTGTCTTGTTAGGGATTTGTGTGGTGGTGGGTATACTCTCCTAGAGAGTTTGAAGGGTTGTGTAAGGTCGCTGTATGTGAGCAATCCTTCCATTTCAAGTTCCTCGGCATTAGGTCTCACCGCTCGACAGACAAAACCTCGAGCGGGTTGATGGGCAACCTCACTGCCTCGGTTTCCGGAGTGGGCGAGTGTCCATACGAGTTCTATCTCCCTGTCGTGTCTGATATCCGCGAGGACGTTTCTGGCAGTATTTGACATTCTGCCACGCTAGAAGTTATGTATGGCAGTTTTTGAATCACTGACAATTATGTCCGCATCTGTTGTAGCGATGGCTAAAGCGATTGCGGCTTCTGCCGCCTGGTGCGAGTAGCGGACTTTGACCGAAGTGGCTGATACGAATTTACTGACGTTACAGGACTGCTTAATTACAGAGATGGCAAAGGCACCTTCAGCCATATTATAGTCCTAGGCGTCGGTATACACCACTCATCGTAATTTCGGTATTTTTTTTGTTGAGGGCCCTAGACCTAGCTTTCCTCCTGCCTTCATGGAAGGAGGGATGCATGTTTTGGGGCAAAGGTTTGGAGACATTTTTGTCGCGCACTCCTCTTGGTAGGCCTGGGTGGTTGGCTAGTGGTTCGGCATCAATTCGCATGGGGTTGCGAATTTGTCTGCATGCTTTAGAGTTCGTTAGTCTTTGTAGCTGTGCTGTCTTATGTGCTGTGATCAGCTGTTGTTTATCCCAAATGAGAGAAGGTTTTCGGTTAAAGTGCTTCTGGGTAGACCTATCCCAGCCTTGTAGGTGCTTCTAATGAGTCTAGTTTCTCCTTGTAAGATTGAATGAGGCGGAGATAAGGGACTGATTATCTGAATCAACAAAGGCATGTATAAGACGACAAATTACAGCCTCTTTCATTTCTCTCTTTCTTGCCGTTACTTTGTGTACCAGTCTAGTGATTTGTTGCAGTCATTTCCAGCCTGTTTATAGGAGCATTGCTCTTCCTATTGCTCTGAATATAGATCCCGAGTACTCTAACAGTATCGACTGTAAGTATGGGTAGTCCGTCCAGGCATACTTTTATGTCTCCTTTGTTTTGCGTTTTCCTTCTGACTGCTAGTAGTTCAGGTTGTGAACATTTCAGCCCAATCTGGTTCGAGTATTACTGGACTACATTCACTGCTTCTTGAAGTGTTTCCTCTATTTGAGCGTCCGAACCTTTCGTTACCCACAAAGTGACATCGTCAGTATATAGGAAGTGTTGAAGATCTTTGATTTTTTCAAGTCTGGGAGGCAGACCTATCAGTGCTAGGTTGAATAAGAAGGGGGAGAGGGCGTCCTTGCGGGGTTCCTCTGTCTCCTATTGCTATTTTGTCCGATCTAAGTCCTGCGATAATTACCTCCGCAGTCCTTCCCGAGAGAAAGGAACGAATGTCATTAAAGGTTTTGTTCCCCGCGTTGATGTTGGCGAGAGTTTGGAGAATGGCTTCATGAGAGACATTGTCGACGTCCAAGGCAAGGAACGAATGTCATTAAAGGTTTTGTTCCCCGCGTTGATGTTGGCGAGAGTTTGGAGAATGGCTTCATGAGAGACATTGTCGACGTCCAAGGCAAGAATCGCTTTGGTTCCGGTTTTGTGAGGGGAATCTATTAATTCTGCATGCAACTGAAGCATTACGTCCTGAGTTGACTTCTGAAGCCACTCACTGAGCTGGGCAGAAGGTCATTCTCTTCTGCGTAGTTCTGAAGCCTATTGAGAATAACATGTTCCATAACTTTACCTAAGCACGATTTAAGAGAGATGGGCCTCAAGTCCTCTATGCTTAGTTTCTTTTTGGATTTAGGAATAAAGACAACCTTCGCGTGTTTCCACAACTGCGGACGTTCACCTTTGTTCCAGTATTCATTCATTAAGTCCTTAATTACTGAGCGTTACTTTAGGTATACGTTTCTTAGCATTTTATTGGTTACGTCATCTGGCCCTAGCGCCGAGGTAGTACGTAAATGGCCAATCACGACCCAAATTTCCGCTTCCGCGATCTCTCTAAGTCTTCATTAGGAATCCTTTTGTACTCGTAGGTGGCATTGGGGTTGCTACCGGTATTGAGATACCTGCTTCGGAGTTCGCTTAGCAGATCTGCATCTGTACCTTGGTATTAGTGTATGATTTGATTCATGTGAGATCTACTTGCTGTTTTAGTGAGCGTGGGGATTTAAGAGGAGTCTCAGCAGAAGTCAGGCTCTTTTGGTCCCAAGTTGGCCGTTTAGCCCATCGCAGATCTGTCCCCATTGTTGTTTGCCTAGTTCCTGTTCATGGAATTCGATCTGTCGTTCAATTGACGCTAGGCTGGATCTTAGTTTCTTTTTACACATTTGATTCCTCTATCTAATTAAGACGTTTTGTGTGCCTCCCAGACATACAAGAGTTTATAATCAGCAAGGGACTGTTCCACCGCTGTTTTTATATGCTGGGTGTCAATAGTGGCGTCCTGTTTGAGTTGTCTAACCCATGCTTCTAGATCTTCTACATTATTAGATTTTTTTCGGTTTCAGTGGCTGTTGGCTTTCTGAATATGTATCATTGAAGATGGACGTCTTATTCTTAAGCATCAAGTACGGGAGAATTTAGTTCAGAAAAGGTTTCATTAGACCAGCTTCGAAACGTCTTCGCAGCTTTATACATTAGCCCTGAAAACTGTCCACATTCCATCAAGCTTATCTTTCATCTTCCCTGTAATTCATGACAGAGGAAGCTTTCGCATAAAATACAGTAGCTTTGGTGCAAAAGATACAGTATATGGTATCGAAACCATGTGTTATCGCAGAAAAGGAACAGCAATGTAAACAAGACACCAAAATGCGTGAACTATTCATCCAGCTGAACATTAGATACGAAGCCAAAAGGCTGTTGGTATCTAAATTCTTCCCCACCACGACCACTAGTATAAGATATGATAAGTCTAGCTGCAACGTTCGCACTGGGATCCTAAATACGCCATTCAGCGACTGCATTCCTGTCCAGGGCTGCTCTGAGCACGACCTATTGGGCATTACTGTAAACAACGCTTACATGGTCAATACGTTACGCATGTAAATTCCTACAAAACATTTAAGAGCACTGCAGAATCAGCATCATTGAGTACTTTGAAAGCACGGATGCTACTGTGTGTTACTTCTAGTTGCTTTTAGTTGCTTAGTTCACTTTTTGTTCACCCATTTTAGACTTTAGGCACTTCCAAATTGCGCGTCAATTCCTTCATATGCCCTTTTCCGGCTCTACTTCCGATTGCGTGACGTCGCATCCTATACCTCACATAGTTCACTTCTTGTTTACCCAATTTAGTCTTTGGTACTTTCAAATTGCGCGCCAATCCCTTCCTATGCCCTTTTTTGCCTCGACTTCAGGTTGCGTGGTCACATCCTTGACGTCACCTTAATTGATTGATTAATTAACTATTTTAGTATTTGATACATTTAAGTGTGGCGCCAAGCCATTGGCTAATGAGACCATTTTCTCCTTTACATTTTTTGCCTCTAAATAATTACCTAATACCTTATTGGCCTAATGATTTTTACGGACGCAACATTACGTCGCCCTCTGTGGCTTAACACCGTTCATTAATCTCTACCACTTCTTAATTACTCACAAATGCTGCGGACACGATATTCTGTGTTTGCCTCTAATTGCCTATACTTATCTTATTGGCCTAATTAATTTTTGAACACAACGTTACGTCACTCTATCGATTGACATCACTCATACACCTCTACCACTTCTCAATTACACAACTGCTGCGGACACGCTATTGCGTGTTTTGCCTCTACATACCTAATTAACTTATTGGCCTAATTATTTTTTCGGACACAACAATACGTCACCCTATATCGATTGACACCACTCATTAACCTCTATCACTTATCAATTACTCACAACTGCTGCTGACACGGTTTTGCAGACATGTTCTGCGGACGCAGTTTGCGGACAGAAATTTGTGAACGTAGCGAAGTAATGCTTTCGCATTAATAAACTGAACTGCACAAATTAGCACAGCGCATCCTGTAATGTTCACACGACGTGTTAACTGCCATTCCATTCCGTTAGGTACAATTACTCTCATCCCACCAAACCTAAGGTGGTTATGGATGACTATGAACACACCTCGCTAGCTCGCACAGGAAACTCGTCATTTATACTAGACCCAACTTTGCATGCCCCAAACAACCACTGCCTCCGTTTTTTTTATATTTTAAGCCCTTGGAAGCGGCTCCTCCAAAAGTGGCCGACATATTTCCCGTACTTCTACCAAACACAATGGCAGGTAATAGAGCGGTAAAACTGGACTGAACATGACACATTTCGAGCTGAAAGAGAATAGCTCGGCCTAATCTTCTGTAAAACTTCTGCAGTATATGTATTACAATCAACTAAACAAAAACGAAACGCCCTGGCGTCCGCGCCCTCATGAAGTGTCGGCAAGAGGAGGTGCAACTCGTCGCCAATAAAATGGCATGCCTTATGAAGAAGCTTTAGAGCTCTCCGGGCAACATCCTGCCTACAAGTGGTTCTTTCCTGTGCGCACCGAGCCAGTGCGTCTCCATGCGTCCTCGCCGACCCCCTGCACGCTATTATGCAACTTTTTAAGGGGAAAGGAAGTGTAGTGTTCAAAGTACAGTGTTCTCGTCCGTTCTGTTCTGACCGGAGCAGTGCACTGCGCGCTAATGGACAGACCCTGGCACCCCTCTCCGCGCATCGCCGCGAGAACTCGCCCCCTGTCCGCGCCCAGCGGGACGCCCCCCATGGCGGGCTCCCTCACTCTCCTGTTGTTCGGGAAAGCAAGTCCCATTTTGTGAACGTGCGTTCCCTCCGTTCTTCAGCCGGCAAGTTCAGCTTTCGCCTCGGCCGACGCTGGTCGCACCCTCTTGTCTGGTTAATGAACAAAGTTAACAGTAGCGCGTACATCTTTTCTACATTGACGAAGCGCGAACACGACACATAACTGACACGCTACTTCACAGCATACTGACACGGTGCAGTCTTTGTCTACCCTCTGCGCTGAGTTCTCATGTTGAAGCGGGCCTGCTAGTTTTCTGCCGCTCTGTGCACTTCTGACCTCTGTGACTCCTGTATCCCGCGGTGTCTTCTGACCAGACTTCACACCGTGACAATATGATCTAGGAGAAGCAGGAAACAACTTTAATGAAACGCAGTATTAAACGTCGAGAATGTCCCGGGCCAGGGTCACCGAGGCCAAGTGGTCTTTCAGCTCTTCAGACGCTAACCAAGTCCGTCACGTTAGGACAGAAGGGTGCGGAAGGTGAGGTGACTAAATTGCAACAGGATAGGAAATCATGCCGTGTTCTGAGTTAGCATACGGTTTGGAAGAATTCAGGCATGCGGGAGAATATCTGATGCGGTAGAGAAATAATCCAGCAGGAGTAAAGAGTTTATTTAGATATATGCGTCGAAGAATGCGTATTTTCGTGATAGTGAGTAATTTGTCGGGAAGAGGAAGTGTGCGAAGACTTTCCCTAATGTTGTCATAGTGAAAATTAATTTTTCGTAGTGAAGAGTAGCGTCCCACGTAGGTGTAAAGCCAGGGAATCTCAAGCGTCCGGTGCTGAAGTCCGCGGGCGCGGTGAGGCGACGCACTACCTCATTGCCTGCGATTCGATTCAACCCTGGCCAGCAATTCACCTCAGAGTGAGAGTGTGGGGGCGTATAGTTTGGTAAGAAATCTGTGTAGTTCATTCTGTAGTTCTTCAGAAATTTACCCAGTATGATTGGCTTTTATAGCTTGTATTGAGGCAGTGTATATGGTATATCCTTATGGTATATCCTGAAGGATCAGGGAGTGCCAGTGAAAGGTCTCGAGTTGGTAGTGTCTCTAGAGTCGCGGTAGGAGGAGGACCAAATACGCGGCGGATACAGGCATATAACGTCATCGGTCTGTTTGCACGAGTTGTGAGAGTGAATAAATGAACTTTTCTGCTCAAGCTTCTTTACAATAAGCATTTTTGTTCGCCATCGCCAACATACTTGAAATCCCACTCTCGTGACTCGAACCTGGTGGCCGCCACTATAGCAGCGCCTTCCTTGCGAGCCTCCTCGTCGAACCAGGGTAGCGACCTGCAACAGTATGGGGGTCAGGAGCTTTGTTCGAAACATCTGTTTCGTTACACAACCTTCGTGTGGATTGCAAGCGCAGCACACCTAACTCTTCAGAGGCCACAGAATTAAACATGCGCTTTGGCATGTCCTAAATGTGCGATTAAGGGCGCTGGAGTAAATAACAAGCACTCCTGTGACAAAATACATGGTAAGTAAAATGCAAGTTCAATGCCCTGTCTAGAGCCTCGCATGGAAGCAATGTTACAGTTGCAAGTGTTAGTGGCAAGTAGGCAACGTTCTAGCTGACCACGCGCTATCCTAGCTCGTTTAGTTCATTTGCTTACAATGCTCGACGTGGCATGCTTTTTCATCCCTGCGGAACCGGTCAAATGGAAGGCTGAAAGGAGGGGAAGATTCTCGTGGGGTCCAAATCACGGAATGTTCGCCTTCTGCTAGACTGTAGTCATGTCGCTAAAAATTATTATAACTGCATGTCAGCTGAGGTTATGGTCAACCTCAGCCACGTTGCTCTACTTCGGCCATCGCCAAAAAAGAATAAACGGGAAAAGGATGGCATGTTTAATTGGGGCTTCATGTTACATGATGCTCAGACAGTATCACTTCTATCGAAGGGAGGGTGATACGCGCAGAGCTCTTCAATACTACACGTTGTGAAACTTCCTGCGGCCATTAAAGTAAACTACTTCTAAGTTGCAAGCTTCCAGATTGCTGACAAATGTACAACCACCTGGCATGCAAAATCAGCTGAAAAGGTGCAATAGGATAACTTATTGCACTTAACAGCCGTAGGGATCAAGAGGAAAAATAAAAAGGAAAAAGCGATTTTTCACGACGCAAAAGCCGCAATGGCAGATAGCTTTCATTGGCCACTTGTAGATGGCGCCCAATTCATAAACACCCAAAAAATGCATACCGAAGCTAGTCACTCTTGAAACCCGCCTGGGTGGCGCTGTAGTTAGAGTGCTATACTATTGGCCTAATGATCCGGGATCGAATCCGGGCCTCGACGGCCGCCCTCTGGTAGAGTCGAAAAGCTATGCGCCCTTGTGCTCTGTGATGTCAGCGCACTGTACAGAACCCCAGGTGGCGGAAACTTCTGGAGTCCTTCAATACTGCGTCTCTCATAGCCTGAGCTGCTTTGGGACGCTAAACTCCAGATCAAACCAAGCCAGCCATATCTTGAAGCGGAATTTCCCAATCGGTCTTATCAAAAAGCTCTGTATGCGCGATCAGTGGCGGCAGGTACTTATGTGATGTGATGTACGCGTACATGAGTAATTGGATGGTGGCGTTGCGAATACGTTCGAGCAACTCCTCGACCTGCTGTATCCCAGCCGATCCGAGAGAAGCGCGCGCCCTCTCGCGGAAGAGCTGTCGCCGGAAGCGGCTCTCGGCGAACGTGTAGCAGTCGAGGGGCCGGTTGGACTCCGCCACCACCGCACTGCCGTACGAAGCGACCCCACCATCCAGCGAAGCGATCACCGTGAACTGCTGCGCGAACCACCAGCCCAGCACATACAGCATGTCCTCGTTGCTGCGTGCAGTAGACGTGAAGCGACATCAATGAAACAATGCAACCGCATTTTCAGCGACCGCTCTATGCCCTAACTCAACACGTCATGACCATAAATATTTGCTGTAGACAAGGCATTGTTCGCGATTGATATCAAGCTCCATAATCTGTGTAACCCATCAGAATACATTGATGATAGAAAACTTCACCTCCTTAATCTCTGTTGTTCACTGTAGTAAAGAAGTACACCAACGATTACGAAACACTGTATTGCGAAATTTGAGGGCAGCTTTGCACGCCTTTTGATTCTGTACAACATTGAGGCAAGACGTCATGTAGACATGCACGTTACACAGTTAAAGAGCATCTGTTATTTTCCACTCCTGGTGGTTCTTCAAGTGGCACTCTTGTGCCAGTCATTGAGCGTGGGTTAAGTAAGCCTTGTTATCGGTATGTTATACTAGCTGCAAAATGGTTTTTTTTTTTTTGACCGAGAAAGTCTGTGCAACTACTTCACGAGGTCGTCATAGGAGTCGGAAGAGTTACAGGTGATAGGAATGAGATTTTCTCGCGAATATGTGGTATGAAGTTCTTATTTGTTTTTACATCTTCGTTTAGTCCTCCTATTGCTAACGTCGGTGTGAGTGATATAGTGATGAGCGATATATGCAGGGATATTTGAATATATCCACGATTAATGCGTTTTATTGCGCGGGAAGTGTACGATATCTCTTTGGTAAGCTTGGCAGATGAGAATTGGATAGCCACTACCAGCAAGCCGATGACCAACTTTGCACCACGCCGTTCACCAACTTCACCTGAAATGCCAAAAAGTCCGTTGGCTACTGAAGACACATCCTTAAGTATGTAGATTGCTATTCTCGCCATTTTATTGTAGGCAAACAAGAACCTAAGCGGTGGCCTTGTGGTAGAGCATCCGCTCGCATTCGGGAGGTACGGGGTTCGATCCCCAGTGCCGCCGGGTACCCACCGGTTTCCAATGGGTACAAGATTTCCCCCGGCCTGGTGCTCGGCTCTTCTGGGGTGAAATGCTTGGGAAAAGGGGCCATGAACCAAAATGTTGGTTCAAGAAGAAAAAAAAGGGCCACATAATGGGCTGTTGCCGCGCAAGGCGGTCTTTATGTTGTCCGATGGCGGAACGAATCACTGCCACATCGGCGCAACTATTTGGGCCGTGGCCCCTTTTCCTAATCATTTCACCCCAGAGAGCCGAGCACCAGGCCGGGGGAAAGCTTGTACCCATTTAAAAACCGGTGGGTAACCGGCGGCACCAGGGATCGAACCCGGTACCTCCCGAATGCGAGGCGGATGCTCTACCACAAGGCACACTGCCTGAAAAAAGTGGCTAGTAGGTTTGAGGTGCCAGTTGTGTTTTCTGCCCCCAATAAACTGGGTGGGTTATGTGCAATAATAGGAAGAAAAAACAAAGGGCAATGCGATAAGAAGCATGTTAAGAGTTATATTGGATGTCGGGTGGGGGTTATTTATGAGGTTCCTCTGACGTGCGGTAATTTATATATTGGGCAAACAGGAAGATGTATTAAAGGGACACTAAAGAGAGAAAGGAAGTGGGGTTGCATCGATAGAATGCCAGTTCCTGATTACAAAAAGACCACTCTTACTGAAAACAGAGCTGTTATAAGGTAGTAAAGAAGAATAACAGAATTACAGGTATCGCCACCACAGCCAAACGGCCGAGGCTCGCAACAACAAATCACGTGACGCGCTAGGGATCCCGGAGGCTGACAAATGCGAATTACGTTGCATGTTTGAATGCAGTAGTACGTTTTTTCTCAAACATGATAACACGCTTTTATCATACGTAAACGACGGCGAAAAGACAACGTAAACGTTGCAAGGCAAATACAAAAATATATAGTTGGAGGCGCCACAGGCGCCCACTTCAGTTTTGGTTATGTTTCGGCTCAGGCATTTCGTGCGCACTCGGTAGTTTGTTTGAACCTGCAGCGCCTGAATTACGAGCTTGGAGCAGCAGATGCGCCTTGATGGTTCCCATTTGAGCATTCGGAGGCACGAGCGAGCGAAATCCGCTACCGCCGACACACTCCTTCGTTCACACTTCTGCGCCAACAAATCGCCGCCGTTGCCGCTTCGACTGCGACCTGACCGCTTGATTGCAGCTACGTACGCCACGAAAAGCATGCATATGCTATGTACCGAAGGAAAAACGCATTATCATTCAATTGTTCACTAAATCATGGCACATCTGACCAACATATACTGCGTCAACAAGACCTTCAACGTGCTATTTGCAGGCGTCGTAAACAAAAGGGGCATACTTGCCGCTCATACCAAGGAGAGCGTCGATATATTGCGCTCGTCGCCCGGCGAAAAAAAGGGCCTCGGGTAAAATGTAAAAACTAAAAATAACGAAGCACCAGAAATACATTACAAAAAGTTAAAAAAAATCAATTTGTAAAAAAGAAAAAAAAGAAAACCGACAGAAGCGGTAAGACTCGAACTCGGCACTGCTTGCTCCGTAACATTCGGCGCTAACCGCTCGGCTACGCCGCGCCACAAGAACCTTCGAAATATTTCTAGTTTTTATGTCATGGCCCCATTTACAATAAAGTGTTTCTGCTGCCGGTCTAAAAATTACAACTTCTTGATCATCGGCGCATGCTGCCTGCTCTCACGTCTTGCAACTAATGTTCTGGATGCGCACTATATTGTGCACTGGATCCATTTTAACATGTGGAATTTCACAGCGCTGGCAAATGTAGTGGCGCCGGCACTTCGGTCATGTTCTGCTACCGTGGACGTAATTTTCGCTGAACACGGAGCTGTAGCACAAACCTTGAAGGAAAAAAGTGCGACGAAGCTTCAAAACTGACAAGCGCAGCATCGAGGACACTATTTTGCTGGTAACTAAATCTTATTTGTATGTAAACATGTCAGGAAGCGTTGCGATGACCGAGGGCTCGGTTTGTTTATACACAGTGCAAGAAGGAGCGCAAAAGCTTGAGAAACATGTAAAGTATTGTGCATTACAAGCGCTCCGTTTTTTTTTTCTTCCTTTATGAGCCCATCGCTCGGTAAATTACTCTCTTCATCGTTTTATTTATTTCGGCTGAGGCCGTCATTGCGAGTACGCTGTTGCCAAGTTGGCCCTTGAGGGATGCGACGCCGCGGGCCGCGCCGGCTCGCTAGCTATCACGGAGTCTCCGCTTACGTCATAGTGTGCGTCACTCAACTCCAACTACGTAGTTGGAGGCCACAGTTTGAATTCCACCGGCGGGAACAAGAAAAAACCTCAACTTCTTATCGCAATATCTCAGCAATTATTCGATTTTTTGCTTCCGGATATGGGGCGACAGTGTCACCAAATGTAGTTTATTAGATTTTCATACCATCTTTGGCTGTCTTTAGTGTCCCTTTAATGATAGAGTGAGGGAGCATGAGAAGTCCATAGAAAATGGCAAAGGGTCAAATTTAGCCTTGCACTGCCAAAAGTGCAAGTGTGAGCCGTTTTTTAGCAGGCTAAACATATTAGGCAAGAGTCGGGATAAGATGGCACGCGAAATTTTAGAGGCGTATTGGATACAGAAGAAAGATGAGAGATGCATTAGTGAAGCTTCGTTGAGTTTACGTAGAAAAGAATTTAATTTTATTGAGCAATCCTCTTGAGTTATGCAAAGAACGAGATTATTATCGGGCCTCAAGCTGTTATTCTTGGCCTAAAGTTGTTATTCTTGGACTCATCTTACGTTTTTGGGGCCATGGGAGTTGGCAGAATTTTGTCCCCTCAAGTACATGGGCCTCGTGGCTTCTTAGATGTTGGCAAGATAAAGTTTCTCAATACATAGGGACTACTTAAGTTATGGGGTGTAGATGGGCATGTCCTACTGTATTTGCTGTATTTGTGTGGTGGTGTTTTTAGTGTATGACTTGTGACTATGTGGTGATATTTGCCTGTCCAGCGTGGTAGGAGTTACTGGGCAATGCAGAGGTGTGGATTTACAAGACAGTATAGAATTTGTGACTGTCATGTTTGGTCGATGTTTTTTGGGCTGAGAGGAAGAAAGTGTCACTATCCCCTTGGTAAAGAAGAGGAAGAATAGAAGAAGAGGAAGAAGAGATTGGTCACCGCCATGTTTGGACAAGGTTATGGTCTGCGAGGAAGAGAGTGCCATTTTCCCCTTGGCAAAGAAGAGGAAGATGAGAAGAAGAGGAAGTTGAGACGTGCCTGAGTGGAGAAGAGGAAGTGTTTTCCGGTTCTTCTTACAGTTGGTAGTGTGCGCGTGTGTTGTGGATCTTCTCCTGTGTTTGTGTTTGTTTGCGCCACATATCTGAATACGATCATGCACCAACTAGCCTCTCAAGCCGTTATTTTGAGAAACAAGAGCCTGTCTATAATTGGAGGCCGAAGCGTTAGGGGCCCCTCAGGAGCCCTACGTTAACGTTCAAGTTTTCCGAGATGTCAGTGTTCCATATGACCGCTGACGATTGCCCCAGGACGAGCAGCAGGCCCAGGTTGACCTTTGTCACCTGCAGTAAGGTGGCCGCTCTAGGCACCGTGCCCCGGTTGCACTTAAGCTTTATTTTTAGGTATATGTGGCGATAGTTTTAAGGGGTACCTCAGGATCCAGCGCTATCATTCCTGCTCTGTGTGAGCTTCCTGCGTCCAGGATGCCCATCGCAGGTTGCGGAACGTCGAGAAAACTACTGCATCACGAGTTGTCTAGTGCTGACTTTCAAAGGCTACCCTATATATAGCTACTCCTCAGGGCCACCCTATAGCTGCCGATTGGTTATGCCGATGGGGACGCCGCTCAAGCCAAGAACGGGACCGTAGTAGCTGCGCTCTGACAAAACATTTGAGTGAAATACAGCTCATGCGAAGCATGGTCTCCACATCCACGTCAATTTGAATTGAAACAGACTAATTTTCGAAGTATAAGCAGGCTTGATAGCTTGCTTCTCAACGTTGTAGTAGTGCCTTCATGGACCCACTAAAGTCTAAAATTACGCATTCGGCAAGGAGAACGTCTATTTTTAGCTTTTAGGCACATGTTATCATTTTTTATTGTAGGAGCTAATATGAGGAAGAACCAGCTCCAACGGCGCTAAGGCTCTAACTGACGTTTTCTTTGTGCCGCTCGCGCTTTCGGGCCTCCTGCCAACTTCCTTGTTTGGCGCCACGCCATGGCTTGCACCGAGCGTGGCGCTAGGGGCTACAGGTGTGCCCCTGTAGAGCGGGAGCCGCGCACAGCAGTGGCGAGCGTGCATAGAGTACTTCACACAAATGTCCAAAGACAAGGTCAAGGTCTGTAATCCTATTGTGTGGCTGCCGGTGGGAAGGTTAGTATTCTGGCGGCGAGCCAATGCTCATTGCGGTGGCCGACATGGAGGAACCCGACAGTACGGAACAGCAGCCAGAAGACGAGTACCCAAGCACCAGTAACAATTGCCAATTGCTGTAACGACAAAGAAATGCTCCTGTGACATACACTCTGCGCACATTCAAGGCGAAAGCCTTTAATGCCATACTGTCGTTAGCAAATGTGTCTTCGTTTCGAGAGCGAGAGCTAAATATTGTCATGGTGTTGGCGACTGGGGCTAGGTCAACAGAGCCGGTACAGGTAGAATTACGCGGTCCAAGGTTTAGGTGCGTCCTGCGAGTCCGGAGCCGATTCACTTCAACGTCGTTTTTCACTCCGAGCGCCCCTTGGCATTCCCCCCTCCTTAAGCGTAACGAACACAGTTACACGTGCACACAAGCGTACAAAAGCAACCTCCCCCCCCTCAAAAAAAAAGTTCTTAGATGTAGTTTGTCAGTCACCGTGCAAAGTACGGCTTCAATCGCAAGACATGAACTGTCTCTGGACGAGGTAGCCGACGGCCTGTGCGCTCTGATCCATCCGGGAGCACCTCGTAATTGACGTTACTGATGCGTCGCACGATTTTATACGGTCCGAAGCAGCGACAAATTAGCTTGTCTGAAAGGCCGCGGCGTCGAACAGGAGTCCACACCCACACCTGGTCCCCGGTGTTGTAGGAAACTTGTCTGTGGCGGAGGTTGTACCGGCGTGAATCCGTGTCCTCTTGCTGGGTGATGTGGACGCGTGCTAGTTGGCGTGCTTGCTCAGCATCTTGGGCAAACTGCTCGGCGTCAGAACAAAGTTCGGTATCTGTTTGGTAAGGGAGCATTGCGTCCAGCATCGTCCGAACCTCCCTGCCGTAAACGAGGCGAAACGGCGTGAAACGTGTAGTCTCTTGGACTGCCGTATTGTATGCGAACGTCACATATGGTACGATCGCATCCCAAGTCTTGTGCTGGGCGTCGACGTACATCGCCAGCATATCCGCGATGGTCCTATTAAGCCTTTCCGTCAGCCCATTGGTCTGCGGATGGTAAGCAGTAGCTTTTCGATGCGCCGTACCGCTGAGATGAAAGACTTCGGCCATCATTTTTGAAGTAAAGGCAGTCCCTCTATCAGTAGTAATACAGGTAGGAGCACCGTGCCGTAGTATGATCTGGTGTACAAAGAAATGGGCAACTTCAGACGCTGTACCACTAGGTAACGCTTTGGTCTCGGCATAGCGAGTCAGATAGTCTGTGGCGATGATTATCCAACGGTTGCCACCAGAGGACCGAGGGAAAGGACCGAGAAGGTCCATGCTGACTTGATCAAATGGTGCTCGTGGTGGCATTATGGGCATGAGGAGGCCCGCAGGCTTTTTTGCGGAACCTTCCGACGCTGACATTGCCGACAGCTTTTGACATAGCACTTAACGACAGTGGCAAGGTTGGGCCAGTAGAATGTCTGTAGTATCCTAGCAAGTGTGCACGAATAGCCCAAGTGGCGAGATGTTGGTTCATCATGGCACGCGGAAAGGATTTCCTCTCTCAGAGCTGTGGGTACCACGAGGAGGTAGGTTCTTGACTCGGATCTAGAGTTCTGCTTATAAAGCACACCACCTCTCAGGCAGAAAGTTTAGAGGCTCCGAGAAAAGCACTTAGGTATGGTGGCTGGCTGACCTTCTAAATAATCAATCAGTGCTCGTAAATCTGGATCTGCACGCTGCTGATGTGACGTATCTGAAGCATCAACAGCTCCGAGGAAACTGCCAGCGTCATCCGTGTCTGGTTAAGCGAGCTCGACAGGCGCGCGGGAGATCGTGTCAGCATCTTCATGCTTATGCCCGGACTTATAAACAATAGTGAGATCGAACTCCTGTAGGCGAAGGCTCCATCGCGCCAGGCGGCCGCATGGGTCACGCAGGTTGGCCAGCCAACACAAAGAATGGTAGTCAGTGACCACTTTAAATGGGCGACCATAAAGGTAGGGGCGAAATTTCGCAGCAGCCCAAATAATGGCGAGGCATTCCTTTTCAGTAGTTGAATAGTTCGTCCCGGCGCGGGATAAAGTACGGCTGGCATAGGCGATGACTCGTTCAACACCCTCTTGACGTTGCACGAGAACCGCCCCAAGGCCAATGTTACGGGCGTCAGTGTGCATTTCTGTCTCCCCCTGCTCATCGAAATGGGCTAGAACAGGCGGCGATTGGAGACGGAGACGCAGCTCAGCAAAAGCAGCTTCTTGTTCGTGAGTCCAAACAAAAGGGGTGTCTCCCCGGGTGAGCTGAGTCAGCGGTTCAGCGAGATCAGCGAAGTTATCGATAAAACGCCGGTAGTAACTGCACAAGCCGAGAAATCGGCGAACAGCTTTCTTGTCACGTGGAATCGGAAATTCCGCAACAGCAGCAATCTTGTCAGGGTCGGGCTTCACGCCGGCGGCGCTGACGACATGGCCGAGAAATTTAAGCTCTCGGTAGCCAAAGTGGCATTTCTGTGGCTTAAGTGTCAAGTTAGCGGATCGAAGGGATTCGAGTACTGACCGCAGGCGCTGAAGATGTTGTGCAAATGATTCTGCGAAGACCACCGCGTCATCTAGGTAGACTAGACAACACTGCCATTTAAGGCTGGCGAGGACAGTGTCCATCATCCGCTGAAATCTGGCCGGCGCGGAACACAGGCCGAAAGGTAGAACTTTAAATTCGTTAAGGCCGTCGGGTGTGACGAAGACCATCTTCTCACGATCTCGCTCATCGACCTCAATCTGCCAATAGCCACTTTTTAGATCAATGGACGAAAAATACTTTGCACGCCGAAGGCGGTCGAGAGAGTCGTCAATCCGCGGCAAGGGGTAGACATCTTTCTTGGTTACGGCGTTCAGTTTGCGGTAATCGACGCAAATACGTAACGTGCAGTCTTTCTTTTTAACTAGAACGACCGGGAAGGACCACGAGCTATTGGAAGGCTGGATAACCTCATCTTCGAGCATTTCCTTAACTTGTGACCTAATAACTTCGCGCTCGGTCGAAGAGACGCGGTAGGGGTGCTGGCGGATTGGGCGCACATTATCGAACGTCACGATCTGGTGCTTGGCGATGGGAGTTTCACTTTTGACGACGATGCAAAACACTCTTTGAATTCGAGTAACAATGAAAACAGCTGGTCACGCTGGCTGACCGATAGCTCTGAGCTGACATCGAGATTGTCGAGGGATGTGGGCGGTGGCACGGTTTCTGTGGACAAGCACTCGGATACATCAGAGTGTCACGCAAAAGGTGCCGATACTCGTGCGAAAAATTTGTAACAAGTACCTTGGACTGACCACGGTGAAGATGTATCAAACTGCGGGCCACGCAGACTCCTTGTGTCAACAGTAACGATACGTTAGTTTCGGCTATTGCGTCACCATCGTTAAGGGCATTGCATTTGACATTAACGAAGGTGCTGGTTCGGGGTGGCAGAGTGACACTGTCCTCATAAACTCGAAGCACATTGAGTGGTTGCTTTGCACCGCTGAGGGCCACTGCTTTCTCAGTAGAAAACGAGACCTTAGAATTCCGGAGATCAATAATTGCGCCATATTCACGAAGAAAATCTACGCCCAGAATCAGGTCACGCGAACAGCTTTTCAGAACAAGGCAGCTTACCACAAATGTTGATTCTTGAATTTGAACTCTGGCCGTGCACATGCCCAGAGGAGTAATCAGATGACCACCTGCGGTGCGAACGTTTGTGCCAGCCCACGGAGTCAAAACCTTCTTGAGAATTGTGGCAACTGGCTGCTCAAAATAGAATAATCAGCGCCAGTATCCAACAGAGCTCGAACATGGCGACCATCCAGTACCACGGGTATGTAAAACGAAATCTGCTCGCGAATGTCAGGCTTCTGAGTCTTTGAGGGCTCTGCGTCGGTGTACGCGGTCTGCTTCACCTGCAATTCGTCGTCGTTGCAGATGCGTTGTTGCAGCGTCCATTCCACCGGCAGTTCGTCGTCGTTGCGGGTGCGTGGTTGCGTCGTTTGTTCCACCGGCAATTCGTCGTCGTTGCGGGCGCGTCGTTTCGTCGTCGGTTCCACCGGCAATTCGTCGTCGTTGCAGGTGCGTCGTGGTGGCGTCGAGGTGGCGTTATGATCGGTAACCGCGGACTTTTCTAATGTCAATGCATAGTCTTTCCGTGTCCGCATCAATGGGGGGTCTCCCGCGCCGCGATGTCCAGCGAGCCTACCCCCGAAGGTCGCTGATTTCAGTTTTCCCTCTGGGGACTGGGCGAGAGGCCCTGCACTGCCCATGAGGAACTCGTAGCAGATGGCGACGGGCGAGACCTGGGTGACGGTGATCTAGATAGTCGCAGACGAGACGGAACGATCCGGCGCTGATCATTGACGAAATCTTCAACGGCTCGAGGCCGTTCGCCGTAGCGAGGCCGCGGAGAATCAGCGGAAAACCCTTCGAGACCTAGTCGACGGTACGGACAGCGCCGATAGACATGACCCGGTTCGCCGTAGTGAAAGCATAACGGCCGTCGCTCGGGGGTACGCCACTCGTCTGCTTTCCGTGTAGGCGGTCGAGAATCTGTGACGTACTGGATCACGGGGGCTGCTGTTTTCGGCCCAGCTACGTTCGGAGGAATCAGGGACGGCGATGAGGGCGGAGAGTATTGCAGCACCTGGGAGTATGTAGGGCGGTGACACTCTGGTGGTGCAAGAGGAGGAGTAGGGCGAGGTTCACTGATTGGAAATGGAGGCCGGAGCGCTTGCTGCACCTCGTCGCGGACAACGCTGGCAATGGAGGAAGGAGCTGGTTGAGGTGTGCCATACATCAGTCGGAGTTTGTCGCGCACAACGGAACGTATGAGCTCACGTAGCGCCGATGTGTCCATGCTATGCGATGGGAACTCAGCAGAGACGGAGGCGGCGTGGATGGTGCCATCCCGTGCCGAAGCTCGCTGCTGAAGCACTTTCTCTATAGTGGATGTTTCCGCAAAGAATTCTGCAACAGTTTTCGGCGGGCTGCGCACCAGGCCAGCGAAAAGCTGCTCTTTGACGCCACGCATGAGGTAGCGCAGCTTTTTGTCCTCGGACATCGTAGGATCCGCACGCTTAAACAGGCGCGTCATGTCTTCGATATACGCCGCGACGGTTTAGTTAGGCATTTGGATCCGAGTGTGTAGAGCGCGTTCGGCCCGTTCGCGGCGATCTGAGCTTCCGGAAGTTGCCGCAAGATGACGTTTGAACTCACTCCAAGACGACAGCTGCTCTTCATGGTTCTCGAACCACGTCAGAGCGCCATCTTCGAGGCTGAAATATACATTTCGAAGCCGTGCGGCGTCATCCCAGAGGTTGAATGTAGCTACCCTTTCGTAGTGTTGCAACCAGTCGTCGACGTCTTCATAGGTGTCCCCGTGAAAGGTCTTTGAGACGCGGGGGTTTTGCAACGTACGTAGGTGGGGGTCGCGCCAGGCATTGCGACGACGTCGTGGCTACTGGTAGTCGTGCCCGAGGGGGAAAATTCAGGTGGTAGGCCTCGTTGCCTGCAGCTAGTGCGGTGAACGGGCGTTTTCTCGAATATATGACCAGCACTCCTGCTTAGCGTAGGGGTACGGGACACCAGACCTGACCTCCACCAGATTTGTCACGGTGTTGGCGAGTGGGGCTAGGTTAACAGAGCCGGCACAGGTAGAATTACGCGGTCCAAGGTTTAGGTACGTCCTGCGAGTCCGGAGCCGATTCACTTCAACGTCGTTTTTCACTCTGAGCGCCCCCTGGCAATATAAATTAATAGGCCTTGTCTTCACCGGGAATCGAACCTCAATCCCTTGGATCCCCAGCCGAGCGCTTTACTATTGTGCCGCGCCCAGGCTTTTTATTCGTTACCGGTCAACAAAGTACATACAGGCAGAAACTCACTAGCCTACCTTTGGCTTAAGCGATGTATTCCAACTTTTTCATTTTGATCAACCCGTCGATCACATCCACGCCCCGGATCGTGAAACGCTCTTCATAATTCCGCGTGTCTACCATGAAGATGATAGCGGGATTCCGCAAGTGGCAGATACTACACCTTTCCTTTCCTGTAAACGAATTATAGAACGCCGTTGAACTTTGATGCGGTCAATGAAATGCTGGTTGTGTTCGACATTGGGCGCACGACGTACCGTCAGGAGAGGTCATGACGTCACCAGGCGATTCGGGGACTGGGGGGTGGGGAGGGGTAGGGTGGCCTCCTCATCTGGTGGAAGAATAAAGTTGTTATCCCGTCACATGCATATACGAAGCTTAACGCGCCGGGCGTTCCATCCAGGCGTCCGTGCGGTGCCTTTCAATTGGCGCTTCCTCGAACGCCACACCACGCAGCAAATAGACGCTACCGTTCCAGTGGTGAACGACGGCTGTTGCAACGCGCGTTTTCTCCCCTTTTCTTTCTTCTCTAACTTCTCTTCTGTCCACACAAGGCAGTGGAAGTGGCTCAGCCACGGAGCCAGTAGCAGGCCCGTGCATTTTGTTTTCCTTCTTCCTTCAGTCGCAACAACAAGAACAAAGGCAGACCCAGATGTCTACGAGGCGTTAGTACAGCAGGCATCAGCGGCGTTTGAAATTGATTTTCAGGGTAGAGAAGGGGCAGTATATGTCACGATTCTCTTCAGCTTCTCTCTTCACTTTTGCTTCATCTATGTTGACGACATGTTGGTCTTTTCCCGTAACGCCTACAAACACCACACACACATTCGTTTACTTTTCCAGCGCCTCGATCACCACAGCCTACTCGCCAATGTCCCAAAGAGCACGTTCGGTGCTTCAGTCGTCAAATTCCTCGGCAATAAAGTTTCATCAAAGGGAACTCAACCTTTGCCTCAAGGCATCTCAGACCTGCAAAATTATCCCCAACCCACCACCGCCAAAGACCTTCGCCGTTCCCTCGGCATGCTGAATTTTTACAAGCGTTGCTTGCCACACGCAGCCGACTACCAGGCACCCCTCCATGATACCTTGGCTGGACAACGAGGACACCAACCCGACACATGGACACCGGCTTTAACGCAACTTTTCAAAGATCGCAAAGCTGCTCTCGGCACCGCTACACGTCTCTCCCAGCCCGCGCCAGACGCTCCATTCAGGCTCTTCACAGACGCCTCTAACTTCTTCACAGACGCCGCGCCTGTGCAACGCGTAGGCAACACCTGGCATCCCTTGGCGTTCTTAGAGAAACTCTGAGCACGGCAAACAACCCCTCCTGTGGCCAGTCCCATCAACGACATCACGCCTCCTCCCCGTCGAGTTCGCCAGCTAACTACAGAGACCTCCTGGCGATATACGAAACCGTTCAACACTTTCGCCACATTCTTGAAGCACAGCATTGTCCTACCTACACCGACGATAACCCTCTGGCCTACACCTTTTCCCAAAGAACGACAAACTTCCACCGATCCAGCAGAACCAGCTATCGTTCATTGCCCAGTTTACTATCGACATTCAACATGTCATCGAAAAGGACAACGCGGTCACCGACGAGCTTTCACATGTGGCAGCTATCTGCTCTTCGCAAATAACAGCTGACGTCCTCGCCGAGGTTCAGACTACGGGCGTCGAACTGCAAGAAATTATTAAGGGCAGGTCCTCCCTACAGTTGCAACAAGTCCCAATACCTGGATCGACGACTATCTACTGCGACATCTCAGCAGCACGAAGCAGGCCTACGTGCCCCATTCCTATCGCCGTAGCCTCTTCAACCAGCGGCATAATCTCAGCCATCCGGCCTACGCGCCTCTACACGTCTCGTGGCCGACCGCTATGTCCGGCCCTCCATGCAGCGGGATTGCCATACCTGGGACCACTCCTGCATTCAATCCCAGCGCTCTAAAGGCACTAACCATTATAATAGGGCACTTTACCCCAGCTGGACCCTATCGCTAGTGCCTCACCGCCATCGATTTGTATACTCGATGGCCTGAAGCATGGTCCATCGCGAGATTTATCTTGAAGACGTCGCCTCAGCCTTCTCGATTGCTCGTCTTGGGCCCTCTCGCCGCATTATCCTCGACCAAGGGCGACAGTTCGAATCGCAGCTTTTTAGGCTCCTCGGGCTCATCGGGTTTGAGCGCTCCAGAACCACCAACTACCACCCCAACGCCAACGGAATGGTCGAGAGTTTCCACCGACAGTTGAAAGCAGCCATGTGCCACCCAGACTCAACCTGGCTCGAAACCCTCCCTGCCGTCGCCCTAGATCTTCGCGCCACTTTCAAGCCAGACATTCAGACTACACCCGCATTTCTCGTCTACCGGGAACCGCTCCGTCTCCCAGGCGAATTTCTTGCTGCACCACCATCCACCACCGTGACACCAGATCCCACCGATTTCGTCGCCCGGCTCCGACTCACCGTCGCTGCCCTCCTCCCGTTACCTGCAACCCACAAGTGTAAAACTGCCCCTTTCGTCTTCAAAGATGTGGTAACATTCACACACGCTTTTCTCCGCGACGACAACATTCGCAGGCCTTTCCAGCCACCTTACAGTGGACCTTACTCAGTTCTCCGTCGCGACAATGAAACCTTCCCCCTGCGCGTTAACAGGAACGACGTCCGCGTCTCTATCGATCGGTTGAAGCCAGCCTACACCAATTTACTGAACCAGGAAATACTAGTACACCCACAGCGTCCATCCCTGAGCCACCGATAATACGCAACGCTACCGCTGCGTCACTCGAGGCATGTGTCAGTGACGGTGGCTACAAAAACAGGCTGCCCGGCTGGAATGTTTGGCCATGTGGCTTTTTCGTTCCACAACTGAGACGAGCGTAGCGTTCATTTGCTTCTCCGCTGCCACCACTGATCGAATAAACATTTGTTAGGTTGTTATTTTGGGATTCGTCCTTCAGCAGTAATTACATCCCACACTCATTTTTGGGCGCCAGACTCAATAGCACAGGGTGACATCAAAGGTATTCCGTGAGTGCAGACGGCTCATAAAAAGACGGGTACGCATGTTTGTGTCCTCATGACGTCGAAAAGAACTGCACCGCAAGGTTCATTACATGGGGTGGCGTGTGATCACGTGTAGACCTTGACACAGGCTCTGTGGATGGTGATGTAGCGATAGGAGCCGATGAAAACATGCTATCTTAATGGAGCCGATGTGAACTTGAAAATGCGGCACCGCGTTGTGCGTCTGAAGTGGAACGCGAGGATGGAACAAAACACAGGTTCGCTACGTGTCCATCGCTTGTGATTGCTTTTGTATCTCCCGCAGTTCTGCTGAGAAGGGTGCGGAGATCAAGGCTTGCGTGTCTACAATCGGAAGGAGCAGTACAGGCTTCTCAACTCTTGTCTCCGGTGTCGAGAAAGTTTGTCTATTCAGCATGCGTAGCGGGCTCGAAACGTCAAGAAACTTGGATAATGAAAAATAGGTTGTAGGATGGCGTGATTGGGGTGAGGACATGTAGAGAGATGAAGCGCGTGGTCCAGTGTGAAATACAGGAATAGGCATGACTTCTTTCTTTCTTTTAAATGCTGCAAACCTTGTATATGTCCAAGCAGGGTGGGTTACATGGCAAACAAAACAATAATAACAACATTAATTAACATCAAACTGTGACGTAAAGCAATAAACAATCATTCCAGACGGTTACAGTGCGAGGAAAAAAATGAAAACTTGAATAAATCTGCTTGCGCGAAAAACGGCATCAGCGATTTAAGATGATGGTGGCACGTATGCTTCGATGTTAAAAGCGACAGGTATGGAGAAGGGTTAATAGCTAGATCTCGATTCAAAAATAAGCAAGAAATTGCAAACGTAAACCACTAACCTGCATCATTGCATGAGGGTGAGTCATACGGAGCAAATTTACAGTCAATAAACCTTACAGCTTTTCTCTGTGCCTTTTCTCAATTAGTGATATTGTGTTGAGTAAATGGGTCCCAGACAACGCATTTATATTCAAGTTTTGGTCTAATTATTGAATTGTAAGCAATTACCATGGATCACTGCCTTGTCGTGGCGCAGGGGCTTGCGAAACGTGATGAAGTCGTGAGCTCTGCTGTGAATGGCCACCCAAGATAGAGAGTTCTGACAAAATGTGATTCACTGGAGAAGCTAATGGCAACCAGCTCCAGTATTTCCTGCTAAGAAATCCCTATAGCCAGTCACAATCGCATTAATGGTATGGCGCCGGAAGATGAGCCCCCCCCCCCCCCCCCCCCCCCAGGTTGGAAGGCGTCCCACGTGTTACTGGGGATGAACAAAGGGCGATTCCTAGTAGCTACAGGACGAAAGAAGCGGTTGGGCTAAAGCCAAAAGGACGCTCAGTTGTGGATGTGTCGGAAAACGACCGGAAAGTCCGATATTGCAAGGAGATATATCGCATAGCAACACGAAATGTAAAATCTATGACGCAAGGTAAACTGGATGTCGTCAAGCGAGAATTGGACAGATTGAACACTGATGTCTTGGGTATCAGCGAGCTCAAGTTGACCGGAATGGGGGAATTTAATTCCAGCGACCATTATATCTTTTATTGTGGGCACGAATCCAGGAGAAGGAATGGGGTCGCTCTCGTAGTAAACAGAAGAATGGGCAAAGTAGTGCTAGGGTACAACCCCAAAAACGACCGAATGATTTCACTTCGGATCCAAGGTTACCCTTTCAACATAACAGTTATCCAAGTCTATGCACCAACCACTACTGCTGAAGAAGCTGACGTTGAGAGATTTTATGCTGACCTGCAATGCCTTTTAGACCGCACTCCATCATCAGACATACTTTTTTTCATAGGAGACTGGAATGCTAAGGTCGGGAGTGAAGAAATATCCGGAATTATAAGAAAGTTCCGTCTTGGCGAGCCAAATGAAGCTGGGCAGAGGCTAGTAGAGTTTTGTCAAGAAAACAACCTGACCATAGCGAATACTCATTTTCGACAGCACAAGAGGCACCTGTACACATGGACTTCACCGGACGGTCTGTACAGGAATCAGATCGATTATATTCTTTGCCGCCAGAGGTGGAGAAGCGCTATACAAGCAGTAAAAACAAGGCCTGGGGCCAATTGTGGCACCGATCATCAGCTTCTTGTTGCCAAATTTAGGCTTTTATTGAGGAAAACGCAGAAACCTAGAAGGCCTTTCAGGTATGATCTGGATCAAATTCCATCAGAATATGCTGTGGAAGTGAGGAATCGGTTTCAAGAATTAGATCTAGAAGACAGAGAGCCTGAAGAGATGTGGACTGATGTTCGTGATATAATACAAGAAGTTGCTACTCAGGTAGTTCCAAAGCAAAAGAAATGCAAGAAAGCAAACTGGGTATCTGAAGAGGCTTTGCAAATAGCTGAGGAAAGGAGGATGGCAAAAGTTATGGGGGAAAGAGAAAGATACAAGGTTCTCAATGCGGATTTTCAAAAATAGCAAGGAGAGATAAGAATGCCTTCCTGAACATACAGTACCAAGCAGTTGAGGACAACAGCCAATTAGTCAACAGACAACAGCCAAGAGCTCTGTATAAGACAATCAAAGATATCAAAGGAAGCTTCTGTGCTAAGCTGGGCTTGATAAAGGACAAACGAGGCAAGGACCTCACTGAAGTCTCAGAGATAAAGAAGAGGTGGCAGGAATACACAGAACTGTACAAGAAGGACCCGGATGTGCAAACGCAACATAAGACGGTTATGATTACTGATCTCGAGCCGGGCATCCTGAAGATCGAGTAAAATTTAATGGGCCTTAGCCAGCCTTGCTAAGAACAAAGCTAGCAGAATTAATGGCATTCCAGCTGAGTTGCTTCAAAACCTGAACCATGACGCTGTTAACATTATGTATACATTATGTCAGAAGATTTGGACAACCCTGCAGTGGCCAAAGGATTGGAGGAGGTCAGTTTACATCCCCATTCCAAAGTAAGGCAGTGCCAAAGATTGTTCCAACTACCGCACGACCGCGCTTATTTCGCATGCTAGCAAGGTGATGTTGAAACTCCTCCACGGTAGGCTGCAGAAGTATGTGGATCGGGAGCTTCCGGACGTGCAAGCTGGGTTCCGCAAGGGCAGAGGAACTAGAGACCAGATTGCCAACCTACGCTGGATCATGGAGAAAGCAAGAGAGTTCCAGACACCCATCTACTTCTGCTTTATCGATTATACAAAAGTGTTTGACTGCGTAGATCGCATCAGATTGTGGCAAGCTCTCCAAGAGATGGAAGTTCCAATTCACCTCATTTGTCTCCTCAGGAACCTGTATGAAGGGCAAGAGGCAACAGTCAGAACTTGGCACGGTCTTACTGATTGGTTTCCGATTGAGAAAAATTGGGACTGCGGGACAAGGCTGCATACTGTTGCCCTGCCTATTTAACCTATATGCAGAGTGCATCATGAGGAAGGCCGGTCTGGACGAATTTTCAGCTGGAATGAAGACTGCTGTGAAACCTATCAACAACCTTAGATATGCGGATGATACCACTATAATGGCAGAAAGTGAAGTGGAACCCAAGAGACTTCAGATGCGCGTACAAGAAGAGCGTGAGAAGTTTGGGCCTAAACTGAACATTGAAAAGACAAAGATCATGGCGTCTAGCCCTATCTAGTCCTGGAGTATCAAGGGACAAGAATTGGAAGCTGTGACAGATTTTCTCTTTTTGGGCTCCAAGATTACCCCGGAAGGAGACTGCAGTCATGAAATTAGGAGACGCCTGTTTCTGGGAAAGAGAGCCATGGTTAGCCTTGACTGCCTAGTAAAGAGCAAATACATTAGTCTGCCAACAAAGATCCGTATAACTCGTGCTATGGTCTTTCCAGTTGTGATTTATGGATGCGAGAGTTGAGCTGTGAAGAATGCTGACCGCCGAAGAATTGACGCGTTTGAATTGTGGTGCTGGCGGAGACTCGTGAGAGTTCCTTGGACGGCCAGAAGATCAAATCCGTCGATTTTGTCGACCATAAACTCTGACTGCTCATTGGAGGGTCAAATTCTAAAGTTAAAGCTCAGCTACTTTGGTCATCTGATGAGAAGAGAAGAGTCACCGGAGAAAGATTTGATGTTGGGAAAGGTTGAGGGTCGCCGCAGAAGGGGTAGGCAGCGAATGCGATGGTTAAATGGCATCCTCGAGGCGCTGCAGATTAAGTTTTGTGATGTTAGGAAGATGTGAGAGACCGGAAAGCGTGGCGTGACATGGTCCATAGGGTCATGAAGAGTCGGACACGACTGAACGACTGAACTGAACTGAGTTTTACGCTAGAGGGAGAATTTTCAGGCTTATGTCCTAAAAAGTATAGTTTACGTCATGCGGAAAAGCAGATGTTATCTCAAGATCAAAAAACAGCGCGGCTACTTGGGACAAACAGAGAGGAGAATAACGGACAAGCGCTGACTAACAACTGAAGTTTATTCGAAAAAGGCACAGGTAATATACACTTTTTTCTCAAGAACCAGGA
This sequence comes from Amblyomma maculatum, assembly GCF_055883805.1. NCBI lineage: Eukaryota > Metazoa > Arthropoda > Arachnida > Ixodida > Ixodidae > Amblyomma > Amblyomma maculatum. Next base: position 193,138,749 of record NC_139347.1, on the reverse strand, counting down.
CGCATGCGCTCCCAAACAAGCATCAGTCTAATCATGGGATAAAAAACTATGCACACCTCTTTTTAACAACACTAATGTAATCTACAGGCATAAGGATCAACTAACCAGGGAGTTATCGGAAGCCTATCACATCCATAGAAAAGGGTATAGTTGCGTGAGCACGCCATCGGTGCTTCTGCATGACACTGAGATTGTATATTTGGATTCCCATGATTAGACTGATGCTTGTTTGGGAGCGCATGCATCCTGGTTCTTAAGAAAAAAGTGTATATTACCTGTGCCTGTTTCGAATAAACTTCAGTTGTTAGTCAGCGCTTGTCCGTTATTCTCCTCTCTGTTTGTCCCAAGTAGCCGCGCTGTTTTTTTTTTTTTTTTTGATCTTGCAATGCACCAACTAGCTCAGATTTTCGTTCTTCTGCAGATGTTATCTATGTGCAAATTCGACGATAAATTATTAGTAAGCCTAATATTGTGATTGTAAGTTGTCATTTAGTCTCTTCCAACAAAGGTGACGAACCTAGCCTGCAGTTAAACGAAAATAGGGTATTTTGCGAGAAAAGCGAACAACGACGATCCTATAAATGTTAAGTTTCATGTCCCACGTTTCACACCATTCAAAAATCTCAGCAAGAGAGGAGTTAAGATATATTTGGTCGTGGTAACTTAATGACGGCAGCGGTACTGTAGCAGCCTGCTGTTGTGATGACGTGGCTAGACGCGACGATGTAGAGCACCGTGGGTTGAATTTGGAAGGTTCGAGAATAAGTGAGAAGTGGGGAGCTTTGGATGACTTGCCTGGGTGCAGGAGCCGCAAGAAAGGAAGTTTGGCCAGCCTGGGAAGAAGCGTCTTCGACAGGAGCCTTGACTGAAGTATGCAAGACCGTATATGAAGGTTCCCGCGAAAATGGCAGGGAAGGTAAGCTCCTTGGTTCGGGCAACTGAGAGGAAGGGTGTGGAGAACGTGATGGCGTTAGAATGGTCTCAGCCTCGTTTATAAAAAGCAGAGGGGGGGGGGGGGGGGGGTAAATGACTCTATAGTGGTTCAAGACGGCTGCCCGCAGGTCGTTGTACGGTGTCGAACTTTATGAGGATACGAAGAGTTCTTTAACTCGGGTAAGGTGCAAAGTAGGAAGCCGCGCTTGAAGATTTGCTTGGTTATATTATGCAGGAGCAAGGAAGCCTCGAACTGCCGCAACCAAGCAGCGGCACTGCTTGCGCAAACGAGGGGTAGCAGTGGGTTCAATTGAGGTTTCGGCCACGTCATCGCAGCGTAGAAGCGGGAAATAATGGTAGTGTGCTCACCGGCTCGTGGTCGTCAGCGTAGTACCGCTAAGTTGTGGTGCTTGCCCGTCGCCGGCGTAAAGAGGGGTGGACGAGCCGGCGGAGTCTATGGTAGATGTCGGTTGTAGAGGTTTTGTTCGAAACAGTCATCAAATCTGTCGAAGCTAAGATGAAGAACTAGCTAGCATTAAGGTTCGAACTTAAGTTTGATTTGTTGTTGTTGTTCTCTACATAGATGGCACATACCCACACAGGAGGATCGGCCAAGAATCGGGGTGTAGAGTTTTTGAGATGTATAATTACATTGCCAAAAATAAAAAAATTGCTAGGAAAGAGTGAAGGAAAGTAAAATATGAAACATCAAAATAAACAATCGAAATCATAACGCAAGCAGGAGGTTTGTAGCTACTGATTAAAGAATTGAAAGCGTATTAGCAAGGTAGACGTTTAGATTTTATTGAAACGATTTGAATGGCGTTGCGCCGCTCGCTCTTCCGCGCCTCGTGCCAACTTATTCCTTGTCTGGCGCCATGTTGACTTGCGACCGAGCGTGCCACGAGGGGCGCTACACCCTCGTGGGGACCTCTCAAAAGATTCAATACATGGCCGATAAAGAAACTCTGCAACTGGTTGCTTTTGGCAGCGACAAGTACATTTAAAGTGCGAATGTACGGGAACATTTGAGTTAACATATGCGCCAATGAGCTTGCACCTCTAATCGACACATTGTGTTTATCGTAACGGTTACGTTTTCCGGTTACTAAAACAGCGCGCGCCTACCCGGAAGCCGATGTTGCCAACCTCTTAATATGATATTATTTGGTAGGATTTCGCTTGATATTAGGGAGGCAATAAATATGATCAAAATATTTACTGAAATAAAACTTCTTGCTACTCCAAACTTTCTAGCAGGCCAAGGTAACAGTTCCCGTGGCACACATCGGCAAGCATCAAGCCTCAATTGTATCATTGTATCTTGAAAGCTTAGTGTCGCATAAGAAGCTCACTGGTGCACTTAGACCTGAGGCAGCCATATGTAAATACATTGCCAGTCAAAACAGGTATAGCCCGAAACGAGACGGACACAAGAGTGACGAACGGCGCGTCTTCCTGTCTTCCTCTCTTGTGTCCGTCTTGTTTCCGCTATGGTTAGTTTTGATCGGCAATTTATTTACATATGGCTGCTTCAGGCATGCCGTCTAAGTGCACCAGCGAGCTTCTTATACGACAGTAAGCTTTCAAGATACAATGGAGGCTTGGTGCCAGCCGATGTGCCACGGGAACTATTACCTCGGCCTGATAGAAAGCTTGGAGTAGCATAAAGCGATCAAATTACTGAGCACTATAACGGTATTAAGCTTTTGCCATGACTACGTCAGCACGCCTGCTAACAGCTGTCACTGCATCACTTGGACGTCCCGCGGAGAAATATTCCTGTTGCATTCTTATTCCAGCCATCGAGTCAGTTTTCTTCGGCATTCAGGATACTTTTTTTCTCTTACTGCTGGTTTATCATTTCGTTTATAGGGCTTAGCGTCCCAAGATGACTCAGGCTGCATGACGAACGCCTTAGTAAAGAGCTTCTGAAATTTGGGCCACCGGCGGTTCTTTAACTTGTACTGACTGGCACCCCACAGTACGCGGGTGGCTTCACTTTTACCCTTTCAAAACTTTCAAAAGCAGTGCTGTCCTAATTATTACCTATCAGTTAAAATCTTATCGGAGTATGTAATTATATGCAGCTCGCTTCCACTCTGAACACAAAAAGGCCAGAGCAATGCATACAGTTGGTAGGGAAAGCCAAGCTGTTGAAAACAGCTATAAACTCGTGTGAAACGCCGAGATTAAGGCATTACGATCTTAACAGATGGCACAACTGAAAAGAAAACAACTTAATTTCCTCTGCACAGCAAATCAAACAAAAGAACGAGACTATGTATATGGCAAAAGGTAGGAACGCTGCACACACGTCTGTAGCCTCGTTTTGCAAGAATGAACGACACCTGATGAAACCATAATAAACATCTATAATTCTCACTGGTAAGCAAAATAAGAACATACGTGCTATATAGAAGGCAGCTCGTCAAACGCCAGCGAAATCACGGCTTTGAATGCGTTATTTTTTTAGCGCGCTCGATAACATATCTTCGATTGTCGCTCCTTGAGACAGTGCATGATAGTCGCCGCTGTATCCTCTCAAGTGTTTTACGTTTAGGCGCCTCACTATTTTTGCCGCTACTCTGAATAACACACCCACCTGTAACCTGCGAAGAGATCGTTCGTGACTTTAGCCAAGCTCAAGTCGTCAACAAGAACGCTGTCATCGGGCTGAAAATGGTGCGGGTGCATGTGCTCGTTCAGGTTGACCAGCCACGTGTCGGTGGTTATGTTTTTCGTAAAGACGGAAACCGTGCGGAAGGTCACCTGTAGCACCGTGATGGCGTCTCTGGTGTTGCTGTCCCTGCGCGGGAACCAGTATTTTTCCTTGGTACAAGGAAAGGAGCGGCCGCTAATAAGCTGCTTCGAAGAGCAGCTTGATGGGGAGGCTGCCCCCGTATATGACGGCATTGGACAGCAAACGACATGTCACGCTTACACAGATGTACAAATTATGAACAAGACAATAACCGCAGTACAAAAAGGACCAGGTAATTAAGAAAAAAATACATGTAAATTATGCGGAGAAACGCCAAGAGAGTAAATTGTTCACTTATAAATAAGCATTCATATAAACATTTCACGGGTTCATTTATAAAAAAGCAGTGCGGGAAAACTTTCAGGTGAGTATTCATTTTATGTGATAGGAAGACTGAAGCGAAGTATCTGCCTGCCGTAAGTAGTCCGGCATGGTGTAACGAGTCAACATGCGTGGCTAGGGCTGTCTTATGTATTTATGTTGAAGCACTGCTACAAGCGCTAGTGTTCTCTGCTTTTTAGTCATGCTTTGCTTATATAGCCGCAAAAGCCGGTAGTAATACAGATGTGCCACTAACATTTTTATATGCTTACAAATTGGCCCAGTGTGCACGAAGTAAGAAGCTTTCAAAATAAATCTGATTGCCCTTTTTTGCAGCAGTAGTACCTCCGTGATGTTTTCTGCCGTTGTTTTTGCCCATGCTAGCAAGAATAAGTGAAAATGAATTATTAAGCAGAATAATGATGGAATGTAGAAATACTGAGTTATAACGGCGTACGGAACCGATTGTGTGCGATAGTTTGTTGACTAAATATTCCATGCGAACATTCCATGTCATATGCTAGGAGATACGCCTAACATTTTCAGAGGATGACTAATGTCAACTTGTACCAGATGAGGCAGCTCAAATGTTTTGTTTCTGGGGCTGAAGAGAACGGCCTTTTTTTTATTGTCATTAAGTTTTAAACAGTTTTAACATGCCCAAGGTTGAATTAGCACGCCTGGAGAGCTCCATGCCTGAATAACCAGAGAAAAACAAACTGGTATCGCGAGTGTAAATGATGTATTTGATGACGGGTTTATGGTAACAATATCATTGATGTAAAGAATAAAAAGAAGGGGCCTAAAAGAGTGACGACGGCCTTGACTGTGGAGGAGAGAACATTTATTTCACTATACTGTGTTCTTTTCTCTAAGGAGGAGAATGTCGGATGAAGAGTAGACTGTCCCACGTATAACAGTGCCTAATTTATTGAGCAACGTTTTGTGATTGATACTGTCGGATGTTGTCGAAAAGTTTATTAATATGCCTAAGAGAAAGTTCTTTTGTTCAAAGTAATCTAATATGTACCCTCTTTGATTGAAAAGGGTAAGCTTAGTGAACCTTTATTTTCCTAAAACCCAGTTAAGCGGGACCTAACATATTGTGATGATTAGTGAAGAACGTGAAGGCCTAACACCTCAGGAGCGAGCGAACAAGACAATTTGTACCAGAACAAGACTGCCTGCAGAGGGTGCATGAGCCACGACCAGGCGCCGTCTTTATTTTCTTCGTCGGGCGGTGCGCAATATCCGGGCTCCCGGCACCATCCAAGAAGGTGCCCCCCGCCTAGACTGGAAGTCGAAACGGACAGAGGGCCGGCGAATGCACTGGATCAAGAGTTCAGGCGGCGTTGAGAGACTGCCCAGTGCAGTCTCCATGTAAGCCGGCTTAAGGCGGTCTTGGCTACAGTCTCTGCCCGGCCGTTCTGTGGGAGGGTAGCGGTTTTCGGACTGCGGTGGAGAACATAGAAAGGGGCGTCGTTGGCCGGTGTTGGTGGCGCACAAAAACATAGGTCGAAATGGCCAGCTCACGGTGCATAAAAATGGTATGGTGGCAGAACGAACGCGGTTGAGTAGCCCAGAGGTCTTTAACGCAGTCCAGCAGGCATTGAATAAATTCTTGGGGCTGGACTGGGAGCTGCTGCGGTGTAATGGAGTCTCCTGGAAGACGCAGAGCAGTACCATACACCAGCCCTGCAGCTGAACAAGTCCCAACGGAGGACGGACCGTAGACAAGGAGCACAAGGGGTAAGGAGTCGACCCAGGTGACGCAATTGAGGCGAGTAGGTAGTGCGGCCTTCAAATGGCGGTGAATGCGTTCCATCATGCCGTTGGCACACGGGGAGTCAAACTGGCGGCCACGGTTGGTTGTCACGGTGTCAGGACAACCAAATCGAGATACCCACGCAGATATGAAGGCGCGGGAAACAGTCTCCATGGTGATGTCGGGAAAGAGGACTTCCTCCGGCCAGCGCGTGGTGCGGTCGACCATGGTCGGGATACAACGGTAGCCTCGAGACACGGGTAGAGGGTTCACGATGTCGAGATGTACAGCCTTTATCAAAAGTTTACAGCCCAGATGATTTGCTTTTAAGCCGTCTAATATGACTTCTGTAATAATCGTGGAAGTCCTAACCATTCGAGAGGGTATGATGAAAACTCTTCTTGCCTTCAGCAAGTATGGAAACCTGGGAATGCATTACGAGCCACATAGTGTCGCTCAGAAATAGACCCCCTGGGCTGTATACACTTTTGATAAAGGCTGTACATGGTAGAAACGGCGGCCAGGTGGTAGGAAGGCCTGGGAAGGCGTCTTGGTATGATGGCAGACCACAGGCGCGTCCAAGTGCGCACACCTGCTTTGATTCCGGGCCAAACATAGAACTGGGTGATAAGTCTCTGAGTAGCCCGAATGCCTGTGTGGCATTATCATGTAGAGAATTGAAGATGGGGAGACGTAGTGAAGCCGGAACAAAAGGGCAGAGGTCTGTTGACACACCACACCACAAGGGCTCAGGCGAGCAGCGATGGGGCAAAACCGTAGTCGGAGGGAACAAAGGTTCTCTTGAAAAGCTGTGGGCTAACAGTCATGCTGCTAGAGAATACGGCCCAGTCGACGGTAGGAAATGGAGTGTTTACCGCGGCCATACAAATGAGGGCATCAGCGGCAGTTTTGGCGCCACCTTGCACATAGCGAATATCGGTAGTAAACTCCGAGATATAAGCTAGTTGACGGAGTTCGTGTGAGGTGTACTTCGAAGAGTTGGTGCGGAATACATACGCCAGAGGCGATCGGTCGGAAAGTGAAGTGGCAGTCTTCTACAAAATGCCGAAAGTGCTATTTCGAGGAGCAGATGGCCAGGCGCTCTCAGCCAAAGTCGCTGTAGTGGGTCTCAGCAGGAGTAGCTTCCCAGAGTAAAAAGACCTGTAGAAGAACGGCTGATTGTGCGAGTTGGTAAACCATGATGGACAGTAATATACGTGCGCAACAGAGATGAGACAAAGAGAAGTGGACAACGCCCTCGTTGTCCACTTCTCCTCTTTGTCTCGTCTCCGTTGCGCACGTATATTACAGTAAAAACAATATGGTCTCCAGTTGGAGTTAGTACATTGCTTTAAGACGGCTCTGACGGCCACGCTGGAAGCATCCACCATAAATATCATACGGGCGTTGCTGCGCGGATGGACTAGACGCAAGGCGTTCGCGACTGCTTGTTTTGCGGCAGTAAAGGCGGCCCGGGCTTCTGAAGGCCAAGAAATTGTGGAGTACGGTCCAGCGGTTAACCGGAGAAGGTCAGTGAGCAGGCAAAGCAGCTCTGCACAGTGCGGGATGAAGCGCCTGGAAACATTTACCAGCCTCCAGAATTGTCTTGAGCGGCGCAGTGTTGTAGGCTGGCAATAATTCTTGATGGCCTGGACAATGGAAGCGAGAGGGTGGATACCCTTAGAGGATATGTGATGATCCAAGAACTCGAGCTCAGAGGTACTATAAACACACTTGGAAGCGTTTATATCCAGGCCGTACTGCTGTAGGTGCTTTAACAAAGCACGTAGGATCATGAGGTAGGTGTTGATCATTATCTAGGTATCATTATCATTATCTAGGTAGGTGTTGCTCATTGTAGTAGGGCTGGTGATGAGGACATCATCCAGGTATGCGAAGACAGGCAACAGACCACGCGTGACCTCAGCCATGAACCGCTGGAAGGTTTGAGCCGAATTGCGTAGTCCAAAAGGCATCCGCACATACTCAAACAAACCGAAGGGCATCGTAATGGTGGTATTAGGTATGTCGGCGGGTTCGCTGGGAATTTGGTGATACACATTCACTAGGGCCCGTATTCCGAGTTTCCGTCGTTATCAAAGTGTCACTATCTCACGTGACCTCGAGCCATCTGATTGGTCGAAACGCCGGAACCGGGTGTTGCCACTATGGAACCGGAAAAGGTGGCAACATCATGTTCCGGTGTTTTCACCAATCAGATGACTCTGGGTGACGTGATATAGACACTTCGATAACGACGCAAAGTCGGAATACGGGTCCAGGTCAGCTTTGCTAAAAATGATGCAGCCGGTGAGGCGCAACGTAAAGTACTGAATGTGGGGCATCGGATAGTTGTCGTGGACAGTCTTGGTATTCAACGTCCGGTAGCCGCCACAGGGACGCCAGTCACCGGGATCCCGCTTGGGCACTAGATGCAGTGGAGACGCCTACGCGCTAGACGACGGGCGTATAATGCCGAGTTGCAGCATGTGGTCGAGCTCACGTTTAGCGATAGCGAGACGGTCTCCAAACAAGCGGCGTGGTCGAGCAGATGTGGGTGGACCCCAGGTGACGATTTGGTGCATCAACGTATGTTTCGGCGTCTGAGTGTGGTTGCAAAGCTTGGTCAGCTCCAAGAAATCCGCGAGCACTTTTTCGAACTTGGAGGAAGGTATCAGCGTGCGGATGCCCATGGGAGCAAGGTCGGCCGTGCTCCCGAGAAAAATAGATAAGTCAGACCATCAGCAAGGCGACGACGCCAAACGCTGACGTTCAAGTCGAAGATGAGAGGAAGTTGGAGCCGATGATCGGGTGAACCACGTCTGTGATGACGAATACCCATTGAAAAGTGTGGCGAAGCCCGAAGACGAGTGGGAGAGATCTTAGTCCGTACGTGGCTATGACGAGGCGTAGGCAGCACGGAGCGACTGCCCTGATGTTTTGGGACGATCAGCTTTAGTCCGTGGCACCACACTGATTTCCGCGCCCGTTTCTATAAGAAAACGGATGCCGGCGAATGTGTCATTTACCATAAATAGGCGGCTCGGACGACTGGCAAAACCACGCGCAGCTGTTAGTGATCTCGGCGGGCGTTTTCCGGCCATAAACAGGGCGGTGTACACTTCGTGGCCCGGTGTCAAAAATGCCGGTGGTGCCAGCAGAGAGCCGGAGAGCCGGGACTCCGAGGCTGACATGTGCCCTAAGGAGCGCGATGATCGAGATGAGGCGGCAAGCCCATCGAGCTGGGCCTCCAGCCGCGAAATCGCCAGGTCTGTAGGCGGCAAAACAGCAGTGACGGATGGGGAGGTCGCCTCAAGATGTTATCGGCGAGCTCAGGCAGGCGATCGAGGGTAACGTCACCGACCGCCGCAAGGGCGAGGCGGATGGGCTGGGGAAGGCATTGGAGGAAAAGCTGTCGAAGCAACGCTCAGTGGTTGGAGTTATCACTCTGAACGAGAAACTGGCGCAGCCGGCGCAGAAGCTGGCAAGGGCGGCGATCGCCAAGGTCTTCCTCGGTAAACAGCTGCTGGAGGCGGGAGCGGTCCGACGGCATAGCATATCCAACACGTTGGTTTTCAAGTGCTGGTATGTTGTATCACCCATGGGAGCGGAGAGAACGCTCGATAACTCGCAGGCAATGTCGGGAGGAAGGCTCCAGGTGACAGTAGTATCGCGTTGTCTCCGAGCTCATGTGGGCAAGACAAAATTGCGTATCGATCTAGTGGAACCAAACTTGTGGGTTCTGGGGCCAGAAAAGGGGGAACGAACCTGCAGGGACGAGGCGTCCTGCAGACTTGATGCTGCGAGATGGATGCTACGAGATCGGTCATTTCTCGTCCTAGGTCACCAGATGAAGGCCGAACGCCTCAGGAGCGAAGGAACAAGACTGCTGTTGATTGGAACCAGAACAAGACTGCCTGTAGAGGCTGCACAAGCCACGACCAGGCATCGCCTTTATTTTCTTCGCCGGGTGGCGCGCAATATCCGGGTTCCCGGCGCCACCCAAGAGGGCGCCACAGACGTAACACGGCTGAGAATTAACTTTTCAAATGTTTTTGAGAAGATCGAAGGCGATTGTTGGAAAGGTTGTTTTTATCGCTTTTTAATACAATACTATGAACCCCTCTGACTGTGTTTGATGAATATAAGTTAAAAGTGTATGCCAGACAGTTCGGCATCTCAACAATAACTAATTTTACTGGCATTTTCTGAACACCATTGCTACCTGCAGATTTGCTATTGTTAAGACTGTTGAAAACTGTTACCACCTCACCTTCAGAAATAGTATTTCGAAATATGGATGCTCTAATAGCTCAGGGGCACATCTTCGTAAGATGATGGTGTTTGGGCCACAAATTTTAAATAATCGTTAAAAGCGTCAGCGAGTTACTGTCCCTCAACTTCTACACCGACAAGAATAAGTTTGGTAATTGGTTCTAGTGCTTGTCCAATGAAAGAATTTAATTTTGGAGTTTAATTATTCGTTAAGAGTCGGTTTCATTAAGTGCACACCGTCTACCGCCACCAAACTTCTTGAAAACTGCTGCGACAACTCTGTTGGCATGCACCGTATTATCATGAACGAATACGCCAGACAAGCTCCTATCGTGTATTGCAGCGAGAACGCCAAGCCGTCCGCAAGCAATTGGACGAAATTCTTCGTGACGATGTCATTCAAGCACCGAACAGCGCACGGGCTGTCCCGTCGTTCTGGTAAAGAAAAAAATGGGGCACTTCGTTTCTGCATTGGTTATACCGCCGCTTGAACGGTGTTATCAAGAAGGATGTCTACCCGCTTCCCCGCATCGACGACGCACTGGATGGGCTTTGCAACGTTCAGTACTTTTTGTCGACGGACATGAAGGGCGGGTACCAGCAAACTGAGGTCGCTGAAAGAGAAGAGACCGCGAGAAGACCGCGTTCACCCCACCAGACGGCCTCTTAGAGTTCAGGGTAATGCCATTCGGCCTCTGCTCTGCACAAGCTACCTTCCAGCGAGTAAAGGATACAGTGTTGGCTGGCTTGAAGTGTCAAATTTGTCTGGTGTATTCAGACGACGTCGTTGTCTGTCTTCTCTTCGAGCTTTTAAGACCACCTGAGAAGGCTTCGGACAGTGCTCGAAGCAATCGAGTTGTGAGGGTTAGGTTAACGTTGACAGCAGAGAAGTGCACTTCAGTCTACGAAGAGCAGTTGTTTTTCGGAGACGTAAACAAGGAGGCAGTTTGTTCCAACCCACAAAAACCAGCTGCGATCACACAATTCCGACAGCTGTGCGTCAATTTCTCGGACTGTGCACGTATTACCGGCGATTCGCCAATTTTTTTTCCGCCTTGCTGAACCTTTGACGCAGCTTACAAGGGCAGGTGTAAGCGCCGCTTTAGGTCCCCATCTCTCCTCGGGTATTTTAATGAACACACTGAGACAAACTCATGCCGATGCAAGCAGCGTGTGTCTAAGCGTTATCCTCGTCCAGGGGAATGCTGTAGCGGAAAAGGTTATCGCTTACGCTAGCAGGTCCCTCTCAAACGCCGAAACCAAATACCCGACGACCGAGAAAGAATGGCTCAAGATAATCATTGCCACGTCGAATTCCCTTCCGTACTTACACGGTCGACCATTCAAGATATCTTCATACGCTGTGCAGGCTGGCAAATTCAAAACGCCCCTCATGCCGCCTTTCCCAATTAAGCTTACGTCACCAAGCATTCGACATCACGATGGTCTACAAATCGAATCGGAAGCTTTTTAACGCAGACTGCTTGTCGCGGGTACCTGTTGACGCGCCTCGAAGCAAGACGATGAGCCCGCCTTCTAGGGACTGGTAAGCACCAACCGTTTTGCACAGTAGCCCTCGAACCCTGAGTTGATAGATGATTACCTAGAAGCCAAGACCGCGTCTCCTCCTACTGTGTTCAGGAGTCAGTTATCGCCTGTCGGGTTGCACAACAATGCCCTCGAGAAAACATTTCGCACCCAAAGAACCACATACCTCCTTCGTGCCTAAAGAAATTTGAAACTTTCCCAGGCCTTCCACGATGAGCTGACAGCAGAACATATCAGGATGGCACGCACGTTGCCTCGAGTCCAAGAGAAGTATTATTGGGCGCGGTTACCTGCCGTTATCCTGCCGTGTGTCTAAGCGTTATCCTCGTCCAGGGGAATGCTGTAGCGGAAAAGGTTATCGCTTACGCTAGCAGGTCCCTCTCAAACGCCGAAACCAAATACCCGACGACCGAGAAAGAATGGCTCAAGATAATCTGTGCCACGGCGAATTCCCTTCCGTACTGACACGGTCGACCATTCAGAGGCGCCGTGCTCACCCAGAAATCGTGCATGTCGCACGCCTGAAGCCTTATTAAGCGCGCTAAAGGCTTTACTTGTTTTAATTTTTAGTTTTTGTTAGATATGTGTAATTATATTGTAAGCATTGAAGCGATGCCTTCTTAAGAGGAAAGTAATGCCGCGAAGCTTACAAATCTTTATTCATTTTCGACAGCCGCCGGCACGGATCGATTCTGTACTGTTTTTTGTTGTTGTTGTTGTTGTTGTTGTTGTCGCGAGACGCAGCTCTATCATTTCCTTTGCCGCGCAAGATGCGCCTAGACATATTGCGAAGAATTTCAGCCACTCGCTTGTGTTTCTACAATGTTCCAGTTTATGCTAGTCATCATTTGCGGCTTTATCTGGACGTTTCTCCGCCGCATTTATTTTGAGCATTGACGGGTGCGACAGGCATTACTAATTCGACGACCAGTGAGTCCATTTGATGATATTTCTGCTGCCGTGTTCCTTAGTTCTTTTGCGGGCGAAAGTGAGCCCAATAAATAGTTGGTTTAAGTGCAACTACGCCTGTCAGCTGTTTGGTACCCAGGGCATTGTCACCACCGCGCGATAATATTTGTGATCCACAGCAATTGAAGAGTTAATTGGCTGTACAACTTCTAGGTGAGCGATGGTACAGAAACCACAAACGGCCTCAATGTGCCCAGTGTTATGACCGTGCATGGTCCGCACTTGCGCGCTCTATCGTTCGCCTGTGGGCATGGATATGTGCTGTGGATATGTGCTGTTGGTGCAAGGGCAATTGCACCAACAATTGCAATTGTCGGAAAGGGACAAGGGGCGCGCACGTGCACTTGGGTTTCTGAGAAGGAAATCCACTTGCCGGAACCACAATATCGGATCTTTGCAGAAGAATAGAAATGTACCTCATCGCCGTTCCCAAGCTCCACCCGCCAACAAGTGACCACGCCCAACGAAACAATACCGGACCAGTCAGTGCATCAGACCATCAGTGCAGTGATGTGTTCGATTGGATGCCGAGATCTGAGGGGCGTGCCCTGGAACTGGTTGGTCAGCATCTTCAGAGAGGGGCTGGACATAGGGGGTTTAAGGACGTTGCAGAGCACGAAATGATGCTCTGAGCCCTGGGTAAACGGCTCATCCGGACGCTTCTCGCTATGAACTCTTAACACTTGCCATTTTGCTGATATACCCTTCTTTTTCATGTAAATACGTTTTCTCAAAGTGCCATTAAACCTGCTTGTATATATTTTACCAACTTCGAAGATTCAATCCTTCATCAACCCCGAGTCTCTGCACGCTACCAAGTGAAGGCCGGGTCGACTTAGTCCCAGCGTCACGACAACTGATGACCAGCGTTGGGATCTGAATCTACAAGCCACAACATCTGGTGATTGGAGGTGGATCAGAATCTACAAGCCACAACATCTGTTGATCGGAGGTGGCATCTGAAGCTACAAGCCACAACATCTGGTGATCGGAGGTGGCATCTGAAGCTACAAGCCACAACATCTGGTGATCGGAGGTGGCATCTGAAGCTACAAGCCACAACATCTGGTGATCGGAGGTGGCATCTCAAGCAACAAGCAGGCGCAACCATCGGCCAACAAGAGAGCAGCTCGGAACATCGATCGCATGTGTGGGTGAGTGCTTGGCTTTTCTTCTGATGTGGACCAGGTTCTAGAACAGGGTTAGATTTTAGAACTGGTAAAGAGTGTTGAAACGCCTTTAAGTTTGGTAGTTTGCACATTTGTTTTGGAAGTAGCCGACACTCGGAGCAATCATGGACCTACAAAAGCTGCAGAAACCGGAACTGTTGCTACTGTGTGAGGAATTGGGAATGAATACAAGTGGTTTGGCACGAAAACCCTTGATTTTAAAGGCAATCACTGATTTGGGAACCGATGATGAGGAGCTCAGTGAAGCATGGAACCTCATCGGACAAAAAAGTAAAGGGCGCGAAAAAGAGGAAAAGAGGCGTGAGCGTGAAATTGAGAGAGAAGCAAAAAGGCTGGAGCAAGAAATTCAGCACCGGAAATTAGAAGTAGAGTTGAGCAAGAGATCAGATAATTGTCCCCTGCTAGCGGTGCCTCTTCTCAACAAGGATGCAGATTTCAAGATGTCCAAGTACATGCAGCCATATGTGATATCAGGGGATATCGGTCTGTATCTGGCTAACTTTGAGCGAACCTGCGAAAAACTGTCCTTCCAGCGAGACACTTGGTCTCAGAGATTATTGAAGGTTCTGCCCTGCGAGGCAGCGGAGGTTGTCGCGCGGCTAAGCAAGGAGGACGCGGACAACTACGAGAAGGTCAAAGCTTGCCTTCTGAGAAAGTATAGGCTTAGCGCCGAGGCGTTCAGACAACGTTTTCGGAACGCTACTAAGTCCAGGGACGAGAGTTACCCTGAATTCCTGTACAATTTAAGAGTCAATTTGGGCGAATGGCTAAAGAGCACAGATTCCTACAGTGATAGGGACGCTGTAGTCAAGCGAATTCTTTTGGAGCAGTTTTATAACTGCCTCCCAGAAAAAGAAAGAAATTGGTTACAGGACAGAGGCGACATTAAGTCGGCAACTGAAGCTGCCGAACTCATTGAGGAGTATGCTTCGCGCCGACAATTCAGCAACCCAGCAGTGGATAGGCCCCGCAATCCCAAGTTGAGTGTGAATAACCGTCAGGAAAGGCACTTTGCTAGAGTTGGAAACGAAGAAAGGAAGGTTTCTTCAGGCAAACTCCCTAGAAAGGACGGCAGTGAGAAGAGTGGGGAAGTGACCAACGCGCAGAACACAAAGAATAAGCTTGAGGCTAGGAAGCCGCTCACACACTTTAGGTGTAATGAGCAGGGTCACATTGCCGTCAACTGCCGGAAAGAAAAGATTGCTTTCTCGTATGTCAGTGACTGCGATGAAAATATGCAGCTTTTGGAACCCTACCTGCATGACCTAGTAGTCAACGGGAAGCCTTGCAAGGTACTGCGCGATTCGGCCGCAACGATGGATGTTGTCCATCCGGCGTATGTATCGCCTTCCGACTACACAGGACAGTGTGCATGGATCCGCCAGGTAGTGGAGGAACAGAGTGTGTGCTTGCCAATCGCGAACGTGGTCATCGAGGGCCCTTTCGGCGAGTTAACAACCGAGGCTGCCGTTTCAGGAAAGCTTCCTAAGTGCTATCCGTATTTGTTTTTCCAACAAATAGGACATGCTACTGCGAAAGAGGGGCATCCTTTTCGGAGACAGAGTTGTGCAAGCCTTAACACGTTCAAGGGCGCGAGAACTAGCTACACTGCTCATTCCAGAAAAATCCACAGCGGAGGAAACGGCAGTTAAAACAGTGGTTGACGCGGAAGCTAGCGGGTCAGAAAACTTTGAGAGCGAGGCATCTCAGATAAGTCAACTTGAAAGTGAGCTTGATGAGACGCGGAATGAGGACGTTCTTGAGAGTAACCTCTTGCCGCCAGTGTCTAGTAATCTCACGAGACTTTTAAGTGGACCCCGAGAGGACTTAGCTATGGAGCACGCCAATGATCCCAAGATACAGGAGATAAGGGAGCGCCACCGCGCCACTAAGACAGCAAAGAATATTTCTTTCGAGACGAGAAAGGGAGTGCTGTATCGCTTATTCAAGGATAAGCGCGGAGTAGAGCGGGACCAATTAGTCGTTCCCCAAAAGTACTGCGAAGACTTACTGCGACTTTCCCATGGCAGCTCGTGGTCATATCACCTTGGAATAAGGAAAACAAAGCAGAGGCTGTTGCAAGAATACTATTGGCCTGGATGTTTTAAGGACACGGAAATTTTTGTACGGTCATGCGACACGTGCCAGCGGGTTGGAAAGGCGCAAGATAAGTGGAAAGCTCCGATGGTATTAGTACCAATCATTACCGAGCCGTTTCACCGGTTAGTAATAGATGTAGTTGGGCCACTTCCTGTGACAGAGTCAGGGTACCGTTATATCCTCACTATGTTATTCCCAGCCACAAAGTTTCCAGAAGCTGTTCCGCTGCGCGAGGTGACGTCCGAGAGTGTAGTGGATTCGCTGCTGTCAGTGTTTGCACGAGTTGGATTCCTTTCCGAGGTCCAAAGTGATCAGGGTAGCGTTTTCACAAGTGTCCTCACCACCTCATTTCTCGAGCGATGCGGCATCAAGGTAGTGCATAGCTCGATCCACCATCCGCAGAGCAACAGCGTAGAAAGATGGCATTCTGTTCTCAAACGCGTCCTGAGGGGACTGTGCTATGAAAACAAAGCGCGAATGGGATACCTGCCTGCCTGCAGCACTTTTCGCTTTGCGGTCAGTGCCGCACAAATCCACTAGATTTAGCCCAGCCGAGTTGGTGTACGGAAGGTCACTGCGCTCACCTTTGCGAATGGTGCGCGAAACCTGGGAGGGGCGCGGAGAAGACACAATAGTAGTAGAATTCATTCTGAACCTCTTGAATCGCTTACATAACACTAAGGAACTCGTTGAGGCCAGCATGAAGTCAGCCCAGGCTCGTTCCAAAGTGTACTATGATAAGTCAGCCCGTCAAAGGACGTTTCGTATCGGGGACCAGGTGATGTTGCTGAGAGGTTCAAGGCAGAATAAGCTCGAAGCACAGTGGGAAGGACCTGCTGAAGTCGTTGCGAAGCTTTCTAACACTAACTACGCAGTGAAAATCCCCGGTAGACGTAAAGAATTGCGCATTTATCATCGCAATCTTATGAAGCCTTATGTGCAGAGGGAAGCCGTGGTAAATCTAACGTTAAACCTTCCCGAGGAGATGGGTGACAACTTGATTTGCCTCAGCGGAGAAGAAAGCAACGCTCAGGAGCTTCTCAAAAAGACGGAGCAGAGGGCTTATTGCGCGTCAGAGAAAGAGTGCGCTTGCATTGTATGGGCCATTCAAAAATTGCAGTGCTATCTTGGAGGGGCCAAATTCACCGTAGAGACGGACCATTGTCCCCTGGCTTGGCTGCAAACAGCGACATCGAAGAACAGTCGCCTTCTGAGGTGGAGCTTGATTTTACAGCACTACAATTTTGAAATAACATACAAAAAGGGGAAGTTAAATGGGAATGCGGACGTGCTTAGCCGCTGTTTCTAAGAGGTTCGAGGTGCTCCTCACTATGTATCCAAATTGATACTCAGGTTCTTTTTTTTTTTTTTCGTGCGCTTGTATATATGTGACTATGTAAAGCAGCACGTTTGGTTTTCTAGGCATACGTGGGTCCTGAGCGTCTTGAGTGCGGGCTTTTCTCGGACAACGAAGGCAGTTTTCTTTTGACCTGGTCTCTTCAGACGGGAGCCGAGTGCTTGCTTAGACATGTGGTTGAGTTTCAGACAGCTCAAGCAATTTGGCCTACGACAATTAAGACAACGCGACAAGCAACAGCGAGCTTCAAGCGTTCATGTGCAGGCCATTAAGTCGTCTCTTCATGCAGCAGCTGCGACTGCTGCCCTCCGTGACTCTTCTGGCGGGGGAGGAGGCTGTTATGATCGTGCATGGTCCGCACTTGCGCGCTCTATTGTTCGCCTGTGGGCATGGATATGTGCTGTGGATATGTGCTGTTGGTGCAAGGGCGCTAAGTGAGCCTGTTTCCATGAATCCTTTTGTGTGAGCCTGTTTTGCTTTGTCGAGACCCTGCAAATGCCAAATTGGCCCTGTCAAGGGAACGTCAAGAAAAATACAAAGAAATGTCGCCCTGTGAGAAATAGCCGGAAGTGCTTTTGTTCAATTGTTCACCCTTCCCGTCGAGAAGCGCTATTGTGCAGTGAGGAATGCCTGTTGTCCAAAGGAGACGACAGAGTGACACGTCCGCTGACGTACAGGACAAGAATGGAGCAGGACGAATACGGCCATTAGAGGAATTCCCGGGAATGCAGGAAAGATTTGCAATTGTCGGAAAGGGACAATGCTGGGAGCAGTATGTGGCGCGCACGTACACTTGGGTTTCTGAGAAAGAAAACCACTTGCCGGAACTACTATATCGGATCTTTGCAGAAGAATAGAAATGTACCTCCTCGCCGTCCCCAAGCTCTACCCGCCAACAAGTGACCACGCCCAACGAAACAATACCGGACCAGTCAGTGCATCAGACCATCAGTGCAGTGATGTGTTCGATTGGATGCGGAGATCTGAGGGGCGTGCCCTGGAACTGGTTGGTCAGCATCTTCAGAGAGAGGCTGGACATAGGGGGTTTTAAGGACGTTGCAGAGCACGAAATGACGCTCTGAGCCCTGGGTAAACGGCTCATCCAGACGCTTCTCGCTATGAACTCTTAACGCTTGCCATTTTGCTGATATACCCTTCTTTTTCATGTAAATACGTTTTCTCAAAGTGTCATTAAACCTGCTTGTATATATTTTACCAACTTCGAAGATTCAATCCTTCATCAACCCCGAGTCTCTGCACGCTACCAAGTGAAGGCCGTGTCGACTTAGTCCCAGCGTCACGACACCAGTCACGACGAATTATTGGCGGAAAACGTTAGTACGTACTTGACGGTGGGAGTGTCGATGATCGCGTGCATCTCCTTCTCGAGGGCAAGTAGACGCGGGATGCGAGCTCGGTCGTCTGTGCTGGCATTGAACACGTCGTAAAAAAACATGGCGTACTGCGTCAGCAAA
The DNA here is from genome assembly GCF_055883805.1 of Amblyomma maculatum. NCBI lineage: Eukaryota > Metazoa > Arthropoda > Arachnida > Ixodida > Ixodidae > Amblyomma > Amblyomma maculatum. Next base: position 193,120,052 of record NC_139347.1, on the reverse strand, counting down.
CCTTGGTCTGCCGAAATCTGCTGCTGGCGGCGCCACTTGTTCATCATGACGCGATTAATGTAGAGGCTGTACCTGCATTCAGCCGAAATCGCAATATCTAACATCACTTTTTCGTCGTCAAAAAGGGGGTTAAGGATAGGAAAACTGAAGTGAGAACACATTTAGTCAATTTGAAGGTGATTTATATCTTCGAGAAGTGAAATAATATGTGCTCATTAATAGAACAGCACAAATAAAAAGTTTATTAGAAGTATAACATTACCGTTCTACTTCTAATAACGTTGCCTCTTAACTCACTCCACTTATGACTGCAAAGCGCTTTTCAGAGAGCAAACACGACTACTGTCACACCCTAAATTTTGAAGAGTATGTCTCGCAAGCTTACTTATCTTCTTGGATACTTCGCTGCTCACGAAAAGTGTATGCATCAGGTCCACATAGAATGCTCACCGCGTGAAAGGGATGTGAAAGCTGGTCAACTAAGACAGGCTACCACATATTTTTTACTCTTCGGCACGTAAATCTATTTTGTTCTTCATAGTACGAATGCTACCAAATGTCCATCGCGGTACTCCTCAAATTTTGTCCAAGCATGAGTAAAAGACAACCCAGTAGATGCAAGAGGTGTGCAAAGTATCCTCGAAACAAATTTGGGTGGATGGACGTAAAGAGTGGCATCCGTTCTGAATCATCTAGTCAGGAGCATTTGAGGCAAGCAACAGTACTTTTTGTATATTGCAAAGGCCAGCAGAGAGAGTTTTCAGCCTACGTAGTTCCACATTCTTAACCGTTCTTATGACCCCGTCATGCGGAAGCATTTGTGCTCGTCCGATTTATGCTAGTGACCAGTCATTCTGTCGTCCCTTCTCGAACCAGCTACTCCTTCGTGCGGCCCAGTATGCTGAGCAAACCTACCATGTGACTAAACTTACCTTGGTTGCTTAGTCTGTTTTCGGTGGCAGTATTGCTGCCTGGAAAGCGAACCTCTAAAGCGTATACTTCGGCTACACAGCTGTACCGCGATCTACAATCGTGGGCAAAAGTGCGCGGAACGCGTCGAGACTCACGAAAAATAAGTAAATTTTAGGTCGCTATTATTTTGGAGATGGCGGAGCAAACAAGTAATCGCGTGCCCCGACGCTTTTCTTTCGCCTCATTTGCCTGATTACGGTGGAATAATTTTTCTCTGTATAAACATACCTACCTCGTACTTTCTAAGAAGTCAGAACAAAAGTGCCGCCGGCAAAAGTAGCGCTACCCAAATGTCCAGATCCGAACGCTGACTGTTTCGCACCTCGATTTGTTGGGCAGCTTGCGCAAGCTCATCTCAAACCAGAACGGGATTCCCCAGTTGATGAGCAAATCCAGCAGCACGTTGAGGGCATGCCTGCCCATAGAGCCGTACTCGGGCCACTTGAGGCGTCGGTCGCGCATGAAGGACACCAGGTGGTGCATGCTGTCTCTCCCAGGTTCCATGCACGCCCGGTAAAGCGCGAACGGCCCTGCAGAAACGACCGAGTTGTACGACACTCGCGCAAAATGTCACTGCGAAAGCATCGTTAAGCATCCGTTCCAGTGTATACGATCAGTGCCTATACGCACAGTATTTTTAAGTTTTAATGTACAACGTTCCCAGTATGCGCGGGCAAGCTAGAAAAATGGCTATTGGGTCCGTTCATTGTTCCGGAAGTTCAAAGCGCTGAACAGAAGAACTAAATGCCAGAACGCGCTCCTGAAAACCATTTGGGGACACTTCAGCTTCGCCTTAAAGTGACCCCGAAAAGGTACTTTCTCCAATATTCCAGTGGAAAACTCCATAGATGCGCTCATTGTGAGTATTCCAGAGGTATTTAAAAGCTTTGCGTGGAGCCGATAATTTAAGGATTATTTTTACAACGTGCTCCTGGCGATCACTTCGAACCGATTAGGGCGACACGTTCCCGACGCGTAAACCTCCCAAGTGACGCCATTGGGTTTTCTTGGGTGAGACCACTCAAGTGACGCGGGCAGAACAAAGCGTGGTGGGGCGCCATCCCGGATTGTTTTCATTTCGAAGCGAAAGCTACACTACGCCAGGTAGTTCCAGCCGTCGGGTACGCACGCTTTTCACCTTGGGGGAGATTAAGAAGTCAAATTTCTGTGTTCAATCTGGTGCTCGCCATGTGACTTTGGGGCATAATCACGTAGGCCACAAAGTAGCCCGTGACCACTGTGAAGGTCAAGATCACGTGAGGTCATGTGAGCTTACAATACAAGGGAGTGAGATACCAATACTAGCAGAAGAAAAATACGTGGGGGTATGAATAAACGAAGGACAGGTATGTATGGAAAAATATGAACATGCCACCAGGGCAAAGGGGCGAAGGGATGCAGCGATAATGGAACACGGAGCATTATGGGGGTACACCAGATATGAAGTTATTAAAGACATTTGGAAAGAAATAATGGTTCCAGGGCTTTCAGCACCTTCCGGAGCGCGATTTTGCGCTTAAGGGCAGAATTGCTTAGAGGGACACTACAGCACTTTTTGCAGAAATCGAGGTTTTAATGGCTTATAACAGTTTCTCACGCCGCGAACTCGACTATCCAATTAAATTTAGGCAGAAACAAGAGCCAATTGTCTTTTTTTTTAGTTAAAATATGCGACCGGCACTGCCGGCACCTCGAGACACGCCGCGGACCGCGCCGTCGCCTGCGATTGGTCGAGCTGTCGTGACGCCGTAGTGAGGACCCGAGACGCTGCCCATATGCATCTTGCGCTGCGCGACATGTAGATCGCAGCTGTCACAGCTCTCTGCGACGTTATAAAAGCTGTTGCGGCACGCTAAAGTACCTATCTGGGTCTCGTCGTATGTATACGCACCAGATACCGCCGCAAACGATGCAGCATCGATGAAGTGAAGGCCAGCCATCAGCGTCTACTGGCATCGAATTGTGGCTCTGGCATGTATAACAGCATTTTGCAAAGCTGCATATGTTTTAATTGGCCGAAATTAGGTGTATGTGTGCGAGCGTTCAACGGCAGAGCGCTTCTAACATTACTTTCCGACTCGGAGGCAGATTCAGGCGTCCCTAACGCTCTGCCTAGTAGAAAAGTGACAAAACCCGTTGAGGCGATTGCTTGTTGCCTGGCTAGCTGCGTTCGAACCGAGTACTCGGTGTACTCTTGATTGTGGTGTAGGGTGTTTTCGATTCTCTCGAGACATGGTGAGACCGATGATTCGGAACTGCATGTTCCAGCCACATATTTTAAACATCCGCATCACTTCCCGAAATATTTACGTACAAATAAGATTCAGTTACCAGCAAAATAATGTCGTCGCTGCTGCGCTTGCCGGTATTAAAGCTTGGTCACACTTTTTTCCGTGAAGGTTTGTGCTACAGCTCCGTGTTCAGCGAAAATTACGCCCAAGGTAGCAAAGCACCACTGAAGAGCCGGCGCTGGTAAATTTGCCAGCGATGCCAAAATCGACATGTTAAATATTGTTATTATTATTTAAAACTTTATTGCCGCCGATACCTCCCCCACCCAGGTACGCAGACCCGAATAGGGAACTGGGACTCCGCGACTAGAAGCGCGCAAGGATACATTGATTCTTCGCGGCCTCAGCCGCCAGGCGGACGACTTCTCTTTGTGTCTCAAGGGTTTCGCTTTTGAGAAGGGATTCCCAAGCTGCTCGTGTCATGATTGTTGGCCACTGCCCCAGGCGAAAAGGGGCATTGCCAGATTATGTGATCTAGTGTACCTCTCTGCGCGCAGTGTTTACAGTTTTCGTGTTGTCTGTCATCTACTTTTAAATGATGCAGCCGTACCGGGTTGAGGTAATTTATTGGGGTAAGTGGAGGGTTACGGATTATTTCGTCCACCTGGGGATCTTTTACGTCGTTGACATCGCACAGCACACGACGCCTCTTCGTTTCGCCTCCATCGAAATGCAGCCGCCGAAGTCAGGTTCGAACCCGGGTACTCCGGCACAGTAGTCGGGCGTCTTACCACTGCCTCACCCCGGCGGGGTGCTGATCCACCTCCGCTGCCTCGTGCGGACAGAAGAAAGAAAGTAAAGAAAAAAAGGACAGAAAGACACACGCCGCAACAGCCGTCGTCCACCACCTAAACGGTGGCGGGTGCAATGACGGCCTACAACAAATAAAATTCGGCGTTGACCTACCGTCCCAACCCCCTAGGTCCAGGAACAGCCACCCTTCACCACCTCCTCCACACCCCGGCATCAGATGTCGTGGTGGTTGATTGTGGAGTGTTGAACTTGGATGAGGTCGAGGCGGGCGGTTGTGAGAGGCTGAGCTGGTGGGACGCAGCTGCACGGTGTGACGCACTGCCCGGACCCAGTGCGCGTCTGCTTCAAGCTCGGCAGCGCTGATAGAAATACCTTCAACTTCGTAGGCCATGTCGGTGGATTTCAAGGTTTGCGAACACCAGCGGTGGTTGTGGCGTTAAACGCAGATGTGGCACAAAACGCTGTTGCGCGCTGCGCAGGGGCTCGGTGTCGAACGCCGGGCGCTAGGCTTAGCGCGTCTGTTGCATGGCAGAGCACAAAACGTTGTCCAGAAAGTTCGGAGATGGACGGAATCGAGCACCGAAAGTGACCAACGGATTCCCTCACCTTCATGGATGCATCGGTGAAGATTCGTGTGGAAAGGTTGGGGAGAACCGGTAGAACAGGTCTAAAGTCTAGGCGCTCATGCAAAGCACGTCCATTCAGCTCCGCGTCTGGAACGCCTTCTCTTGTTGGCGAATCCCAACTACTACCGTGTACCCTGCTTCTGACTTTGATGCGTCTATGTAGTAGGACTTTGTCTTTCTCGTATTTTTCCTGGATTTATTTGGCCCGCACCTTCCGGCGCCCTTGGTGGAACAGAAGATGCATATTGCGAGATGGAGGATTCGCTATGAATGAGTTTGACCACCCGGGCGGTATAGCCTGTTTTTGAACGGGACCTTTCGGTCTATTCAGGTTAAGGTCCATAAGTATGACCTGGCCCGTGCGGGTTGCTGCTAGTCGATTAATCTGGATGGCGCATTGGGCGGCAAGGATTTCTTCGGCGAGCACCCCTAATTGCAAAAGGCGCTCTGTGAAAGTGCTTTGTGGGGCAGGCCGACTGCCTTTTTACCAGCGTTTCGTATCATGCCGTCTTTTTTCTTATAGTCTCCCTTGTTAAGGTGCGAATACGGTGTGGAATACACAATTCCGTTAATGATGAATGCTTGAACCAGGTGCAGGGTGTCTTGTTCAAGCATACCCTTGTTCTTGGTAGTAACCCTGGCTACCATACGAGCAACCTTTAGACTGTCGTTTTTCAGACGAGTGAGGGCGTTCCCATTCTTTGATGGCGTGACAGGGCGTGCCCTGTCGTCGATGTAAAGGCCCAGAATCATGATGGTATCCTTCTGTGGTATTGGGTCTCCATTCAGGTTAACTTCAAGAGTGAGTCTGCGTAGGCGGGAGCTGTGTAGTAGCAGCAACGCAGACTTTTCGGGAGAACAAGTGAGGCCGCGGTTAGCGGTGTAGGCTTGCACGATGGCACGCCACCTGGTAATGTTCTATAACCCTTACTTTTCAATATTTCTTTCATCAAACTCCCAACCCTGCTAAATAAGGTATGACATCTGTGGTACGCTTTCTACGCGGATGACATCACTATTTGAACCACGGCCTATTCCACCACGGAAATCGACGACCACCTTCAAGAGGCCGTAACCATCGTGTAAGCAGAAGTATACGTCTTCCCGTCGACTTGCGAACAAAGTGGCGTCGCGATCGCGTTGTCGAGACCGCGCATTGAGGGGCTGGGCACATTTACGACAAGACAAATATATTGCGTGAACTTGGTCCCGTCAGAGAGTGCATACTATTGTGCCCGCACCCCCCCCCCCCCTGTGCGTTCGGCAACGCCTACTACTTTACTGGCGGGTCCCAGCCGCGGTGTTGCAGTGGTTAAGATGCCCGACTACAGAGCCATCCCGATTTCCGGCCGCTGCTTTTCAATGGTTATTGTTGTTGCGACTGTAGGAAGAAGGAAAAGAAAATGGACAGGCCTGCTGCTGGCTCTGCAGCTGAACCACCTACACTGCCTCGTGCAGATAGAAGAGAAAATAGAGAAGAAAAAAGAAAACAGGGGAAGACGCACGCCGCAACAGCCGTCGTCCACCACCGAAGATTGAGGCAAAACGGAGAGGCATCTGTGTGCTATGCGACGTCAGTGCACGTCAAAGATCCCCAGGTGGTCGAAGTAAATCCGCAGCCCTCCACTAAGGCCCCTTTTTCTCTTTCCACGTTAACTCCCACCTTCCTCCCTCCTTCCTTACTGCGCAGGTCCTTTCCGACAGTGCGACAGATAATGCGCAGTTCCTTTCCTATGAACCAATTAATATTATTATTACTGGCGGATTAATTAAGGGCGTGAATTCCGCAGAAGCATTGTATGGGAAACGGCACCTCGGGACCACGCGAGCGAACTCAGAAACAGGACGGTATTTTATTAGCGTCAAGACCTCGCTTTCCGGACAACGGGGCCATTCTCGAACCACTCAATCGCTTCCATCGCATTGATCATATTGGCAAAGTATAGGTCTGGGTCGTTGAAAGAGTAATTTTTTTTAGAGCGCAGCTCTTTGGCGCCCGTTCCTGGGTTTCGCGGCGGCGTCGGTGTTGTCCCTCGTAACCAGCTCCACATTCACTCCCACCTTCCTTCCTTCCCTTACGGCGCGGTTGCTGTGTCCACAGAAAACGAGTGAGACAGATACTGCGCCTTTCCATTCATGTGAACCAATTATGAAAGGCACGCTTCACAGCTCAAGTGGACTTTCACTCTCACCTTCCTTCCTCCCCTTACGGCGCGATTCAGATGTCCACAGAAACAAGTGTGACAGATACTGCGCCTTTCCATTCGTATGAACCAACTTTGAAAGGCACGCTTCAGAGCTCAAGTGGACTTTCACTCTCACCTTCCTTTCTCCCCTTCCGGCGCGATTCAGGTGTCCACAGAAACAAGTGACCAACACTTCGCCTTTGCATTCGTGTGAAACAATTATGAAAGGCACGCTCACAGCTCAAGTGGAAGACGCGACCACAAATGGTGCACACTGCAAAGATAATTCATGAATAATGCGAGCGCCCACACCGAACTGCAGGGTAACATGTGCAGTAACCGAGAATTCACACACTCACAGAGAAAAGCATCATATTTTGATGTAGCTTGCTTATATACACCTAGTTCACCACGGTAAAACGAAAAAACTTCGCTTTTCAAAATATGTCTCGAATGGCATCGTTTCAGCATTAAGCTCTTTGGCGCCTGTTCCTGGGCTTCGCGTCGCCATCGCCATTGTCCCTCGTAACCAGTTGTCTGTAATTGTACATATTTGCTCGAATTAGTTGCCTAAATCTATAGAAAAGCTGAAACAGCTGACGAGCTGCGCTCAAATTTCACATTAGAAAGTACCGTAATCGTCGTATTTTTTTTTTTCAGTCATATCCCATGTACATCTCGTGATTGTAACCACCTTCCTGCTTAAATTTATCTGTCAATTATAACGAACTGTTTCGAAACTGTTTAGCTTACATTGTGTAATTAGGTTTGGTTTGGTTTGTGGGGTTTAACGTCCCAAAGCAACTTATGGCTATGAGAGACGCCGTAGTGGAGGGCTCCGGAAAATGACACCACCTGGGGTTCTTTAACGTGCACTGACATTGCACAGCACACGGGCGCCTTGCTTTTCGCCTCCACCGAAAAGCTGCCGCCGAGGCCGGGATTCGATCCCGCGTCCTTGAGAACAGTAGTCGAGCGCCGTAACCACTGCGCCACCCCGGCGGGGTTGTAATTAGGAGAACATTATTTTTATAACGTCTTGATTAAGTAATATTTAGTTAGCATTGTATGATAAGGAAATACTTGTTCTGTTCTATATGTTTAACTGCGTTTCTAGTTCATTATAGTATATTTTGACCCCTCCTCTCTGTAATACCTACGGCCCTGAAGGATAAATAAATAAATGAAGTTCGTCTTTCGGCCGGCTCGCAGTTAATCGGTGCCACCCCATAAGTAACGCGATAAGCAGCGAAAATCTGAATCTTCTCCTGTTATTGGCTTGAGCTGACAGGGTCTAAATGGCGGCGCAGAGATTGTTTCGCTCTCTTTAGAGCATTTCAATATCGGTCGGAATACGCCGTTCGTGGGAACAAGGGAAGAGGACCATTCTCTCTTTACGTGTGTACTTCCGCTTCGGTTGGCCCGCAACATGGTGAGTCCGTTTGTGCTCAGCATTAGTTGTGATTCGTTGTATCGCGTGAGGTCTGTGTGCGCACGCGATTTAGTTTCGCTTTTCGTGTCCTGTGTTATATTGGGTCACGTGTGCTAGCGCACACATGCTTTTTCTTATTTTGTGTTTTGTCTAGTCGTGTGATACCAGCGCCACATGGTATTTAGTGTGCTTTGCTTGCTTCTTGTATTACCGAGTACGTGGAATCCGCTCGAACAGTGGTGGACACGCCTATCTAAGCGACTACAGGCCAGTTCTAATCAGGACGTCTTCCTATGAGAGGGCCTGCCCAATCGGCAACGAGCCGAGGGATTAAGTAAACATTTTGTAGGGAGTCTAAGAGTTCTCCACTTGAGTATCTGTCTGGAAGAGCTCCGGAGGGTCAATGTATTTGTTGTTGTTGTTGTTGTTGTTGTTGTTGTTGTTGTTGTTGTTGTTGTTGTTGTTGTTGTTGTTGTTGTTGTTGTTGTTGTTGTTGTTGTTGTTGTTGTTGTTGTTGTTGTTGTTGTTGTTGTTGTTGTTGTTGTTGTTGTTGCGACTGTAGGAAGAAGGAAAAGAAAATACATGGGCCTGCCACTGGCTGTGTAGCTGAGCCACCTCCGCTGCCTGATTTATTTTATTTATTTATAGGAAGGGAAAGGCGCGGTAACTGTTTCACTTGTCTTCTGTGGACACCGCAACCACGCCGTAAGGGAAGGGAGGAAGGTGGGAGTGAAAGTGGAAGGAGAAATTGTGAGGACAGAAAAGAAAATAGAGAAGAAAGGAAAAGAGGGAGAGAGAGACGCGTGTCGCAATAGCCGTCGTTCACCACCGAAGCGGTGGCGGGTGCAATGACGGCCTACAACAGATACAAATCAGGTGGCAGGCTAGCCCCCGCCGCAAGCGGCGGTGACCTACCAGTCCCAGCCTCGTAGGGCCGGGAGAAGCCACCTTCCTCCTCCTCATGTAATTGGTATTTTGTAATTGTTATTCTAAAACTTGGTCCGTCTTCACTCTAACCATGCAAATATGATTCATTAAGTTTTTCAGATGCCAACGTCTGCGTCCTCGACGTCATCGTTCACGCGCACAATGCCAATCAAGAAGAACAATCTACTAACATTTTCTACATAAATTGAGGTTACTCTAGTTTTACTTGTGTCACGTACGTTGTGCTCTGTTTGTTTTAGCTTTATGTGAAACATTCGGTTACGCCCTCTTTTAGATCTATATTCTGCAATAACCCTCCACAACAGCTGTTGTGTACTGCGCGATGTCAGCTCGTGTAAAGAAACCCAGGTGATTGTCATTTCTGGAGCACTTCACTGCCGCACTCATCATAGCCTGAGTCCCTTTGCGATGTCAAATCATATAAGTCAAACCAAAGCAATTACTATCCACCTACGGTCTTCAGGCAGATAATTATAAATACTTGTGCAAGAGGAGAGGATTTTTCACCTGACGATCACAATGACACAGAGGTTTAACTAGTCATCAGAGTCGCCTGCGAACCTAATCAAGCACAGTATGACTATCAGCAAGAGTTCATTCGCTCGTTTAAACGGTGCCATTCTGACCAATACATACCTGTTCAGTTCATAACGCCTAAAAAGCTTCGTGACTAATTCACACAGTGAACGCTGATGACGTTGTATTTTTTTTTTTTCATTTTTTATTTTTTTTGCTCAGAAGCAATAAAATCACTCAAAAAAGCATCGTACCTCTTAAAAACTATTCACCCTTCTAGGACAGTCACTTTGACATGATAGTTAGGTGTTCGCTGTTTAACACCGATGCAAATAGAAGAAAGCGCCGGACTGCATGGCGCCTTTTTCACAACTGATTTATTGAGAAGAAAACGAAGCTTATTAAGAGCGAGAACACTGGAGCAATCAGAAAAACAAAACAAAACGAAGATCAAAAACTGCAAAAGTAGCCGATTTTTCTCTTCATCTCTTCAGTAACGAGAGCCAAAGCTTGCTGGCACAATTTCCGCACGAGGCAATAAGGAATGTTTCCATCACCTCTCTAAATGTTTACTGTGGATGCCGATACAACATCTATGTTGCTTCAAAGATGGACTGGCAATTGTTTCACTCCCAGAGGTGTTCCTTCACCCCTGAAGGTTTGTCAGTATTGGGCTCTTTGAGGCGAATGTTCAAATACCGCCCGGTTTTTTCTATGTATGTCAGTCCACATTCGCCTCAAAGAGCGCGATACTGACAAGCCTTCAGGGGTGAATGAACGCTTCCGGGAATGCAACAATTGCCAACCTATTTTTGGCGCGACACAGGTGTTGTATCGGCATCCACAGCAAAGATTTAGAGAGGTAATAGAAGCATTTCATATCGACTTGTGTGAAAATTGTGCCAGCTCTCGTTAACGAAGAGGAAAATCGGCTACCTTCGAAGTTTTTGATCTTCATTTCGTTTTCTTTTTCTTCTTCTCTAGGTTTTTCGTTCTTCGTAAGCTTCGTTTTCTTCCCAGTAAATCAATTGTGAAAAAGGCGCCAGGCCAGTCTTTTCCTTCCTTTCTATCTGTGTTAAACAGCGCACACCAAACCATCATGAACAACCTACAACTCGCCCATACTTTCCCTTCTGTTGAACTTCAACGTGAACAATTGGGTTCTTAGATTGTAGACAGGACCAACGTCTATTCTTGCCAGCTTTCTCTCCCTGTGGGTTCCATGTTTTGAACAGCAGGTTCTAACCAAAAAGCGCGTCAGAAATGCAACATATACAATTTTGCGATTAGAGGTGCTAGGCAACCGCTAAACCAACGCCAACAAAATTCAACAATGGTGGAGACAGTTACCAGGTGCTCACCTTCTGGCCTTTTTTCCACTTCGAGGTGAGCGGCTCCTTGCATCTGCCACTTTCGCATCATGTCTGTCGCCGCGTCTGTGACGAGTGTGCCCTCCCACCGAATGGACCCGCACACGTGTGCCTGGATGTCGTCGCACGGGTTGACGCTCCTGTTCAGCCGACCGAGAATTTCGGCCGCCAATCGATGACAGCTGGCAGTGCTGCATGTCCTCCTGGGCCGAACGAGCGACCCACGCCCGAAGAGCACCACCAAGCAAGTGACTAATACAAGGCTGACCAGCGCAACGCCCACCGTGACTGCCATCCACCTGGAGTTCAGCCGCTGCTTGCAGTTCTCTCTAGGGGTTCTCCCTTGGCCGCCCTGTACCGCCTGAGCCCAAAACACATTGGTTCGTGAAATATCGGCGTTCATGGCCAACACTTTGAAAAAGAAGTGGTAAACTGCTGATAAAAACAATAGGTGCTTTCCGCACTACGCACCATCCCAGGGATGCTTACGGACAATCAGGATGGCATATATGCCATCTCCAGGAAACGTATTTCCTGAAAAAGAATTTCTCTGTTGCTCTACGTGTACTGTACAATTCCAACGTCTCGATCCAACCTAGGTGGAGTTGCGGAGAATCCAAGTGCCTGCTGCGCTTACTCCTGCGGTCAAGGCATCCTGGGCATCAGACTTCTCTCCTGACATGCCTCTTCTGCTACGTTCCCGCTACGGAGGCCACTGCGTGTCTCTTTTGAAAACTTTCCCCGCTCTTCGGGCAGCACGCACGCTACACGTCGGTAGCCACGTTCATCAGCCTAGCAGACTACCAGCCGCAAGAAACTGGACACATGGACCTCAGTACCAGGCTTCATTTATACGCGTCAGAGGTCTGTATCCATATATTGAAATACCTTATTAGCATTCGTGCAATAAAATTCAAAGAGCACTGCAGAATTTGCACTGGAGAAATGCGTAAGCCTGAGCGCTGCTACTGCATATTGTATATTGCGCGCCCCTTGGTTGAGCTTTTGCAAGCAAGGCACAGATTTCCTTTCCTTGGCGCGTGTTCGTTGCAGTGTTATATAGGATTACAATTGGTTTACAGGAAAGGAAAGGCGCTATATCTGTCTCGCTTTCTCCGGCAAGTGTAAGTTTGAACGGCATGAAGCAGTGCATTTATAATCAAACTAACGGCGTGTTTTTTTTTACACCCGAATGGTGGCGACTTTTATCTTAAACAAGCAGGAGTAGATTGCAGCCTCCTGCCACCACTAATTGACAGTCCACATATGAGTGCTGTATACGTGTTATATAGTATGTGAACACATGATATACAAACTGCAATCTAGGTGCCTGACTGCGCTCGTCTCGTAGCTTCTTTCATTTCCCACACTAGCCTTACGTGTATCTATATCCACTTCAGAATGCATCCATTTTCTTTCCGCCACTCTTCGTTTACAAATTCGCCGGCTTAACTCCGTGCTCTACAAGGAGCCTGCGGGCCACTAGTAATGCTTAGGTTACGTCAGCCATCATCAAGGGTACTGTAAGCAAGGCGGATTTGGGGGTCATGCAGTGCGACATAGGTGAATATGTAGTGAAGACATCAAAATAATTAAACATTTTAATTTGTTAACGCACACCAGTTGATGAAACCATCCCTCCAAATCTCTGAATAAATCTGTTCTGGAAGCAAGCTGTTTTAAACAAGGCGAAATCCCAAAACTACAAGAAGCTAACATAAAGCGGTTCCCCTCACTTATGACAACCTTCTCGACCAGCCTTTATACCATGAACAATATTATTCGCATTGATATCCCTATGTTAACTGTTTCAAGACCACTTCAAGAAGATATGTGCCAAAGTGCCAAAGGTGGCATACAGAAGCAATATAATTCTAAGAGCTATCCCAATGCGCGCTAGGCTCTATAGGAAACCCCCGCCTAAAGTAAGGTCATGCTCTAGAACAAGATGTAAAACGTGGTAGCGTTTACATGGTAGCACCACATTTCAAAAGCAAGGCCGGCCACTTATTTTCGACATAAACACTAGGTTTCACTGCGTGTCATCTGCAGTTGTATACTACAAGCTTCCTTGTGTCATTTCTGTCAAACAATATTGTCCCGCCACGCGGCGATAGTTTTGCTAGAGGAGGCGGCGGAAGACGCATGACTGACTACGACTGGCCGAGGGCTCCACGTTCTTAAGTCAGTCGAGCAACTATGTGCAAATAAACCCAACCCATCTGCAATATTATTCGTTGGAAGTGGGGGCTAGGGACGCGGTCCTGTATCCGCTGGCTCTTCGTCACTACTGGCGTCTAGCTGCTTTGCGATCACGCCCACTAAGGAGGCTCAGGCCTAACCTGTCGCTCACCGCAGTGCTTGGCCGCACGGCCCGAACACCGCACGTCTGTATGGCGAACCCGGGAGCCACATCGAAGCTTGGCCGGTGCATTATCGACTAATCAGAAAGCGTAGCCATTGGGATGTGACTGTACAACTGAGCAATGCCTTCTTTCTTGTCGGATCATCCTGCTGTGGTTTGAAAACCATGGGGGCATCATGACTACGAGGACATTATTTGTAGATGAAATGGTCAAGTGCTTCGACCATCCATCGACCACGAAGACAGAGCCTGCCCGATTCTTGAACAATATCTCTATTTTCGCGCGAGATGTGTATACAAAACACGTCGAGGCCACCTCTTGTAGGAGATGGCAGAAGGCGTTTACAGCTTCCTCATTACCAAAAAAACCTTGCCTATGCTGCGGACGTGATGCATCCTTGTCGTGCTTCGGGACACTCAAGTTACGACGCTTGTCCCCAAAATTTGGCAGTCGCGTGGCGTCACAATATGTCAGAGCAACAACACCATTATTGAGCGCCAGACTGGATGGCCACCGTGGTTACACACCAAAAAACGGCACACGGGTAGTTTCGGGACATTTTAATCAACGTAGTAAGAACTTTAACTTAAACTATTGATTCTTCGATAATGTCAAAAATCTGAATGAGATAGAAAATACAGAGCATTTCTAATCCACGTTACCATATACAAGCAGGTAAAAATGCCACCAAAGGAAACCAGAAATATTAAATATAATCCGTCACAGATGCAATCAATATTGTCTTGCACCAGGTCAGAGACAAGAAAATTCTTGAAGAGAAAAAATCTCTTCCCCTGCTTTCACTGTATTTCATATAAACTTACTGATTTCTTAGTTTTTTTTGTTTCGCTATCTTCTTCCTTGTACAATTTTCTTTTCCACTCCATATATCCTGACATCATTTCTGAGGGTCCCTCGGCTCCTTATCTTCCTTTGCTTTTCCTTTTTCCAGTTTTTTATTTTCGTTGTTTTTTCGATAGGCAACTCATGACGGATTGTCAATGGTATTGCTTCCCATTTTTTGATTGTGTCGCTCTCTAACTCAGCGTGTCCATTTTTCTGATGATCTATACTGTCATGCTGTTCGATTGCTTTTTTTAGACTTTGTCCCCTCGACTCCTAGATGTAGCACCATTCACAGAAAGATTTGTATAATAACGGACCTGTTTCCAGATACATTTGACATGTCGGCACGTCGTATAATGTGCCTTTTGTCTGCTGCCTGTTTTTCCTAGCGTAGTTTTCTTTTTTTTTGTGTGTGTGTGTGTGTGTGTGTGTGAAAGGGGGAATGGGGGGGGGGGCATTTAGTTTAATATTTTTTGCCCGCTAACCTCAAGTGTGCAGAAACACAAGACTCACCAGGGATTGCATTCGACTAAGGAATGCCTCGTCCAAAGGTTCTTGTTCAAACGTGGTTCCGCGTCGAGCCACGTTGGCACGGTGCGAAAGCTGGCTCTTGGTCGGGGTCACCTGCTGAAGTTGCCTCTGGTGCCTGGTAGTAACAGCCGGCTTGGTGTCCTCTCTTCCGATCAGCAGAGACGCGTGGCACAGCGGGTTAGGAGGGGCACTGCCACTCTCCACGAACGGGGAAGCGACATTCGACGCTGATTGACTGTTCGATGACATCGGTGGACTGCCGCCTCTTTCAGTGAACTCCGTCGGATACTTGGTGTTGGCGTCGATGTGCTGGCGTCGCGGGAAATGAGGAGCAGTCCCGAACTTTGCGGGCGAGGACGTCTTGGAACTATGGATGGAATACTTTCGCCCCCGTTGAGTGAGGGTCTTTACCGGGGAAGCCGGTCTGGTCGCGGTGCGCTCTGGCGAGTCAGAGTGTGACATTCTTCTCCGCTGTTGCCTTCTTCTGGCCTGAGCCTGAGAAGCACGAGATGGCTGCTTGCCCTCACCTTCTCGTGCGAGCACGAGGAACATTGCACTTCTTCACTTCGCTAGGCTGCAATGGTGTTACTACTGGACTTAGAAAAGGGTTTGAGATGAGCACGGGGACCTCATGCTACACAAGGATCAGATTCAGACCCAGCCTGTGCTTGCGGGACATAAGACTACAACTAAAGCACCACATATTAGACTCGCGGTCGAAAGGCGCGAAGGTAATCCTAGGGATAGATTTCACGAAGGCATTTGATAATGTCAAACATGAGGCTATCCTGCAGGGCCTCATCAGCCTAAACATTGGAAATAGGACTTTCTGGTCCGTAAAGCAGTTCCTGTCTAACCGGACAGCTTGAATAATATTTGGTTCTTCGGCGGAATCCCCAAGCATTAAATTGAAAAGCAAGGGTACCCCGCAAGGGTCGGTGCTTCTGCCTCTCTTGTCTAATGTAGCCGCTTCTGGCGAAATTGGAACAAAAATGAGAAACGTAACTTCAGCCTGTACGCATTCAATATCACGGTGTGGACGCATCGCGGCAGTGATTCGGAAATCGAAGGTAAAGCGCAGACGGCAACTTACACAATAGTTCAATATGCAACGGAAAGCGGACTTGCCTGCTCATCATAAAAGTCCGTAATGTGCGAATGTGATCCTAAAAGCGCAGATGCAAGACGCAAAGAGATATTTGATACATAGAAAAGAAAGAGTCAAGACGTTTGCCTGGGCTAGTTTGTTCATGGCTAAACGGCGAAGGAACAGCGCGAAAACAACGATGACGAAGAACGTCCTGTGTTCGCGTGTTCCTTCGTCATCATTTTCCGGCTGTTATTTCGCCGTTAAGGGAAAGAGATTCTAATGGTAAAGCAGATAAGGCCCCTCGGCCTGACTCTGAAGACTCACGGCTGCAATGGTGAAGCTATCAAACAGATGGAGGGCCATGCAGTGCAGACGCTAAGTCTCATCAAAAAGGTAACAAATAAAGGACAAGGACTGAACGAAAATGACTTGATGAGGCTAGGGCACGCCTTTATATTGTCACGAGTGAAAATAGACAGACAACAACGGCCCGTTGCTGTTGTTATTTTCCTCTTAAAACTTGGTACGTATTCATCATGGTGTATTGGCCAAGGTGTGGTGTAAATGTAGGTAGGCGTAACTGTGTAGGTGTAGTTTTTAGGCAACCTGCGGTCACAAACGCACTTCAGTGCCCTCGTATTTCCGCGAGGAAGCCGCACCAACGGTAAGAATCGATGCCACTCGAGAGAGTTCCCACAACACAAGTAGTAATACCCCCTCTTCAAGAGGAGATTCGTCCTTATTCTAGAAAGATAAAAGAAAAAATAGAGTGGCCGAGGAAGAGACAATGTACAAGGTATCAATTGAGCGGCACGCACGAACACTGCACTTAACGGGAATGATAAGGTTTCAGTCTGCTGAGATGCACATTATCAGACTGAAGAGCATGACGCGAAGAACGAACAATCCCTTCAGGAAGGACTTCGTAATCCATGGCACTAACCCGGCAAATCACCCTAGAGGGGCCAAAAAAGGGACGCAAGAGTTTTTTGGAGGGACCTCACACCAGATTGGGATTCGACGTCCCGGTGACAGAGGTTGTACCTTTGGGCAAGACGGCTGACGAATGCGAAGCCAGGCCAGCCGGTGGGCTTCTTAGGCAAGCTGGGCGAATTCTTCGGCGGCGCGACGGAGGCGTGTTCTCCATCCGGGAGGCGCGTCGCATCTAACATGGTCGTCACTTCACGGCCTTGCATAAGACGTAAAGGCATGTAGCCGGTTGTTTCTTGCACTGCGGTGTTATACACAAATGTGATGCACAGCAGAACAGCATGCCAGTTCTAGTGGTCGACGTGTACGTCTGATGGCTAAATTGCCTGTGCCGGAACTTGGAATACGGGTTGCGCGGGCATCCGGGAACCACCGACCTCTCCACAATTTTGCCTGCTCGTGTCGCCTTTTGTCCGAAAACCGGGTACGAAGAAGAGTCCTTGAACGACACGCTGGAGTGCGGGGACGACGTGTTAATGACGGCTACACGTGGGTTGTTTCGAGGTTGGCGAGAGTTCCGGGAACGGGAAGAAAGGACCCGAGGTGACAAAGAAAGCAGCAGAAGGACGGTGGGGCAGACAGCAACGAGAGACGCGCTAGAGCCGGTCTACCCAGCCTCGTCTCTAGAGGGACGACTGCCTGAAAATACGAAGATGGCTCGCTAGTCCTGGCGGCGCGTATATTAGAAATATTTAGCATACCGTTATCAGCGATCCGCCACCGTGACCCTCTACCGCTCGTGGGCGGAGCACGCAAGCTGATTGGTCTCCAGGTCTGTGTACCGGATGGATGGATGGAATATAGGAGCGTCCCCTTTGAAACGGGGTGGTAGCAGTAGCTATCATGCTACCGACATCCAGAATTTGGCGCCATCTATCGGCGTCAAAAGAATCTGAGCATGCGCAGTTGAACGCGCGGTGGCCGATCACGGTAACGGATCGCGGATCACGGTTTAGCTAAACCTCTCTTGACTCGCTTTGTAAACCGTCACCATCAGCGCTGCCTGCAGCTATGGCCATCCTCTCCCACCTCAAGCATCGCATCACCGCAGTCATCCAGACGCAGCCTCAAGACCGTCGGGTGAGCGGGGCCATCCATGCCTGATTAAATCTGTTACTGGCCCCATTTCGTTTGTGATGCCTGCTCTCCGCCCCGAAAAGAGCCCTATAACCAGAACATCACAATGGTGGCAGCGGTATTTTCGGGTCTGGCATTGCTCTTAATCAGATCCCTTTGCCACGGAGAATAAATAGGAAGGATACACGAAATCCGGCCAACTGGCTAGACTGACATTGAAATGAACGCGAAACCTGAATATTCATGGCACTACGTCAAGTGTACTAGCGTTTAGCCATTTGATTCCTATGTTTGATAGGACGGGACCTGTTCGCAAATTTCTGTATAGACGATTTTATGGAAAGGTGAAGGGCGCTGCCATATTGGTGCGCTGGGCTGCTCCCGTAGCACACGAAAGAGTTGACGACACCCCCCTTCTCAGTCAAACCGTTTCTCCGAGGGTCGTAAAATGGTCTATACCGTAGAGCAAGTTGTCAGCATCACTTCATGCGCCGATAGTCATGTGCTGCGTCTCTGTAAGTATAAGATGGTAGGCGCTGCCAAAGATTTTGTGTGGCATGATCCAGCGGCCAGGGAGGCGACAACATTTTCCATGTTCAAAGAGGTTATGATCGCGATGTTTGACACTGAGCCGTTGAAATTGCTAATGCAGCAGTTGATTAGTGCCCGAAAGATGCCTAGCGAAGACGTCCGATCCTTCGCAACGCGAGTGCAGAAGCTAGCGCAGGCAACAATGGGCTATGAACTTAACGCAAAGGACGAGAAACGCAAAATCAAGAAAGAATTGCTACAGGATCAATTGAGATCGCAGTTTGTGGATGGGCTGACGGACAGTGTGCGGCGGTGTGTCATGTCACGTGATCCGTCGCCTTTTGACAATGCGGTCGCCTGCGCTGTCAACGAGGAAGCGAACGAACTCCTTAGCGGCAGCATGTCTGAGATACGAGTCGTCGACAGGGAAGAAAGCTTCAACTTCAAAGCTATGACTTTGAAAAAGAGCATAGAGGGGGAAAAGTGCACGCAAATGTGGACTCCTTGAGTCGGGTGCACTCGGAACCAGTCTCTAAAGTAAGGACCAAAGCTTTTATTCCAGTTATTCATGAAGAAAAGCTGAAACATGAGCAGCAGAAGGACGCGAAATTTCAAGAATTGGGAGATAAACTAGCTGACAACCCGGAGTCTTCCAGGGGGTACGTATTGAGCGCATCTGGCTTGCTCTTAAAGGTGTGCCCGTACCCGAGCAAGGGCCAGGCACGGCTACCAGAGAAAGATACATTGTATCGCGCAGCCTGGTTAAAGATGTATTAGGTGCATACCATGACGCACCATACTCCGGTCATTTCGGGGTCAAGCAAATGCGACAAAAAATTTTAGTAATTCTCACCAGAAATGAGAAAGTCGATTACTGGATTACTGAGTACTGCGCTCAGTGCGAATCCCGCCAGTTACAAAAAACATCGAAAAAATGGAAACGCGCTCTGCTTCAGGAGTTTGGAGAGTTCAGCCACCTTTTGAGAAAACGGCCATGGATGTTATCGGACCCTTACCGACGACAAGTAATAAGAACAAGTACGTGAGAGTGTTCACCGATCATCTGTCCAAATTCGCGGAAGCTATTCCAATGATTGACCAGAAGGCGCCAACAGCGGCGAGAAGTTTTGTTGAGAGAGACGTTTTGCGCCACGGTGTGCCGATACAGCTGCTTACTGACCAAAGGAGCAATTTCGCTTCCAAGATTATGACAGAAGTGTGTCAGATTAAAAGGTCAAAAAGTTGAAGACAACAGCATACCATCCAGAATTTGATGGGGCAGTAGAGCGGCTGAACCAGACTCTAAAGCAGCTGCTCTCACATGTTATGGCACGCGATCAGAGAGACTGGGATTTATAGATCCCGTATGTAATTTTCGCATACAACACCGCCGTCCCCATGACAGTACTCATGAGACGTTTTTTTTTTCCTAATGTATGGGCGAGACCCAGACATGCCGCAAGAGGCATTTGAGGAGTGTGGAAATCCCAAGTACTCCTTCATGGCGATTATTGGGCAGAGCTGGCGTTGCGACTGCAGCTATCTCACGAGATGGCGAAAAAAGCTTTGTCTTCTGCCTCCACGGTCCTAAAAGCAAGACATTCAGGCCGCGGAAGCAGAGTTCATGGCAGGAGATCGGGTCTCGCTCAAAGTTGAGCACAGTCAAAGGGGGCTGTCACATAAACTGGCTCCAAACTGGAAAGGCCCCTACCGCGTCGTGGAAAAAATAGGCCTCGTAATATTTTGTGTTCGGAAATGTGAAGGGAGGCACCTAACTTTCACAGTGCATGCGAACAGACTGAAGCGCTACCAAGAAAGGGCCCCTCAAAGTGATGCAGATCAGGACAGAAAGCTTGCACACAGAGCGCACCGGCTCAGAACAGTTATAATGACTTAATCCCATCTGCGCCAACAAGCTCTATAGATTCCGAAATTGTTCACGACATTCTGACATAAGCTCAACATTTACCACCGCAAAATGCTGAGGACGGTGATATTCAACCCAGCAGCACTACCGAGAATGACGTCGCAGGGTCGCAGGCCCTGGAAGAGAACAGGGACGAAAATTCCGAACTGTCGACAGAGCCAGATCGTGAGCTGATTTTGCATCCCAATGTGGGATATGTACTATCCTGCGTGTTAATTGATAACGCTGTGAGCCTGCTAGTAAGTTTCATCCATGTACAATACATAGCATGACACTCTTTTCTGAACACTGTTCAGATATCTAAGCTTTATTCTGGTACTCTTGTGTTTAGTTTCACTTGTGAATATTATGAACTGTATATCAACCTGCATGATATCATTTTCAGATCTCTTTTATAATGTGTATCCGTTGCCATGCCTTGCTAAAGGAAAGAAAGCGTACACACATTTTTTTGTTCATTGTAAAATAATCGCTAGTCGAGCCAGTTGATTCTCAAAAGATGTTAGGGAGCTGGATGACCTCGCTGTTGTGTGTGAAATGCGGACTTCTGGTATGGACGGTAATACGGTGGAACTCATCTCTGATGTGCAATCGTGGCAATGTGCATACAGCTCAGGATCAACGACGTATGGGTACAAGAATTAATGTGGCAGTGCACAAACTTCGAAAAAAATCTTTTTTTTTTAGCGAATGTGCTGGCTAAATTGCCTCTGCCAGAACTTGGGATACGGGTTGCGCGGTGATCCGGGAACCACCGACCTCTCCCCAATTTTGCCTGCTCGTGTCACCTTTTGTCCGAAAACTGGATACGAAGAAGGGTCGCTGAACAGCACGCTAGAATGCGGGGACGACGTGGTAATGACGGCTAAACGTGCGCTGTTGGGAGGATGGCGAGGGTTCCAGGAACGGGAAGAAAGGATCCGAGGTGGCAAGGAAAGCAGCAGAAGGACAGTGGAGCAGAGAGGAACGAGAGACGCGCTAGAGCCATTTTACCATTGTAATCGTCCTCTGGAACTGAGAAAAAAAAACTTAAAAAAGGAGAGTGAGCCCAAACTAGCAAAAGCTTCGCCAGGCTTAAAACCAATTAAAGATAAATAAAAGGGAGCAGAAGCTCGAGATAAAAAAAAACTTTTTTTAAAAAGCGAAAGAAGGTATTAAAAAAAATGAGATTCATTTCGCAATGTGGTCCACGCTGGCTTAAGAAGAATAAAAAGAAAAAACCAGAAGGTAGCGTCCAGACCTGCAAATGAAACAAAAACAGGAACCAGAACCAGAAAAGAAGAGAACAGCATTCAAAACAACAGTCATACAAAATGACAAATAACGCACGGAGAGAGAGGAAGATGCACAAAACCCAAAACATAAGAAAAAAGGGAGACTGAGGAAGAATAGTAAACAGGACAGTCCCCAACAAAGAAATAAAAATCGGGTGAACAATAGAGAATTGCAGTCTCCTACGGCATTGTAATCGTTGGTCCACAAGTTCACAAAGAGAGAAAAAAATACTAAATTAAGCGCCGGAAGAATCAAACAAAAAAAAAAATGAGAAAGTGCCGAAACCACAGACAAGAGGGACGGGATGAGAAAGAATTGTAAAACCTAGACAAAACATTAAGAGAAAAAAGAACTATTAGATCTAGTCTGATGCGAAAGGCGTGTATTTGAATTATTGCAGTTTGTAGCAAAATACAGTTTTTGCCGTGGGACTGAGGCTAAAGGTGACGTACAAGCCACCTGATTGGGCCTTCGGCACCACAATTGACATGTGCAACACAACGCAGAGGCACAGAGCAGCACGAAATAGTCAGTCATATGTCAGAATGTAATACAAACACAAATCAGGAGTAAAACACAAAAAATGCAATCTTTAACATATATCAAGGTAACAGTGTCAACAGTAATTGGTATTACACAACGAAAATAGGAAACAAATAGTCACGTATGTTCGAAAACGTACATCTTAATTTTTTTTAATGTTATCAAGGAAGATGATTGTTCAAGTAGATAAAATATGTCAGGATAACAGTTCAAGGGGCTAGGGATTTGCCAGTGAATTAACTGCATTCCATACCCGGTCCTTATGCGAAGTTTTATAAAGTTCACACTTCTAAAGACGTAATGTGGATCTGCGTTGATAAACGTACTTAAAAACGCATTACTGTCAGTTTTGTATTGTCGGTATATAAATTCGGATAGTCGTTGTTTATAGAGGGCTGTAATACCTAATATATTGACTTGTTTAAGGTATGAAGACGCAGAATCATATCTAGACAGATTGTAAATAAACCGAAAGCATTTAATTCTTTTGCAAAATATAAACCTTTTTCATGTTGGTCTTCGTACCCACTCCCCATACGAACAGGCAGTACTGAACACGAGACTGGACCGTGGAAAAATATAGTTGCTTCCACAAGTGCATTGGCAGAAGCGGGCGAAATTTATTCAGTATACCTATGTATCGGGCTGTTTTTCTGGATACAAAGTCTACATGATAAGAAGACCCAGCGGAGATTTTCATAAAATAGAACACCTAAATACTTATGCACTGAATCACGTTCTAAGGAGATAGATTGGAACGAAAGTGTGATATTTTTATTTATTGGTTCATTGACAGCTGAAAAAATTATATATTTCGTTTCATTAACATTTAACATCAGCTGGTTTGCACAAAGCCATCTCGACAGATCTGCAAGCCATTTGTTAGCTGCAGACACTAGAGAGGGTAAGCTTGGCGAGGAAAAAAAGGCGCTCGTGTCATCGGTATAGAGCAAGATATTGGAAGTTCCATGGATAGCAATGATATTATATATATATATATATATATATATATATATATATATATATATATATATATATATATATATATAAGAAATAATAAAAGGCCTAGGATGGAACCTTGAGGAACACCGTATTTTATGAATTCAGGATTCGAGGCAAAACCCTTTATAACGACAAACTGAGAACGGTTTGACAAGTAGCTTCGGAGCAGGTAAGTGCGACGCCTCTTATTCCGTAGTGTGGCAGTTTTTCAAAAAGTACTTCATGCTTAATTGAGTCGAAAGTTTTGTTGAAATCCATAAAAATTTTAATAGTACACAACTGCATGTCTATATTATGTGCTATCTTATCTTTAATGAATAATAGAGCAGATTCAGTTGACTTACCTCTCTGAAAGCCATACTGGTCTGCCGAGAGCAAGGCATTTTCAGTCAAGTACTTAGCCTTAGATTATTTACTTTTTCTACTATCTTGGAAAATAGTGGGGGGATTGATATCGGGAAGGCATCTTCAGTCAAGTACTTAGTAAGCCTTAGATTAATTACTTTTTCTACTATCTTGGAAAACAGTGGGAAGACTGATATTGGGCGATAGTTACCGATACAATCGATGGCACCCCCTTTGTGTACAACTATGACTTTAGCAATTTTCATTTTATCTGGAAATATTTCTGTAGATAACACCTGATTAGTTAAGTGGCACAACACTTCAGATAGAATATCAGAAACCGCTTTGATTGGTGCCGCCATAATACCATCGAAACCACATGAGCGGTTATTTTTAACGTTATTAACTAGGTGAGCTATTTCGGTTTCTGTGACTGGATAAAGAAACATGGACTTAGTCAGGTTACACTGAATATATTTATCGAAGTCATAAGCACCAGAAGTAGTAAAAGATACAAAAGTTAGAAAATGTCTATTGAACATATTACTGAAAGCCACACCACCGTACATTTGGTTATCAATCTTTAATTCAGCAAATCAAATTGTGTGGTGTTTACCAAGTAAGCTTTTTACAATGTGCCATGTCTTTTGAGGATCATAGTAAATAGCAAATTTGTTGGCATTGTAGTGTACACGTGCTTTCTTTATATCATTACCTAACTTGTTATGGATCTTTTTATATTTCTGAAATTATAATTTCTCTCTGGATGATAGGAACTTTTGGAAAAGAGCATTTCGCGCTTTTATTCCTATCACTAAGTCGCGTCTAACCCAAGGTTTCCTAGTCATTTTGCTCTTTTTTATTGTGACGGTAGTGAATGCAATTTTATACAATTATTTTTCCGAGGAATCGTTCGTATAAGCCATTGGGGTTTAGGACTGACAAAGTTCGTGCCAGTCAACAGCGGCTACAAGAGATCGGAATTGTCCAATGTTGACATTTGTTATCATTCGTGTAGTGTGTGTTCTGTCTCTGCAACGAAAATCTTTAGACCACCCTCTAGGTATAAAGCAGAAAAGGGACAAATGATCACTGACGTCGCTAGCAAGGACACCAGACATCGTGTTGTCGGGAACGCAACTTAATAAACAAAGGTCTGTTAACGATTCAGTATTATCAGTGACGCGGGTAGGCGTATTGATAACAGTGCAGAAGCCACAAGAAGACAAAATGTCTACGAAAGTGTTAGATACATGGGAGCGTCGAAGCATATTGATATTAAAATCACCCATAATGATAATAGGAAGTCCTAATACTGAGACTTTGTCTAACATAAATTCAAGAATCCGAAAGAATTCTTCGCTAGAGCTTGACGGTGGTCTGTAAATAACGCCATACATGAATGCCCTGGTTTTGACAAAAAAGCGATTCAATATGTTCTGGTTCAAAACAGTATAGTCAGATACGACTTCATAGGAAAGGCTTTGCTTAATGTATACTGCAACACCACCGCCTATTTTATCTTTTCTGCATTAAACTTCACATTCATAACCTTGAAAATATACTATATCATCAGAATTCCTAAACAGGTTTCTGAAAAGCCCAAAACTTCAAACTCGTGCTCTAAATAAGACAAAAAACTGCTATCTTCTTCATCCTTGTTACGCGAACTCTGCGCATTCAGGTGTTAAGAGGAAAAGTACTTCGCCTGCTGATTGTTTAATAAAAGAATGCTACGAAAAGATTATATGTTATGATAAATACAACCAGATTCGTGACCTGCCATTCTTGTGAAGAACGGGCCGCAGCAGAAAATGTTTGCCCCTTATCATTACAGTTTTTCCAGATCATGCTCGTCGTAGATCCTAAGAACATTATCGCCTTCTGCCTTTCAAGCTAAGATGCGCCCGTCTTTCTGCCACACAAATGCATAGTTAAGCTCGGTTCCCTTCGAGCGGGCTGGCCAGAGTAACCGTTTGTTTTCCGGAGTTAAGCTGTCAAGAGACTTCACGTCTGAGTCTTTTTCTCTGATACTTGACGAAATCTAGCAATGATGACTGGTTTTTTATCAGACTTTGGTGGCAAGCGATGCAGAGCTTCAAGATCCGAGTCTTTTAGCGTTGGCAGTTGTAGCAAAGCCGCTAAGCTATTCATTTGCTCAAGAAGGTTTTCATGCTGTGCTTGAACAACACCATGCACTTCCATGTTCAGTCTGCGGTTGTATTTCTCCAGTTCATTCATCTCAAGCCTTATTTGTCCGGTCACAGGGGATTTTCCAGTTTCAATGACGTCCGTCACTAAACCAGACTATATATTAACCGCAAAATTCACGGGTAAGAGAAACGATGGAGGAAAATGCATTAACAAAAACTACTGCAATACTATACCAGACTCGTGTGACAACCGCAACAGAAAAGGCAAAAAGTATCATATCACAGGGAATAAGAAAAAAATAACTCCACTCATTTCATAGCAGTATGCATGCTGCCCATACGGACCTGGCTCTGTAGGCAAGAGTGATTGCAGTCACGGGCACATCCAGGAAAACTGAAAGGCATGCCTTAAGCACTCTGTTTAACACAGGAGCACGAAGCCCTCCCCAGTGCAGAGCGTGGTAGGGGGTCTTCAGGACCCTCCGACGAGACCCTCGCCCCCACCACCGTCAGGCTCAAGCACAGGATCAGCAGGTCGTCCGCTGGTGCTTGTAAAAACCAAGATGGAGAGTTGGCGGCATCGAAGGACACGCCACGACGAAATACCAATGGACACGTAGAAACGTGATCCAGTAGGCATAAGTGACCTGTGCACTACAGCCATAGGCGCCTCCATGCAGGCACGTGGGCGTGTCCGAATCATACAGGCTGAAAGGAAGAGCAATCTTCCTCCTCTGTACACAGCGTGGTTGGGGGTCGGCAGGATACTCCGAGGAGTCCCTCATCCTCAGACTCAAGTGCAGGATCTAACGGAAATCCAGTGGCGCATGTAAAGGCAAGGATGGACTGTTGCCAGAAGCAGCGTGCACGCCACAACAGAAAACAGGTCAAAAATGCACCCAAGTAATAAGGCAGTCAGAAAAAGAAAGAGAAAAATAAAGGATACCTGAGAAGAAAAACAATGGATTCAAGGAAAATATTAGAGAGAAAAGAAAAGGAAATCAACTCTAAATGATTACGTACATAATTGGAACGCATGTATCGAATATATATATATATATATATATATATATATATATATATATATATATATATATATATATATATATATATATATATATATATATATATATATATATATATATATATATAGTGTGAGGGTTAAGTCCATAATCAACTGCAGAATTAAAGGCTACAAGTTACACTTCATACACACTGGAAGGTGGCTCCAAAAAAGGCGATGAACAAATGATATGTTTTCGGTTGAGTGAAGCACTAAAAAAAATTGCGCCCGCGGAGTGAAGTGTGAACGACCCATCTGTATAGATATGCAGTGAGCGTTGAGAAGAACAAAACACGGCTTCCTGATAGGTGAATTTAATAAAATGAAATTTAAACTTCATTGAGGGATGATCACTGCAGTCCAGGAATTGAACAATGGCTGTATTTCAGAAGGATTGTATGTAACGTTGCCATATACTATAGATTGCCGAAGTGTAAAAAGCTAGACCTCGACTTGACCGGCAATATAGAGCCGGTCAACCCATCCTCGTCTCTCGAAGGACGACTGCCTGAAAATGCGAATACGGCTCGTTAGTCCTGGCGGCGCGTATATTGAGTTCGCCGAGTAAACCGTCACCGGCAGCGCTGCCGGCAGCTATGGCCATCATCTCTCATCTCAAGCACTGAATCACCGCAGCGGCGTCCAGACGCAGCCTCAAGACCGTCGGGTGAGCGGGGGCATCCAGCTCTTATTACATCTGTTACTGGCCTTATTTCGTGTGTGATTCCTGCTCTCAGCCCCCAAAACAGCCCTGTAACTGAGACATTACATCCGTACATGGAGACCTCATCAGTTAGCGTTTCGTCTAGGGTTGATAGGCGGTAGTTCTTCGGTGAGCTGTGCAACTGAGCCGCCTTACTTCCTGCACTTGCTGCGCATTAAATGCAGTTCCGCGGACTGTTACAATAGCTGGAGCGCCATGGCAAAGAAAGATGTTTTCTACAAAATAAAGAACTGAGGGATTTCAGCAGCAGTACTACGCCAATCGGTGGCAACAACCTACCTGTGCGCCTGAGGTGAGGTAGGAAAATGCCCTGATAATTCGATACAATTTGGTGAAACGAAGCTTTCTGCGGATACACAATTTGGAGCTAACTGGTAGGCTTCAGAGGAAGTGTCTTCCGGCGCTGACAGTTACGGCAGAATTTCACATACTATCTCACTATGGTTACAAGTTTGGGCCAGTAATATTTCCGTCGAATTAGTGCCAATGCACGACTGGAGCTAAGATGCCCAGACGATGGTTCATCGTGACAGGTGCGCAGAAGTGCGGCGCGAAAAGAGACAGGGAGGACTAATAGATAGATAGGCTGAAAGGTTGCGTAGCTGAGTTCGTACAAGACGTCGTTGAGTACGGCAAACGAAATCAGCCCACGCGTGAAACAGCGACGTGGTCTTGACGTGAGGCCTTCAAGGTAATCAATGAGCGGGCAACGCTTAGAGTCATAATGCTGCATTTCAGCAAGCGTTGACGTGACTGCTACAAGGAAAGTGCAATCATCCAGGTCAGCGTCAGTCAAGCCGGGTGGTTGTGGGACGCCTAAGAGACAGCGTTGTTGCGTTTTTGGCCAGGCTTGTATACCACAGTAACGTCTAACTCTTGGAGCCACAATCTCCACCGGGCAAGGCGTCCAGCAGAGTTATTTAGATTCGCCAACCAGCTCAAGGAATGATAGCTACTGACGACCCTGGACGGTCGTCCTTAAGGTACCATCTGAATTTAGCGAGCGCCTACACCAATGTGGCACATTCCCTTTTCGTGGTAGAATAGTTCTTTTAGAAACAAGACAGTATGCGGCTGGCATAGGCGGTGATGCTCAAATTGCTGTCCTGCCCCTGTACTAGTACGGCACCAAGTTCAACGTTGCTCGCGCCTGTGTGGACTTCCGTGGCAGCGTTCTCGTCGAAGTGGCCGAGAATACCGTAGCAGTCTGGGCGTGTTGGTTATTCGAGGACAAAATGAAGACACATAGAACACACAAGCGCTGAGTGTCCTATGTGTCTCCATTTTATTCTTGTCCTTCTTTGTGCTATATTTTCCATCGTGGGCTAGAAATTTAAGCCCGTCGAAAGCAAAGCGACACTCCGCTTTAAGGGACAAGCCAGCAGAAAGGGTGGCACTGAAGATGACATGAAGGTCGCTCAGGTGCTAAACATATCGGAAAAAACACTACATAATCTAAGTGGACGAGGCAAGTTTGCCACTTGAGGCCGGAGACTACAGTATCCACAATTCGTTGGAATAGGTAGGTGCAAGGGGGCAACCGTATGGAAGCACCCTAAACACATGTAAGCCATCTGGGGTTATAAAGGCGTTTTTTTCATGATTGCGTTCCTCGACCTCGATTTGCCAATAACCGCTTCTGAAATTTATGAAAGAATACCGTATATGGCGACAACAATCCAAGGAATCGTTAATTCGGTGCAGGGGGTCATTGTCTTGACTACGCTGGTTGCTTCAGTCTGGGACAAAGATCTACCCCTCACCCCCAACAATTGTCACGGGTGAAAACAGAGAAGCAGCAATGGCCGGTTAGGCAGCCTGCGGTCACAAACGCACTTCAGTATCCTTGACTCTCCACGAGCGAACCACATCAATGGCAAGAACCGATGCCACTCACACAGTTCCCTGTGACATATTCAGTAGGATCGTATACGCTACGCCATATCTGGACCTGAAGATGGCCGAGAAAGACAAGATGTGTTAATACCTACATTCCTAAAATGAGCGCTAGGACTGCCTGGGCGTACGCCCACTGAGAGAAGCTTGCGCTCGGTGTGCACAACATCTGCTCAGAAATGGCAGAAGTGGTGCGCATATGCTCAGATACAGAGGCTCAGGGGCACACAAACAAGCCACGCGTTACTCGACAGAGTTGGGCTGGAATATAGCGGCGGCTCCCCACTGCAGCGCCAGGAAGAAGTTGGTAATGCCACCTCTCCCAAGTAACGTGCGCCCTGAACATAATGAAGCTATAGGAGAGAAAAGAGAGCGGAGGACATTGATGATGCTACAACATGCGATCCAATCTAGCGGCGTACGCAGACGCGGCGTGCGGATAGCCCTTAAGGTAGTCGACGTTACTGTGGGCGAACAAAAAGAAGTCAAACCTATAGAAGGGCCCAGGAGGCAGAAGATGTTGCAATAGTGCTGCCTTGCGTGAGCACGGAAGCGACATTCATAATTGGAGGTAACAAAATTGCCATCATAACTTTCGGTAAAGGCATAATCTCGCCGCTGCAGGCGCAGATTTCAAAACCAGCAGAGCACTGCGAGAGCAATCAAGCTAATCTGGACGCCAGTATATGCCCCCGCTCCTGCTAATGAGGAGGCACACGAACACGGACTAGCCTGAGGTATTTACCGCCGGACTGGTTCAGAACCCCTCGACCAAGGGAGCAGAGAGTGCATGGAAAACTTTGGAGATTGCACAAAACTACCGACTTGAGTACAGGCTGGTGCCACAGCCAGACTTGTCGATAGGTAATAAATAGGTAATAGCCAGGAGGTGACTGCAAACCTATGCATATTCACATCCAGTTATCCTGAACGCAATGTTTCCGGAAATAAGATCGGATCACTGTTACCACTACGATGTGATGGGGGTTCCTCCAAATAAAATTTAGTAGCGCTTGCGTGCGGGATAGTTGGTTAGATGACTCTGAACACCTCTGGCGCTGCATAGTTACACACAAACACAACACACACACAAGAGAATAAGGCAAGACGTTCACACTGAGGATGCGCTCACTACCAACTGGCTGTTATTTGTGATACGAAAAAGAAGAAAGCAATCAATTCAATTCAATTTTATTATATCCGTTTAGTACATTCCAGCTTATACATACAGAAGGAGGTCCCAGAGTCAGTGGCTGTATCGGGACCTCCGATAAATGACAGATAAAGATCAATATACAAGACAGCAATAATTCACAGTAACTTAAATTGAACGTAGACAATAAATAAGTGGATAATAAAAATAACATTATTTTGCAACAAAAAAACACACTGAGCAAGCAAATTAAACACCAAATCAAACAGTAATAAAATATATGCATAAAAAGGCATGACTGTACAGACTTTGAACATGTCAAACCACATAAAAATACATACCACGCAATGGTGATAACATGGTCATTATTCAGTATCAGTTTTCTGTTGTTAAAAAGAACTGTTTAACATCGGATGCAAATCTGTTTTTGTTAAGGGATTTGACGATGGATGGTAACGCGTTCCAGACCATGATAGCAGAAAAATGAAAAGTTTGTTTCCCATAATTTGTTCGTACTCTAGGAAGTAATAAATTTTTGTTTCTTGCGAATCGCGTTTTGCTATCATTTATTAGTGAAATTTGTGGGATAAGTGATACTGGAAGTTCGTCGTTTATTAACTTGTAGAAGAATGTGCATAGGTTGTATTTAACGAGTTCAGCGACTGTCAGAATTCCATGATTACGAAGTAAATGCTTAGCGCTAGATTCATTGAAGGTGTAAGTGATTATTCTAAGTGCCCGATTTTTAATTGTTTGTAGAGAAATTAAATGCGTGTTATAAGTGTTTCCCCAGGCTACAATGGCATAGGTGATTTGAGAATGTGTGAATACATAATACAAAGACATCAGTGTAGAATGTGAAAAGAAGGCTCGTGCTCTGATTAGTATGCGTATGCCATATGCTAGTTTAGTTTTGACGTGGGCAATATGCAGATGAAATTTTAAATGTGAATCTAACTTCACGCCCAAGTAGATGCCGTAATCGCTTGGTGTAATTATATGCTGGCCAATTCGAATACACGGTGGGGATGCAATAGTTATCTGGCTTGAGGTGAATAAAAGGAAGGAAGTTTTTGAAGGATTAATAAGAAGCATATTAAGTTCACACCAGTTTGAAATATGAGCAAGGTCCTTGTTAAGATTACTAACTACAGTCGATACAAATTTGTCTGAAGTGAAAATTGTGGTACCATCGGCATATAAGACGCATTTTGAAGAAGTGAAGCGGTTAGGCAGGTCATTAATATAGACAAGAAAAAAAAAGTGGGCCTAGTATTGAGCCTTGTGGTACGCCTATATTAGTAGTTTTTTTATCGGAATAAATGCCTGAAATACTAACTAGCTGGCTGCGGTCTTTTAAGAAATTTTTAATCAGTTGCAATGGTGGGCCTGTTATTCCTACCGCTTCTAGTTTCATGAAAAGAGTTGAGTGGTTAATGGAATCGAATGCTTTAGTGAGGTCTATAAATAATGCGCCAGCGCAGTTTCCTGCGTCTATTTCCTTTTTACGTTTATCTGTTAAATATAAAATTGCTAGGTCAGTAGAGTAGCCTGGGCGAAATCCATACTGAAAAGAAGAAAGGACATTAAATTTATCGAAATATTTGGTCAAGCGTTTTTCAATTAACTTTTCAATTATTTTGCTGAAAAAGGGGAGTACACAGATTGGTCTTAATTTGTTATCAAGGAGCGGTCACCTTTCTTAAACACCGGAGTGATTCTGCCGTGCTTTAGTTCGTGAGGAAAGATTCCGGTTTTAAACATGCTATTGATGATATTGTGAGCCTTCTGTGGACCTTCTTTCATTTGTACATGCCATCATCCTCGTCTTTCATTTGTACATACCATCATCATCGTCCCGCGGCGCCGGCTCCGGCGCGTGCCTGGGTTGGTGATCGGATTAAAAACGCTAGACAAGGCTTCGCTGCCTTTGCCGCCACGACCTCGCCGTCTTGACCTAGCCTTCTTCCACAAGTGGTGGAGGTGAGAATTGGTCCCCTTGCTGTTTTATGCCCTGCCTCTCGCTGGAGCTACGTTCCGGTCGCTGTTTACTGCCTGCCACCATCGTTATGTCTACCGAGAGCACCCACGAATCGGCAGGACCCTCTACCTCGGCTGCACCACCCCCTCCGACTGTGCCCACACGACAACGCGACTCGCCGCTGTTCGCTGGTCGTCGCGACGAAGACGTCGATGACTGGCTGGACACCTATGAACGCTGCAGTAACTGCAACCGGTGGGACGATGCTCTAAAATTTCTGAATGTTTCTTTCTACCTCATTGAGGTCGCCAGAACCTGGTTTATTAACCGCGAACCTCACACCACTAACTGGACAACATTCAAGCAGCAGTTCCGCCAATATTTCGCCGACCCAGCAGTTCGGACTGAGGTCGCGAAGAACAAGCTCGCCTCTCGCCTCCAAGGTCCCGATGAGTCGTACGCGTCTTACATAAAGGCCATACTTGCACTCTGCCGGCGTGTTAGTCCCACCATGCCGGAACCTGAACGCGTACACCACATCTTAAAAGGAATTAATTCTGTGGCTTATAATACCCTGATTGCCCAGAATCCTTCTACTGTTGACGCCATTATTGCGACCTGCCAACGCATCGACCAGCTGCAGTCCTCCCGATTGCAGCCCGGCATTGCTACTGGCCCGACCTATGCTGACCTGGATCTACGGGCACTGATTCGAGCCGTCATCCGGGAGGAGCTCCAAGCCCTCAAGCCTGTCTGTCGACACGGGTGCGATCATTCTTCCGTACTTTCTAATGACGCCGGTCTCCGCAACATCATTAAAGATGAGCTGGCAACAATCACGCGACCTATGGCGTCCGACCCTCCTGCACCCCGCCCAGCATCGACTTACGCGCACGTCGCAGCATCACCCCCTCCTTTTGTTCCGCCGCCCCAACTGGCATCGCCCTACAACCACATCAACGCCGTGACGACGGCTCAGCCTACGCCACCCTATTACGCACCCCGGCGCCCCTCTCGCCCAGTGTGCTACTACTGTGGAATACGAGGACATATATCCCGCTTCTGCCGTCGACGTATTCAGAACGAGCGGCGTGGTTATGACGCCTTCGAAAGTGACGTACCCTCATATTATCAGCGACGACCTATTTCCAGCCCACCTCGAAGATCATCCCCACCTCCAGAATCCTCATCTGAGCCTCGTGGAACCCATGCATCCCGACGTCGGACCCTATCCCCATGCCGCCGCTCAGTTTCCCCTCTCCGACCCGCAACAACTCTCCCTGTCCGCCATCCGGAAAACTAAGCGTTGCAGTTTCCGGATGTCAAACTGCAGTCTGCGAACTTACCAAAAGTCCTCCAGATCGCCCGTATAATATGATTTCTGTTTTCGCTGAAGGATTACCGGCCGAAGCATTGATTGATACAGGGGCTGCAATTTCTGTCATTCACGCTGATTTGTGCTACCGTTTGCAAAAAGTTACGACACCATATGATGGGCCTGAACTCCGTGGAGCCAATGACGTCCCTTTGCGCCCTTTAGCAAAATGCACCGTACGAGTTGTTATTGACGGCGTCCGCCATCATGTGCATTTTGCTGTGCTCTCACCATGTGCGCATCTGATGATTTTTGGATGGGATTTTTTGTCAACCGCTTCGGCGTTAATTTCTTGTGGCGACCGTGTTATCCATATGACAGACAGCGATTTTTCATCTGAAGTTTCCGAACATCATCTCCTCGTTGCCGCCGCTGATACTGCTCTGCCTCCTCAGTGCGAAAAACTGCTTACCGTTGTTTCTGACCACATCACTGACGGGGACGTACTCATCGCACCATCTTATCGTCATCTTGCACGCGGTATCGCCTTCCCGTCTAGTCTTGTGAGGTTCTGCAACGGCTCAGCGACAGTAGCGGCCACTAACACTTCACGTGAATCCCTCGTGCTCCGAAAAGGAACTTCTCTCCCCTGCATGGTGGATGTTCAACCTTTGTCCTTGATGGTGCTCACCGCCCCTCAGCCAGCACCGTGTTTCGACAGACGTCTCTCTTTCTGTTCTCACAAAGACTATTAATCATAACCTCGCGCCGAACCAACACCAAGAACTGCTGACATTGCTTCGACAACACCAAGCCATTTTTGATGCCACTTCCCCACCACTGGGACGGACTAGTGCTGCGCACCATCGCATCATTACTGAAGGTAACTCTGTCGTTCGCCGACGGCCTTATCGAGTTTCCCTCTCAGAACGAAAAGTAATTGAGGAAAATGTAAATGACATGCTCAATCGCAATATTATTCGTCCCTCGACAAGTCCATGGTCCTCCCCAGTAGTGTTAGTTAAAAAAAAAAGGACAGCTTGGTACGCTTTTGTGTTGATTACCGCGCACTCAACAAAATTACCCGCAAAGATGTATACACAATGCCAAGAATTGATGACGCCCTTGACTCCCTCCAAGGCGCCGAATATTTCTCGACTTTGGACCTCCGCTTTGGACCGTAGAAAGAACAAGAGATATGGGTTGAGCGATTAGTTTTACACAGCTAGGGTGAACACCATCGAGACCTGCGCTGGTTATTTTTAGAGAGGAAATGGTGGAAACAACCTCGTCAGGACATGTATGGGAATAAGAAAAATGAATAAGGTGGATGATTTGTGCCGAACTCGTAATGGGGTGCTGGCACTGAGTTATGAAGCGAGAAGTAATTACAGAAAGCATCGGCAATTTCTCGAGGGCTATAATAAACAACATTGTCGTGGGTTACAGTCGTTATCGGCACCTGTTGTGCATCTTTATTTAGGAATGAGTTAATTACTTCCCACTTTTTCTAGTGTTGCTACCACATTCGATAATTAGCTGTTGAATAAAACGTCTTTTAGCATTCTTTAATTGCATGGATAGGCAATTGCAGAATCTTCTGTAGCGAGCACGAAGCTTGATATTAAACGGTTTTTTTCTTTGTCTTTTTGTAAAAGTTGTCGAGCGTGCGCATTGCCTATAGGAGTTTGTCGGTTAGCCATGGGTTTAAGGGTGACGCAATAACTTTCTTGAATTTACGTCTCTGGGGGTTAGCATGAATGAAAGATATCAGGAGCGTTAAGAAACGCGAAAAGGCTTGTTGTGGGTCGTTCGCCGAGATAAGTGAAGACCAATCTGCGTTAGTAACTGCAGCGACGAACTTTTCTTTATCAAGCACAACTTTGGTATACGAGATGGCGCTGTGTTCAGGATGGGAACTGAAGCGCATGAAAACTGGGTAGTGATCAGTAATGTCAATGTTCAGAATGCCGGTGTCTGGTGGAAATGCTAGGTTAGATAGCACGTGGTCAATTAATGAACCTCCACCACCAATGACACAACACGTGGGCAGCGTAATTAGGGATTCAAAACCAAAACTTTGAAAACATGTAGCATAATTGACGGTATCAGAGGAGCTGGTATCAAGAAGATTAATATTAATATCACCTGTAGTTATGATTTTCGTAGTTTCGGCAGTTAAAGTCGTCATGACACGTTCAAGAGCAGTACAGAAGTCTGGGACAGATGAAGATGGGGAGCGATAGCTGCAACCAAGAATAAAGTTTTTTCGGTCTGTATTTAGAAAATTGTTGGCAAGTTCCACTCAAACAGATTCACAGTTAGTGACACTGATTTCTATGTCGTGCCTGCGCTTATATGGGATATTGCACCTTATATATATACCTGAACCACCATGGTTAGTCGACTGCCGATGTGAGTATTCCGGTGCATAGGAAGGCAAACAGAACAAATCTTTATCATCGACGTTTAGCCAAGTCTCCGAAACAGCAATTATTGAAAACCGGGTATCAATGATGAAAGAAACTGTCAGTCATCAAACTTCTTGCGAATGCTACGCGCGTTAAATTGTATTATAGAAGGAGAATGATTTTGAAGAAATCTGTTCAGCTCACTTGTCGTAAGATAGGACGCCATTGTTCTTCAGTCGGCAATGCAAACGCTCCAAAAGTGCATCTATAACTAGCAGATTAGCGCCAGATCAGACTCGTCAGAGATGCGATACACATGGCTTGTGGTTGTTTTTCTCGCTTTTGTCTGACAGTTGTCCGTCCACGGAAATTTCCAGCCCTTTGCTTTCTTGAGAACCAGTGCTTTTGAGAACAGATCTTTGTTCCGCATGGTTAGGTGGTCATTCACGAAAAAGGGGCTGTTTTCGGGAGTTGACAAGCCAATATCATGCAGACCAAGCCTAGCTCATCGCGCACCGCTGACGAACTCTGTTTTTTTTTAGCGTGAGCAAAACCTAGCGATTATACTTTTTATCACTATCTCTCGTCGCGACTCGGTGAACAACGTCCAAATCAAATGATGCAAGAGGGCATCCAACTTTGTCTGCAATGGTGAGTACGACGGCCACACAGTCTTCGTCCTGTGCGACCGGAATTCCCTTAATTTTAACATAGTTTATCCGAGAATATTGGTCCAACTCAGAAACTTGTCTGGACAACTCAGTTTTGGGCTTTTAATTCTTGGTTTCCCTAGGGACAGTCGTCCTGCAGCAAAAAAGAAAAGAGGTCCCGAGCCGGATCTCGAAACCCGCGTCCAAGGATTGGAAAAACGATTCGCTAAAAAAGAAGACGACGACAAAATTTTCCAACAACAAGTTATGACCGCGTTAGAACGCCTGAACAGTGCTATGGCAGAGATGCGGGTCGAAATGGCTAGGAGAGACGAGAGAATTCAGTTGGTTTACCAAGAGATTCATAACATTAAAAATGGCTCTGCATCACCATATAAATACCATTTGGCAGTGGAACTGTAGGGGCTTCAGTCGCAAACGCGCGGTACTGGAAACGTTTTTGACGAACATTGACAAACCCGAAGTAATCGCATTGCAGGAGTGCAGTAAGCACGCTAAGCTAGCGAGTTACAAATCATACGCGGGACGAGATGACAACACGCGAGTGGTCACCCTTGTCAAAAGGAATATAACGGTGCTGCAGCATAATACCGGGACAACAAATGTTGACCATATACTAATCGAGATAATCCCACAAAAAAGAAAATTCAAAAGTCTATTCATCCTCAATGTATATAGCCCGCCTCGACAAAAATATCAATGCAACTTCAATGAGCTATTCGCCAAAGCGCGAGTGATCGCGAAAGGAGGACCCCTGTTGATAGTAGGGGACTTTAACGCGCATCACACGGCATGGGGGTATAGATACACGCAGGTAAAAGGACGCAAACTATGGAACAGCATTCAGCAGAATGGCTTATTGCTTCTGACGGATCCCCTGAAACCAACCCGCCAGGGTAACAGCGTTTCGATAGACACATCTCCGGACTTAACTCTAACCGGAGGCTGCATTTACGCCACGTGGTGCAACACAGGTGAAAACTTAGGCAGCGACCATAAAATTATAGAAATCGTAGTAGATAACGGCCCACCGGTCGTCCGCACCAAAATGGCAACGTTGGTGAACTGGGAGGCTTTCCGAAATGGCCGCACAGGTGACGAGGAAGGCATAAGTAACATTGACGATTGGAATAAAAAGGTCATTCAGTCGGTCAAGGAAGCAACGGAGGAGGTGGAGGTTGACGAGGACATTGAAGGAGTAGACCGTCACATGGTCAGGCTCTGGCGTAAAAAGAAGGATCTAGAAACGAGACTCACACAGAAAAGAGGGAATAGGAACTTGCGCAGAGAATAGGCAGTGCTTAACAAAGAAATTGAAGAATATGCGCTTGTTTTAACGAGGCAAAACTGGGGCAGCATTTGTGAAAAACTGGACAGGAATATCTGGAACGCAAGTACGTGGCACTTACTTCGGCATCTTCTAGATCCCGACAAATCTAAACTGGAGGCCAGGCAGCAAATTCACAGGCTAATACATACCTTTGATGGGACCGCGGCTACTCTCATAGCCCAAGTCCGAGACCGGTATTTGAACTGTGCAGAGGGTATAGGCCAACAAATGCCTGATTACAAGGGCCAGGAAAACCCGGAGCTAGATAGCCCGATAACGGTTGCCGAAGTCCGGGCAGAAATAAATAGACTGAGAACAAAGACTGCTGCAGGTCCGGACAGAGTCAACAATCGAATGCTAAGAAACTTGGACGACGCGTCGATCCGACACCTCGCAGCATTCATGCAGGAGTGTTGGGAGGCCGGTCGGCTGCCGGCGACATGGAAGGCCGCAAACCTCGTATTCCTCCCGAAGCCGGGGAAGCGGCCGGGTTTCGAACACTTGCGTCCGATCTCGCTCACGTCATGCGTGGGGAAACTAATGGAGCATGTTGTTCAGGCCCGGCTGAACCGGTTTTTGGAGGACAACGATATCTATCCGAACACCATGATAGGATTTAGACCGCATTTGGCCGCATGCGATGTCATGCTGCAGCTAAAAGAACAGATCATACACAATTCAACAGTAGACACCAGGGTGATCGTTGGTCTAGACGTGTCAAAAGCTTTTGACAACGTGAAGCACTCGGCTATTCTGCAGAATCTCAGTGCATTAGATGTTGGAGTTCGCACGTACAACTACATACGCGACTTTCTCAGCGATAGAACGGCAACTATCAGTATGGGAGGACACACAGTATAAAGTATTCGACTGGGAAACAAAGCCACACCACAGGGATCGGTGTTGTCCCCGACGCTGTTTAATATCGCCATGATTGGTCTCCCCCCAAAACTAGACGAAATCCAAGGGCTACACCATACATTATATGCAGATGACCTGACTCTGTGGATGTGCAGGGGCAGTGACGGTGAAATTGAACAGACACTCCAGCGGGCAATCGAAGTTATAGAAAGATACTTAGAACCGATCGGGCTCAGATGTTCGGCCGAGAAATCGGAAGCGCTCGTTCTCACGTCAATGCGATCGCCCCATCGCCGACGTATAAAGCAGGATAACCCGAAAATAACACTCAGGGTCAACGGTAACGTTATACCAA
Source organism: Amblyomma maculatum (assembly GCF_055883805.1). Taxonomy (NCBI): domain Eukaryota; kingdom Metazoa; phylum Arthropoda; class Arachnida; order Ixodida; family Ixodidae; genus Amblyomma; species Amblyomma maculatum. The sequence continues at coordinate 193,080,522 of NC_139347.1, read as the reverse complement.
CGGTGGAAACCATTAGAGTTCTGGGATTACGAATTCAGGCCAACGGCAGGAACTCGGAAACGATACAGAGTCAAACCGAGTCACGAGTCAAACCTGTAGACTCCTGAAGCGGATCGCAAACAAACATGCGGGCATGAAAGAAGCTAACCTCCTTAGGCTAGTCCAGTCTTTTATAATCAGTAGGATAGTCTACGTGGCGCCGTATTTACGGCTTCACAAGGCAGAAAAGGAGAAACTTGACGTTCTCATTCGTAAAGGGATAAAAACGGCACTAGGTTTACCACCCAATACATCGACAAACAAGATTATGAGACTAGGGGTCTCAATGCCCTTGAAGAGCTCATTGAAGCTGCAAGGACTTCACAGTACCAGAGACTGCTGCGCAGTCGTACTGGTCGGAGCATTTTGGAAAAACTGGGGTATGAGCCGCAAGCATGCTCTAGACGAACAGAAAAAGTACCTAGACAGGTTAGAGACAAATTAAAAATACCTCCGCTCCCCAAAAACATGCACCCCGTTTACCATGAGAGCCGGAGGAGTGATAGAGCAACAGCGCTGCAAGCCCGTTTTGAGGGAAGACAGGACGTCTTATATACAGATGCCGCACTATGCGCGAACGGTAGGGGACGTGTTTCAGTAGCAACTAGAGAAGACGGGGGCTCGGTAGTATGCTGCAGCACCAGAAATTCGACCACAACGGAGGCGGAAGAGGTGGCCATCGCGCTAGCTCTAACACAACAACAGGTCAAAATTATAGTTACAGACTCGAAATCAGCGATTAGAAACTTTGACGCGGGCCACATTTCGGCCATAGCAGCAAGAGTGTTGGCCAGTGGTTCACCACCGGCAGAGCAGGTCGCGCTCATTTGGACACCGGCGCACCAGGGGTTGAGGGGGAACGAGAAAGCGCACGTACTGGCCCGAGGATTAGCTACATTCCGGAATCCCAGTGACGACTTATGCGCAACCCCTTGCGCGATGAGGAGCCCCTGCAGTTCGACGATGACCTTAACACCTACCAAGATATCCTAAATCATTACAAATTAGGCAGATCAGTACTACCAAAAGCGTGTAAGCAACTCAACAAAAGCGAGGAGGTTGTGTGGCGTAAGCTACAGACTGGAGTATTCCCGAATCCCCAGCTTTACAGCAAGTGGCACCCAGAAATTTTTAGCCCCAGGTGCAAACGTTGCGATGGCATAGCGGACATGATCCATATGATATGGACGTGTCCTAGATTTGGAGAACCTGACCGAACAGATGAGTCCTGGGAGGCACTACTTCTGAAGCAGGACGAAAAAGGGCAACGAGAAGTCATCCGTCTTGCCCTGGCCGCTGCTAAGATCCAAGGGATCCAGGTCGACGGCTGAGGGGGAGGACATGGTTGGGACAGAGATTCGCCTCGGATCCTCACCAACCTTTTGACGGGTGCAATAAATGTTATTTCTCTCTCTCTCCGCCGCCAGCGCAGTGTTGTCTGCTGCTAGCGCGTTTTTCACCTCGCGCAGTTTCTCAATCATGCTGTTTAAGAATTTAACGCTGGTCATCCACTTATTTTTTAAGCTCCACAGCATCGAGTCCTGAAGCTTGCATTTTCAATAAGATCTTGCCAAAAATGTCTTCTGTAAGTTGGTCACCCACGTTTTCAAGTTTCGACTCAACTTCCTCCAGTCGTTTAGCAAGCTCGGCGTTAGTAGGCATTCACAAGCCTTCGCGTGACACACAGGCAAGCATCCAGAAAAAAAGTGTACCGCGAGAACAGGCGAGTAGGTTGGCGAGCTAGCACAAATGTGTGGGTGGCAGCAACGATAGCGAGCAAAATGGTTGATATTCGGAACAGTCCGGTGAACTAACCTGCGTACACGAAGATATAACCGTGAGGCAATGCACGCGTTGCTGTCGTTGCTGCCAAAATGTCTTCCTCGGCGCTGGTCGCAGCCTTAAGTATCAGGGCCTGGTAAGTACGGCGCCACCTGATGTCCTTCGGGTCGAACAGCCTTCTCAGGATGCCGCGTCAGTGGCCGCTTCCACGTGGGGCTGTGATGCAGCTTCAGAGGCGAAGTACCTGCATGGACGAAGTTATAACCGTGAGGCAATGCACGCGTTGCTGTCGCTGCTGCCAAAATCCAAAATTACAAAAAGATGCAAGGGTACAATAAGAAGGAAACAGAAAATTCAGGGAAAATGCTAAGAAAAGTCTGAAGGAAAAATAAAACGAAATTAATGGCAAATTGCGTCTATCTTCTTGTCATATTGTCCGAACGGAACAGAATCACTTCCTTCTTGCTGAGCGTCACAGACGGAACACTCACGCATTCCCCTTCTTCACCTGAAATCATCTTAAATACTTCAATAATCTGCCTTTTTAAAGTGTCGACACTTTAAAAAGGCAAAAGATCTTTTGCCCGAGCCAGCAACTTGGTTTCCGTGAACCTTGCAACAGAATGTTTACCCCTCGAGTCCTTTTGAGCGTCTTCCGCTCGACAACGAGAGCAACAGGTCGCCAGGTTTCCCGGAGCCGATAATGCGGCACACGCGTTTCTGTGTTCCCTTAACCTCTCATTGAGGCATCGGCCTGTCTGCCCCACATAGGCCTTCCCACATGTCAGAGGAATCTTGTATACACCTTCGCGGCAGTTGACAAGGCGTTCCCTGTGCAGCACGCCGCATTCTTCCTCGGTCTCACTCGTTCCATTCACCTTCCTGCATAGACGCTTTAACTTATTCGGTGCAGATAGCACGACCCTAATTTCAAATCGGCTCGCGATCTCCTTAAGACAATGTGAGATGCCATGTACGTAGGGAAGGACAGCAACCTGTCTCCTCTTTTCCCTCTCTTTACGCTCTCTTGCTCGGTGTCGCATATTCTTCAAACAGCTTTCAGCCCCAGATATCAAAATGCTCTCCGGATATCCACTTCTATTCAACCTCTCGATCTTTAGGTTGACACTCTTGCCCATCAAGCGTGGACAGGATTTGATCAATATTTGCCGTAAATACGAGACAGCTAGCCCCCTCTTGATTACCTTTGTATGACCGGAGTCGCAAAGAAGGCCTTTTGCCCCTCGTGTGCTATAAAACCAATACGTATGATCTTCGTGAAGCACAAGTCTTATATCCAACTACTGGATTTGTGCATTCTCTGGTAGCTGAAACGCGAACTCAAACCCCGGATGTGCATTATGGAATAGTGCCGCAATGCTCTCAGCTTTGCTCCCTGTGTATTCTCCATACGGCAGGCAAACCAAAAAACATCTACATATCGGAATGTCTTTGCAACTCCAGCTTTCTTCACATTGTTAAAAAGTGTCCTATCACCCTTGCCAAGAAATAGGTCACTAAATATAGGTGCAATTGAAGACTCTATGGAAATTCTATTTTTTTGCTCCAGAACAATTCCTTCAAATTCAACATACAAGGAACGGAGGTATAGCTTCAACAGACCTAAAAAACGGTCAGTGCTCATATCACTTTCATTTTTAAACTTCACTGCAAACTAGGCATCAATTGCTTCTTCGACAGCGAGGATGGCCATACGTTGTGGATTGTTGTAAAATAAATTTTCGCGTCAACAGAGAAACACCTGATAGGTGCAGCCCGTTGAAGAAATTCAATCGGCTCATCTGAATTCCTCACTAACAGGTGGGCCTTCTACTGGGAGACAATTCATGTATTTTTGAAGAAATGAAGCTGCGCAGTGCTGCCATGTGGAATGGTCTTCAACGATGACTCGGAAAGGGTTTTCCTCCCTGCGGGTCTTAACCGCAAAGAATGGTGTCAGCGTCAACTTCTTGCTTCCCATATTCTTCATGGTTAATGCTTCCTTGCCCACCTCTTGGAACATATCAGCAGCTTGCTTATGGGCATAGCAAAGCTATCTCCTAAAAATCTTTTCGACTCAAAGTTTTTTTTAAGATCCCTTCCTTCGACTTGGCCTGCTAATCATCTTTGTGCATGACCGCAAACTTCCCCGTATTATCAGTAAGAATCAGCCACAGATCCGGGCTCTTCAACCAATCCATGGCTCTTTGTGGACTAGGCTGTGCTCTTATAGAAGCGTGACGTTTTAAGAAGGCAGAAGCAGCCTCGGCACCTTGGTACAGGCAAGCTTCCCTATCCTCTTCGTAGAGTTCGGAGGCCACCTTGCGAACATTGCTCAAAATATTTGCAGCACCGGCCTTTCGTTGCACCACATACTAGGTCCAGTGATGTTTAGCTCGTTCGTTGCCAATCTTCGGAGGGGCTGAAGCCTCTCCAAACGTGGTCATTCGGCAGTGAAGAAGCAGAAGACGATGATCTGATGATGGTCAGGAGGAGATATATATTTACGGAAGCAAAATAGTATACATAGGCAGAGTTACAGCAACACGTCACACAGACAACTGTAACTTAAAAGAAAATGAAGACTCTCACACAGAGAAGTCACTTTACAGACCCTTACTTTCCTACCGAGCGTTTCGGTTAAAGCCTAGGGGGTGTAAATACGTGCTAAGCACAGAGCCTCAATCTTGACTGTCGAACATGGTCCGAGGACCGCTTTTTGATACCAGACATCAACAAAGACCCTTGTGTCTTTGTTGATGTCTCGGCCCATCACAAGGGTGATGGGCCGAAAATGAAGCAGCCAATCAAATTATTGAAAAACATGCCACAACCCCCGTGGGTTGGAAATAATCTTGGACCCAGGTCCTTAATTACGCCAAATAAAAATACAACATTCAAAACACACACTCTCTCCATACACCGGTCCCCAAACCCTCTCACACGGCACCTGTCTTTGCTTCCCCTCCTCAGCGTGTTTGCGACGCGAGCTTGCAGCTGGCGCCTTTGCGAAAGAAACGCCGCGGGGGATCTGGAGACTAGGCCACCCAGCCGTCCCGTTCGAGGAAAAGGGGGGGGGGGGGGAGGCACTGTCCCAAAGCAGTGTACAGTCGCCGTTGCTCGGACCCAATGTCTCGCGACACAGCGGGAGGCCGCTGGGCTGATTGCCTACTTGGGAGGGCCAAGGGTCGCGCCTATTGTCGCCTTCTGCAGGACATTTAGTGAGCGCTTGTGGCAGTGCAAAAAGCTTCATTAACGGCGTCTCCCTGCTCCCATGCTTGGCGCCACGGCGGGACATCACTGGACGAGCTGGCCGTAAAGTGGTTCGCAGAAGCGTGCTGCTGTTGTTCCCGGCTGATAAGGATGCGTCTGCCGTTCACTTCTTGGCGACGCCTCGGGGCGAAGGGGCGAAACAAACCAAGCCTCCCGCGCGCCCGCGCCCAAGAAAAGGGGAGAAAAGGAGAAAAAAAAACAACAGCGCTCGCTCCTTGGCCTCGGCGCGTGGGGGGTTCGACCACCAGCTCGACTCCACGTACGAGTCGCTTTTCACTGCGGCCTTACACGTCCCTCCTAAGAGGGTAAATGAGCTTGGAATCCGGTCATTTCAGCCTAATACAACAAAGGCCGCAACAACCCGCGAAGAAAACAAAACATGTAAGACACTTCGCACGTGAATGGAACACCAAATGAATCTCGCGACACAAGATGGGTATAACAAAAGAAATCACACATTCGCATCAGCGGACCGGACAGTGTTCGTGAAAGTCCCGCGCGCGAACAATTGGATGTCCTCACGCCAAGTTCACGCGCACTCCACCGTTCACATCACACATTGCACCGGGTACGCGGGAACATTCACGCGTCGCCGAAAGGCCATGACTCAATCGTGTGCTTGCTCTACGCCCCAAGTCACATTGGGGACACGGGTTAACGCGTCGGCATTACCATTGCTTGACCCTTTCCTGTGGGTCACCGTCACATTGTAGCGCTGTAGGGCCAGCGCCCATCGCGCGAGTTTCGCCCCATGAGGCGTACTAGTGGTGAGATAGGAGAGGGGGTTGTGGTCAGACACCACGTTAATTTCTGCCCCGTACACCCAATGATCAAATTTCTTTAGTGCCCAGATAATGGCGAATGCTTCCCGCAGACCCGCTAGGCCAGCAGGTCTGCGTTGGCGTGAATCGGTGGCTGGCAAACGCTATCGCCCTTTCCCGTCCCTCGTCTCCCATCTGCGCCAAACAAGCCCTCGCTGCAACGTCGGACGCGTCGGTGAACAGCCAATGTGGCCTTTTAATGTCGGGGGTGTTCAGCGATGCAGCTTCGCACAGAGCTGACTTGAGCCTGTCGAGCGCGTTTTGCGCTTCCTGGCTCCACGGAATCGTGTTAGGTACACCTCGCCTCGTCAAAGACGTGAGTGGTGCGGCCACCTCGGCGTATCCTTCAACGTAATCGCGGTAGTAACCACATAATTCTAGCAGACTCCGTAGCTGTCTCTTTGTTGCGGGGGGCACGAGCCCACGAATGGCCGATATCTCTTCTGAGTCGGGCCCATGGGTTCCGCCTCCCACTATGTGTCCTAGGTACTTAATGTGGGCCTGTGCGACCTGACACTTTTCCCGGCTCACTTTAAGCTTGGCGTCGCGCAACAAATCAAAAATTATTTCTAAGTGCCGCAAGTGTTCAGTCCACGAGGAAGAGAAAATGGCGATGTCATCGAGGTATGCGATAGCATAAGCCTGATGTTTCGAGAGGATGGTGTTCATCATCCGCTGAAAGGTGGCCGGGGCGTTCTTTAGCCCGGACGGCATGACGCACCAAGCATATTGTCCCTCGTGAGTTACGAAGGCGGTCAGATGTTGGCTCTCCGGAGCTACCGGCACCTGCCAGTATCCGCGTCGTAAGTCGATAAGAGTGATATACCTAGCGCGGCCCACCCTCATGATGAGCTCTTTAGGGGGTGACATTGAAAAGGCATCCGTGCGCGTCGCTGCGTTTAAAGCGCGATAGTCAACACACATGCGCACCAATCCATCCTTCTTACCCACGAATACAACGGGATGGGCGCACTCGCTTTCCACCGGATACACCAGCCCGAGGTCTAGCAACTCGTTTACCTGGCGGCTCAACTCACTCCTTAATACCTCCGGCACGCGATATGGGAAAGTGCGTTTGAGCTGGTGGCCTTCGTCCAGCTCTATCTTATGTGCCCCAACTCGTGCGACTCCCGGCGTTTCGCTGAACACATCAGCGTAAGCGGCAAACACCTCCGAGATCTCGAGACGGTCCTGAGTAGGTAGGTGTGCGAGTTTCTCCGCATCTATCAGAGAACCACCACATCTCTCAGGCACAGACCGAGGGGTGTACTCGATTTCACCAAACTCCTCGGCTTCCTCGAAAACTACTCCGGCATGGCTGACACGTGCGTAGTAGGGTCGCAGCCTGTTCGCATGCACTATCGCTGTAGCCTTTTTTCCCTTGTCGATTCTGTACGAGTTCTGCCTCCCTTGCGCGGTTACGACGAATGGACCGAGCCATTTGGGGGCCATTTTACTGCCAGAGTTTGTGTCAAAGAGCAATACCTGGTCTCCGACGACAAACGTCTTGCTCCGTGCGCGCCTGTTATACGCCTGCGCGTAACTTCCCTGACGTGCGCTCGATGTCAAACCCGCTACTTCTGCTGCTACTTCTAGCTGCTCGCGTAGCTGTCGCAAATACTTCGCGGGTTCTTCCCTGAGTGTGTTCGAGAGGGGTTGCTGGCCTGTCCACGTTCGCTGCAGAATTGCCAGCGGTCCGATAGGGTTTCTACCGAATAAGAGCCGGAACGGCGCCACGCCTGTAGTGTCATGGGGGACTTCCCTGTGCGCCCAGAGAACGAACGGGACCAGTCTATCCCAGTTCTTGGGATCTTTCTCAATAACATGGAACAACATGTTCTTCAAAACGCGGTTCCACCTTTCCACTGTCCCGTTGCTCTCCGGATGCTCAGGAGTCGAAAAACGCGGTGCGCATCCCAGTCTTGCTAACATCTCACACGTCAGCTGCGCCGTGAAGTTCGTTCCATGATCTGAACAGACTACCTCAGGTATGCCTGTGCGGCTGAAAATCGTAAGCAAGGCGTCGCACGTTGCCCTAGCGGTTAGGGATCGCAAACAGGCTACCTCCGGCCACCGCGTGCACAAGTCAACGAGGCAGAGAGCCTACCTATGACCCCTGCTCGACGGAACATCGAGCGGCCCGATTATATCAACATTTACGACCTGAAACGGATGGTTGGGTCTGGTGAGAGGTGTGATGGGAACCCTATCTTTAATTCGCCTGTCTGAGTGGACTTGACAGCCGTGACATGTCCTGCAGTGTCGCGTTACGTCCCCTTCTAAGCCTGGCCAGAAAAAGCTGTACTTAATTCTGGTCTTTGTCTTCCGTGGCCCCAAATGGCCTCCCCAAAGGGATTCATGCGCAAGGCAGAGTACCTCTTCACGCCTGCCAAGAGGGAGCTCAAGCTGCTTCACTTTGCTACCGGAGATCGAGTCCCAGTGATACAACAAGCCGTCTGAAACAAACATGCCTGCCTTCCCTGCCTTTGCGTCAGCCCACGCTTTCTTTAAGGTTTCGTCTGATACTTGGTCGGATCTGAATACCTGGCGCTGTTTTAGGGCTGCGTCCGCGTCATCCTGGATCGAGATTACATCTTCCTTCTCGCTTTCTTCCAGATCTACTTCACAGGGCTGTTCCGTCGCCACACCCTGCTCACCACTCATTAGTTTGTCTGCCTCAGGCCCCGCCGCTTGCTCCTCGTGCGATGTAGAGCTCAGCTTTGCGCTCTGCTCCGCCATGGTGACAGACGCGTTAACTGCTTCAGACAGAGGGCAGGCCTTATTCATAACAGGTGCCTCGTAACGACTGTCTATCTCCGAAAGCAGTTACCAATCCTCCCTGGAGAGCAAACAATCCACTCCCTCCGCCAGCTTATCAGAAAGCGCGCATACAATGTCTACTGCCTCGGGCCCTGCTATGTGTGCGGTGGGCCGCCTGATCCTTACCGCAAGAGTGACCAGTTTTGCGTTAACCGTCTCCCCAAAAGCCGAAACTAGCTTTATCGAGCCGGATGGCTCCCAACATATACTTGGCACGAGGCCTTCCCTAACCACGGTTATCTCGCTACCGGTATCAATTATAGCTGTCGCCGGTATCCCTGCGCACTCAATCTCCACCTGCTGTAGCTTCGATTTGCGTACCTCGTCGAATGACTGGGGCGTTTTCATCTCTGCTACTAGGGTTGTCTGGGAGGTTACTGACGCCGGTGTTTCGCATGCCTCTACGTTGGCTACAGCTACTTTTTGAGCTCGAGCGCGTTTCTCCTTCTTCTGCACGTTTTGTGAAGCGCGAGGGCATTCCTTGGCTCGGTGGCCAGATGCGCAGCACTCATAACACTGTATTGGCCGTTTGCTATCATTGTTCGCCGCTTGCGGGGGTCCCTTCGGTTTTTCCGCATACACAACAATTTGTTTCGCTGCGCGCCCCTTGCCCTTAGCCTGTTCGAACGTTTGGAGAACGTCGGATATTTCATGCGGTTTTAGCCACCTCTCCTCCTCACGAAGACGCACATACTATAAGCCCTCAGGGCTCAAGCTACCCTTTATGCGATCTGCGATGATCAATAATACCAGGTCGTCTTTGGTTTCTACGTCCCGTGACCGAAGGTAGTACTGAAAGTACGTCTTAGTGCGCGAGGTGAACTTCGCCCAAGTTTCATCGCGGCGTTTCGTCGCGCGCTCAAAGCGTTCGAGGTATTCTGAGGGGTTAAGCTTCAGCTCCTTTAAAACGGCTGTTTTTACCGACCCGTAGCTGCCACACTCATCGTCCCCGAGGTTACGGAGAAGGTACCTTACACGCTCAGCTAGTGCTGGCATGATTAAGTGAACGCGGCTTTCGTTTGGCACCTTGTACGTCGGGAAAATTCTTTCGACTTCCTCGAAACATAACGGCACGTCCGCGTCACACGGCAGCTTCAGTCCCTTAAGGACTTTAGCGCATTGGGAGACTGGATCGGGCCCCATTCGACGCTGATCGTCAATGTCTGACCTTACAGACGTCTGCCCGCTTCCCGCTATCGCCATTGCAATCGCTGGATCTAGCCCAAGTTTCTGTAACTCTGGGCGTTCCTGTGAAAGACTTTTTAATTTTTCCAGCTCGAAATCTAGTTCCATGCGGCGAATTGCAACCGCATCGGATACCGACATCTCCGCTACTTCACGTAGCGCTCCTGCTACAGGCTGAGTTGTCGCTTGCTGCGACTGCTCGCTGTCATCTGTTATATCTCCCCCTGTCTCTCTCTCGCCTACGCTCGCCATCATGCTCCGTGTTAAAACCACACGCCACTTTACACTTGAGCCATAGCCACTTCAACAAAGCGCAAGAAATCCCGCTTACCCGTGCTGGTGTCGCCAGTTGGGGGGCCTCCGTCCCTTGGTGCCGCAGCCTCGTCGGAGTCCTTCCCCAGAACGCTGCCTCTGGTTCGGGGCCTGGATCACCTTGCTGCTTCTGGCTGGACGTGCGGACGCTGGTTGCCTAGTGGGTTCCCAGGGCCTGGGTGCTCTGGGTGATGCTCGTGGTCGCTGGTTGCCGAATCCTGTCGCGCTGCGCCACTGATGTTTAGCTCGTTCGTTGCCAATCTTCGGAGGGGCTGAAGCCTCTCCAAACGTGGTCATTCGACAGTGAAGAAGCAGAAGACGATGATGTGATGATGGTCAGGAGGAGATATATATTTACGGAAGAAAAATAGTATACATAGGCAATGTTACAGCAACAAGTCACACAGACAACTGTAACTTAAAAGAAAATGAAGACTCTCACACAGAGAAGTCACTTTACAGGCCCTTACTTTCCTACCGAGCGTTTCGGTTAAAGCCTAGGGGGTGTAAATACGTGCTAAGCACGGAGCCTCAATCTTGACTGTCGAACATGGTCCGAGGACCGCTTTTTGATACCAGACATCAACAAAGACCCAAGGGCAGTCACCTTAGGTGATCCGCCCCGAAAATGAAGCAGCCAATCAAATTATTTAAAAACATGCCACAACCCCCGTGGCTTGGGAATAATCTTGGACCCAGGTCCTTAATTACGCCAAATAAAAATACAACATTCAAAGCACACACTCTCTCCACACGCCGGGCTCCAAACCCTCTCACACGGCGCCTGTCTTTGCCTCCCCTCCTCAGCGTGTTTGCGACGCGACCTTGCAGCTGGCGCCTTTGTGAAAGAAACGCCGCGGGGGATTTGGAGACTAGGCCACCCAGCCGTCCCGTTCGAGGAAAAGGGGGGGGGGGGGGCACTGTCCCAGAGCAGTGTACAGTCGCCGTTTCTCGGACCCAATGTCTCGCGACACAGCGGGAGGACGCTGGGCTGATTGCCTACTTGGGAGGGCCAAGGGTCGCGCCTATTGTCGCCTTCTGCAGGACATTTAGTGAGCGCTTGTGGCAGTGCAAAAAGCTTCATTAACGGCGTCTTCCTACACCCATGCTTGGCGCCACGGCGGGACATCGCTGGACGGGCTGGCCGTAAAGTGGTTCGCAGAAGCGTGCTGCTGCTGTTCCCGGCTGATAAGGATGCGTGTGAGTGTGTGAAAAACTTTATTAAGTATATTTAAGGGAGGGGGATGTGTAGGTGGGGTCCCTAGTCCGGGACTCCAGCGGCTGCCGCTGCTACCCGCGCACGTGTCACGAGGGCCCGTTTGGCCTCTAGTCCAGAGCTGGATAGGGCAGCCTCCCACCCCTCAATTGTTGGCACTGCATTCGGATCATCTGGAGGATTGTGTGGGAAGGTCCACACCATGTGGTGCAGGCCTGCCTTTTCCCCGCAATATTTGCATTTGGGGTCGCAGAACCCGGGGTGTATTGTGTTTAAACGGGCTGGTGTGTTATATGTACCTGTCTGTAGGCGTCGCCATCTAACTTCCTCCACTTTGGAGAGCCCTTTGGCTGGGGGTGGATATTTTCTGCGAGAGAGTCTGCAGTGCTGTAACCTCTCCGCATACGTCGCCAGAGGGCCGGGATAGGGCGGTGTGGAGGATGGAGGGGTCGAGTCCCGGGGGAGGAGAGCTCGGGCAGCGGCATGGGCGCACTCGTTCCCTTCCAAGCCTTGATATCCCGGTGTCCAGACGAGGCATTTATCTTGTTCGGGGTGTCCATAATTTTTCAATATTCTGGCAGCCTGGGGACATGTTCGCCCTTTGATGTAGTTGCGGTAGGCAGCCATAGAGTCTGTTATTATATAGGCGCAGGTGGTGTGCGTGGCGGCTAAAGCAATGGCCACCTCCTCCGCCATTTCTATATTGTCATCGCAGATTGTGAGGGCATCAACCAGTTTTTGTTGGTGAATTACAACCGCTACCGTGTACCCCGCTTCTGACTTTGCTGCGTCTACGTAGTAGGATTCAGTGTCCGTCCCGTACTTTTCCTGGATGTATTTGGCCCGCCTTCCGGTGCCCTTGGTGGAACAGAGGACGCATATTGCGGGGTAGGGGATTGGCTATGAACGAGTCTGACCACCCGGGCGGTATAGCCTGTTTTCGTACGAGACCTTGCGGGCTAGTCAGGTTAAGGTCCATAAGAACGGTCTGGCCCGTGCGGGTTGCTGCTAGTCGATAAGGATGCGTCTGCCGTTCGCTTCTTGGCGACGCCTCGGGGCGAAGGGGCGAAACAAACCAAGCCTCCCGCGCGCCCGCGCCCAAGAAAAGGGGAGAAAAGGAGGAAAAAAACAACAGCTCTCGCTCCTTGGCCTCGGCGCGTGGGGGGTTCGACCGCCAGCTCGACTCCACGTGCGAGTCGCTTTTCACTGCGGCCTTCATCAAGAACATGCTTGGGAATAGCCTGATGCGTGAGATTGACACCCCCGCTATTTCTCTCAACGGAATCTATTTCTTTGGAGGCTCATTCAAAGTAAGAACCCGTCACATATCCGCAATTTGGTCTGCTGCTCCAAGAAACAACTTCTTCATCACCTTTGATTGCTGAGGACCAAGGTCGGTGCTACACACATTCCCGATAGCGAGCTTATACATCCGCACCTGGCGCCATGTCTCAGAGCGTAGGAATCTTGCAGACCCTCCTCGATGAACCTTGCGTCGGAACCAAACCTCCAAATACCGAAGAAAGGATCGGAGATGTCAGTCCTATGTATCTTGTATGTAGTCGTGTAGTCTATGTATTGTCTACATAGACTACACGATTACATACAACATACATAGGACTGACATCTCCGAGAGGAATTCTTATTGTACCTTTACGTCTTTTTGCAATGCTTTCTTCGTATCACAAATAACAGCCAGTTGGTAGTGAGCGCATCATTGGTGTGAACGTCTTGCTGTAATCTCGCGTGTGTGTGTGTGTGTGTGTGTGTGTGTGTGTGTGTGTGTGTGTGTGTGTGTGTGTGTGTGTGTGTGTGTGTGTGTGTGTGTGTGTGTGTGTGTGTGTGTGTGTGTGTGTGTGTGTGTGTGTGTGTGTGTGTGTGTGTGTGTGTGTGTGTGTGTGTGTGTGTGTGTGTGTGTGTGTGTGTGTGTGTGTGTGTGTGTGTGTGTGTGTGTGTGTGTGTGCGCGCGTGTGCGTGTGCGTGTGCGTGCGTGTGTGTGTGCGCGCATGTGTGTGTGTGCGTGTGTGTGTGCGTGCATGTGTGTGTGTGTGACTATGCAGAGCCAGAGGTCTTCAGAGGGTTCCTCGGCCCCATTTTCTGGAAATGCTCTTTCTCCCCGGGAAAGGCACTGAACATCGATGGCAAAGAAACTTAAGGAGCCCTGCTGCTCATCCGACCGGCTGAGGAAGCCACCGAGGATATCACGACCAGCATCTAAGGCGGTGCTCGAGCTTCCCGGCATCCTCGGTATGTGGCCGATGGTGCTGGGGCACGCACCTTCCTGTTGGACAATAAAATTTAGTGCTCCCTCTCGATGCAACGAGCTAAACGCTAAGTGCACTGCCAGAGCAGAAATAAATACAAAATGGCAGCGCTCTAAACTGGTGAGTAATCAATGCGTATCTCTCTAGACCCATCCTCGTGGCCTATGCCGTGGAAGTTCGTGGGCGCTTTCTAATCTATCTACTCCTTTTCCTCTCTTACTTCTCCTGTGACAAGCTTCCTTGGTTACATCAATAAACACACTCGCATCTTTTCCAGCATCCACCATCAAACCCGCCGTCATGCAACATAACAAATGAGTGCATGCCCACGGTGTGACGACGTGTTTATCTTTATCCTTGCCACAAAGACGTCCACGCATAAACCGCCCCATCTAAAGCCACTCAGTGTGACCTTAGAGAGTGAGAGGTGCGGCTGACCAGCGTCACCATGGAAGCTGAGAAGGCGCTCATCTCCATAGCGTCTGCCAGCTGAAGATCCCACCTACTTTACTCCAACCATTCTCTTCGTCCCTATATGTTTATTCTTTCCTGACTTCCAATCTGCTTGGCGTTCCAACATGTGTGCACTTAGTGTTGGAACGTTGTTCACACGATCTCAGCAGTTCAGACGTGGAGGCGAAAATTTAAAAGTAATATTTCGCCATTAATGCAAAGTGGCAAAAGCCGCAGAATATCATTCAATTTTTAAATGTAATAATTAGCTCTAATAAATGGAGTGCGACCTTGGAGTATAATGTACACATCGTAATTGTAGAAAAAGACATCTAGTTAGAAATTAACAGAAGACGCAAAAAAAATGAGAGAGGCTCATATGGTAGCGTTGGCAATGATGTTTATTTAGGAAATAGATCAAGTAGCCAGTAACGCCGGCCGGCCATACACACACGTGGGCTGATATCCATGTTACAGCGTGGCAACCGCCCGAAGGAATCGCCCATGACGCGCCTACAAGCGTCATTTCAGATAACGCCGCCCATACTCAGATCCTTTGGCGCTGCCGATATAAATTACGTCAACGCACCCATGATAGCGAAATCTCGGGGTGCTAACCTGCGAAGCCACATATAACAGGGTTGCCTGGAACTGCGGCACGGGTTTTGAGCTGCCTTCACACGCAACGCTACGTATTGGCACAACCATGTCCTTACCGAATATTCTTTCAGACGAAGTACACGCGACTCTAACAGTCTTGTCTCATATGCGAGAACAAAAGGCATAGCTCAGTTTGGCGACTAAGTAGTCAGCGCGAGCCGATTGGCATTTAACGCTGAAATGTGTACAATGGTAGAAGGCTCCGGAACTAAGCCTAAGCGCAAATGCAAGCTTTGTTCTCTATACTTGCTCTTCCCCACACCACATTTAGACGAAGCAGTCCGAAAAGTCGTTGGCGCCAGCGGCGCGGCTGTTCAAACGCATACGTTCAAGTTTTCCCTTGCACGTACAAGTGCCTTCGTGGTCTTGCTTTGCGTCTGTCACGCGTGATCTGAAGTTGTTCAAGACTGCGACGCACAGCGCGAGAAAGCGGCACGGTAAACCATATTTTATATTCTTGCACAAAACTCGAAAAGTATTTCAGTGTACGATAATCAAATTTCTTTTCATCCAATTTTGCTCATATTTCAACATGCACATGTTGACTTACCTAAAGTTTTCAGATTTTTAAAGGAAGCAAGCGTCAACCAAATAAGCATAGTGCAATAAATACTACCAAAGAATTTCTTCACCTCGAGTTAGGCGCATGATAGCATCAATTGCTTATGTGCTAGTAAGTCAAACACAACGCAAATTTTATTAAGGCTACTTGAGTTTAGTTTGGGCTTCACGACACTGATATTTCTTTCGTTTTCTTTTTCTAGAAGTCCTATAGTGGAAGAGATTATAAAGCGTGTTGCCATGTTTAAAGATTTAATTTAAGAAATTTTATAAGTATAACCCAATCTCATGCTGGTGTACATCAATTGCGATAAAATATGCTAGCTGTACACAATGTTTCTTCATTTCATTGCGTCACGGTAAAGAAAAAGGCACGCGTGCACCATATATGTGAATATCCGAAATAGATCTGGCAGTAGACATCAGTCGACCGTTTGAAACACGTCAGTACACGATTACTAAGACATTGTGTATCAGGCAAAAAAAGATCTAGGGACTCTCACCCTCAAAGCCCATGCAGGAATTGTAATAAACTTTATATTGCACAGTTGCAGAAATCGTACTTTGCGCATAGAAAACGCTACACAGTAGTTTCACGACAAATTGCACTTAATGCGCGATTTCTCATAGAATCGTCATTATGCAATTACTCGTGTTGCATACTCATATGGCCTCTACTCACTGAACTAAAATGTATTCGAGCTTCTTGGTGATCTTACCGTGCCAGCTTTCTTTTGACGGTCAACAGATCGCCAGCTGACGGCTTCGGTCGGTGACAAACTTGAGTAACATTGACATAAACAAGCGGCTGCCCAAAGGAACCACCGTGATACCGCTTGCGAATACGCAGCGCCGCGCGTCCAAGGCCAGCCAGTGACGTCCGCTGCAGAGTGGCGTCTACAAATCTCGATTACGGAGAATGGTTCGCGTGAATGGGCGCTTTGCGGAAAACCTCCTCCTGCTTTGAAATATCAAATCTTATATAGAGGATTAGAATACCATACAGAAGGCATCCGAATATCGCCGACGCTGCCCTTTAAGAGTGGCACTCAGTGCAGTGGCTCGATACTTTTGGCGTTATAGCGTGTCGATGGTTTGCTTCGCAATGTCATTCACGTCAATGTCGCGCGTGTTCTAATATGTAACCATCCACTACGGCGTCAATCATATTTCATGTGTCGCTAAAATCCACATTTTAGAATTTGGGATTTTAATACAAATCTTACGACTGCGCCTCAGTGTCTCGGCGAGCTGCCCTAATTCGCCGGACGATTATCACGATAGTCTAACACAATGCAAACGACACAAAAACATAGGAAGAAATAGAGAAGGCGCTGTCAAAACAAGCAAGCTGTACTGCTACTGACACGACAAAATCTTGGCGCGCTGCCAGCAAAACCGTGCCTTTAAAGCTTGGCACGCACACGAAACGCCTTCGCCCGAGCCGACAAATTTGCAGCATCATGGGCGAGCGCGGCGCGGCCGCAGAACTTGCACTATCACAGCTGACTCATTTCGTCGCTGCATGCTTTTGTTGCCCACGCTGGGCAAATCCACTGGCAAAATAACGCGCCGAGCCATGCGGATTTCGGTTTGGTTGGTTTGCGGCGTTTAACGTACCAAAGAGACTCGTGCTATGAGAGACGCTGTAGTGGGGGGCTCCAGAAATCTCGACCACCTGGGGTTCTTTAACGTGCACTGACATCGCACAGCATGCCGGCACTTTGCTGTTGTTCCCCACCACCGGAAAGCGACCGGCGAGGCCAAAATTAGATCCCGCATCCTTGGACACAGTAGTCAAGCGCCGTAACCACTGCACCACACCGGCGGCGCAGTCACCGTAGAAAGAGGTTCGGAAAACTCCTGACTGGTCGACAGGGTTAGGACTTGTGGGCGATTCCTCTGCCCGAGGGATGCGCACGACAAATACACAGCGGGCCGTGTAACAAGCATCTTTAATCTCACGTCAGCAGGGGGTCGTCCAAGGCGGTGGGGGGGATCGTGCGGGGTCGTCGTCCGGGAGAGCAGGCAGCGAACCGCGGGTCGTCTCCGTAGTGAAGCGCCAGGAGCGAAGAGCAAGAACGAAGCGGGCGAGACGGCGGCGCGTGCCTTCCTTTATAGCCCCCTCGCGCGGGACCGGCTATCCCCGAACGAGTGGGGCGAGGGAAACAGACAGCGCGCAGGAAGCATTGGGAAGTGGCGCGGCCTTTCAATGCGCGGCGCGCCACGGGCCCTACAGATATGTGGCGCAGTGCCCCACATCTCCCCCCCCCCTCAGCGTCCGACCCGGGCTCCGCCAGCAGCCGGGCCACGTCCATATTACCTCGTGCAGGACTTCAAACAACCCTCATTCAAATAAAGCTTGCGAATTGTGAGAGGGCCCACAAATTGTTGAAGGCTTCACTCTTCTAAACCTAGTTATACAAAGCGAAAGCACATCGCTTGCTGAAGACCTTGCAACATCCTCTGCGTAACGTTCCGAGATGGCCATTTTCGCTCAGATCCATGGCGAAGCGCGCACTGCCTAAGCGCGGCCAAGCGCGCGACGAGTGCGAAAGAGCGTATGCGCGGCGGCTCCAGCAGGGGCTACGAAGACAGGTTACAGCGCACGCGCCGGCGGCGGCGGTGACGTAGCTAGTCACCGAGCCAGCGCAGCTCCATAACGGTTGAAGTTCTCCTTGAAGGTCAATTGCTAGCCCACGCTGACCTTGGCCCGAATTAGGGTAGTAGCGCTAGCTTCAAAACATTTCGGACGAGCCCTTGTCACCTTACATCCTTCACCAGGAGGTGAAATCCTGTTGGTCTGCCTGCTGCGATCCTTGGAACCCCCTTGAATCCGAGAGAGAGAGAGACGGAAGGTGGGTGGGAGGTTGAGTGGAGAGCTCTCATCACTGCCTATCACTAACTATAACTATTGGCGGTCGGTATATACCATAACCCCACATATATCCTACGGAAGCTCGTGGGTGGATATCTCGCCTGCGATAGATTTTCACCATTAGTCAAGTAAGGCTTTTGCCTTGATAAACTTGTCGCCATTAGAGCTCGAAACCTAACCCCCTGCATCCCTTGGTATCAGATGTGTTATAGGGGTACCCAATGAACGCTTGGTAGTGTATATAACTTAGTAACGCGTGTTTAGGATATTTACTGATGTTAGAGTAATAATAATTTTAAAACATTGCATAATTGTAACACGAAGAATAAAAAACTTGTGGAATGGAAAGACGGTGTTAAAAAAGGCGCGCTGACGTCTGCTCTTAGAAGCTTTAGCGTACCCCTAAGTTTTGCGACCACCACGGATTTCTGCAGGGAACCTAACATTTCACTCAAATTTTAAAATGCCATAAGCCGTTTTATTGCTTTTTTTATATTTTCGCACATTTATGTCATTTCTGTTTTTCGAAAGAACCGGCTTAAGTTGTAGCGAACATTTTTGCGGAAATTTTTTACGCTTATTAATTCTGAGAGTATCTTATTTCAAATTCGTTTAAAATACTAAAAATATAGTCAGAAAACACGAAAAATCAATTTAAATGTTTGTATTCAAAACGTTCCATGGCACACGAGGGATCTATTTACACACATTTACAGAGCATAAAACAGAACAAGAAAACATACAGATAAAAATGATCAGCATGGTCACGAAGAAAAAAGCGCTAAATATGTCTCGCTATGTCCCTGTCTGTTTAGCTATAGTTTAGCGTTATATGTGGCAAGAAAACCGACACCAACTCGCCCAAGCTTGCCTGATAAAAACTAAAGTTTCGCGTAAACATTGCTTGCCGCTAGCAAAAACGTCCTCTTGTTAGTCCAAGGAAAAGTATATAATAAAATGCTTTGCAATTCATGTCCCCTACCCTATAGACCTTTGTATCGGGCGAGAAGGATCTCGAAACGCCTCCTTTGAGGAGTTCCTCTCGGACCTTTGATGGGAGCAGACGTACGTGCCAGTTCTCTCTCGACTCCGCGCGTGTCGCCGCGCGCTTGTCCGACCTCGCCTCCCTCCTGCGCTCGTGCGTCCTCCTCGCTCGCTCGCCGGCTCCAGTCCTCTTGTGCCCCGGTTTCCTGTGCACAATCTCCGGGCCATCCTAGCCCTCGCTGGTTTCATCCAGCCGCCCTGCCGAAGCGGTGCCCGGATTCGTGTCTTCCAACATGCCCCCCGTCCCTTGAGCGTGTGAGGCATTCCCCAGTGCTGCAGTGGATACCAGAACTTCCGTTTCCTGCCAGCACACCCTCCTCCATTGAGGAGCTTCCTAGTGCGGCCCTGGAGGCCTGGACTTTCCTAGCGGCACATCCCTGTCACCTCCGCGTTCGAGGTGCGCCCAGTGTTGGACCGGATCCGTGGCTCTCCGCCTAGGCCAACTGCTCCTCCTTCGGGGGCTCAGTCTTGCTGGCCTCTGCCAATTTCCCGCGGACCTCAAGATTCGTGAGCCCCGACGCACCCAGCGTCACCTGTCGCTTCTGCGGTCCTCCCTGCTGCTTCGCCAGCACACCCGTGGGCCTCGTGCTCTCGGGCCTCGAAGCGCCGCCTTCCTGACGGTTCCTCCAGAGTCCTCCGCCGCGCCTCTGTCTCGGCAGAGCTACCACAGCGGTTCCTTCCGCTGTCTCCAGGATTTCTCCGAGACAGCGTCCCGTAGGCTCCCTGCTCACGTAGGGTGCCTCGGCGGCGCTGGCGTCGAGGAATCCTATGCTCACGGTCCTCGGTGCGCCATCTATTCAGGTGGCCCCCAAGCCCCACCCACCGCGTCGCTGCCAAGGCAGCGGTCTCCCAGCGGTCACCTCCAGCTTCCGCCCGGTCTCATAGACGTGACAGTTTACTGCGGTTCCCCCCGCAGTCCTCGCGCCACCCCAACGGGGTGGCGTTTCCGAGCTCTCCCTCGGGCCTTCAAGACCGTTCTGGCTCTATCCCCGGGCCAGGACACTCATTGAGCAGCACGCTGCTGGCATCCAAGCCGACCCTGCACTTGGCTCGGACTTGCCGGGCGTTATGGCATTTGTGGTGTGCAATCCGCGGGCGCCCAGGATAGCCCTCTGTGTCTGTGGACCTCATCGCAGTGCTTTCGTGCTTCGGCCCCTTGGACTCCAACGGACGGTTGCTTGCCCCCCTCCCCCACCCGTCCCTAACCCATTCCCCTGGTCGGCAAGAGTACCGCCGCTCGTACAGGCCGGCATAAGTTGTGACCAGTATCCTATACCCCCTCATCATAGTCCCCGCCATCAAACCGGTTCCGCAGCCGCTTCCAGCTGTCTGATGTCACGAGCCTACAACATCTCAACGGGCAACAAGGTGACGTCCAGGGAATATTCTTTTTTTAATTCGCTGCACTACATCAAGGCCAGTACGCTGCAAACAATCAGTAGTGTGGAAATCATATAATCTACAACCGGCAAATGAGTTGATCGCCTGCGTGGTATTTCTACTTTGCAAGCGCAAACGAAAGGTGTAAAGAAGCGGATGTAACCAATAATTATGCTACGTCATGAGGAGATCCGTACAAGACTCTGTACACTCAAATGGCCCTGCCGCTTCTTCCCATTATTAATCCCCTATTGCTGCTCTGCCTTCGCGTAACTGGGACATCTTTAAGATGGGAGCTACGTATATCTGTAGCCGTGTTCTGCTATTTGTCAGGATGTTGATGGTAGAATCTATGATACTTAAGTCCTCTCGGCAGCCTACTAGCCGAAGTGTTAGTCTACCAGTTTCCGTCTTTAGTAGGGGTTCCCATAGAGAAAGAATTTATTCGTGGGTTTGTTCGAATGAGTTACGCACTCCGAGCACTTCAAGCTTATTTTTTATATATATGTGGTGAGATGTTTAGTGCAGTTTAATGGCAGCCATGATAATGGTATCAATTTCGGCCCCTACTTTTGGTTCTGTTTTACAGAGTACGAAATAGGGAAGGCCATAGAAGACACAGGAAACGATTAGCACTTGTACCAATGTCATGGTGCCTCGTTCCTTTACAGGTTCTTGCTGCACATCGTGCATATTATGCGCGATGCCTGGATGACCGATGTATTGAACAGGTTGATGGCGTATGCGGCCTTGGGGTTGGATTGCAGAAGAATCTCAAGTATTCGGAAGAGTGATACTTCTTAGTGAACTCTTTTTTTGAAGCCGAATACGAATGGGCTTCTCAGTTCTGTAATTGTGCGTCTTGATACGGATTACTTCAAATTTCTCCGAAGAACATTTAAAAACCCGACTGGTGTGCTGTGGTTTCGACATAAGTGAAGGCTCTGAGATATTGCTCCGCGAGGGGGACTGTTTCGTGTCCACACAGTGATATCTTCAACATAAGGGTGAACTCTGAGTTGGGTATGACCTGCAGTATGACCTGCGACTGTGTTCATCGTGATATTACATAGGAGGGGTGAGATGATTGAACACTGCGGTGTATCTTTGTTAGGCATAGCCTGTGCGTCAAATCGTGTCCCGCTATGTCTATGGTGGCCGTGCCATTGGAGAGGAAGGTGTGGAAGTATTCACATATGCGCGTGCCACAGATGATGTTAGCTCCTCGAGCGCGGCTTGGCGCTATAGATTCTTGAAGGCGCCTTGAAGGCCGAGTGCCATGGTTAGATGTTCCTCCACTCTTGATGCGTTGGTCAAGGCCTCCTCTCGAATGAGCAGGAAGGCATCTTGCGTAGACAACCCCGCTCTGAAGCCGCTTAAGGATCGGTGAAAGAGGTTGTTGCCTTGCACGCATTTTGGAGCCTTGTCTATTATTGTTCATTACAGTTTGCCTGGAGATAATCCTAATGAGTTATCTCGCAGTGCCTCGATCGTTAGTTGTTTGCCAGGTTTGGGTATGACTATGATATCCACTCTGGTGCTAAGGTGTTCTTTGGCCACAAAGTTGATGTGTTGGGTGAGCTCCTGGAGTATTTTCGCCTTGCTGAGGTAGCGAGTCGTGGCATTGTTCGTTTTGTTAGCACCGACTGCGATGTTCTTTGTGCAGGATCAGGCGGTTGAGTATACTTCGGATTTGGTTATTAATGTTCCAGAGGACGAGCCAAATGTTCAACAGCTTCGGGAAGGAACAAGAGTTTACATTAGGTAGCGAAATACTGGAAGTAGTAGGCGAATATATCTACTTAGGACAGGTAGTAACCGCAGATCCGGACCATGAAAAGGAAATAACAAGAAGAATAAGATTGGGATGGAGCGCATTTGGCAAGCACTCGCAGATTATGACTAGCAGCTTACCGGTATCGCTCAAGAGGAAAGTATACAACAGTTGCATCTTGCCTGTACTCACCTATGGGGCTGAAACGTGGAGGCTAACCAAGAGAGTTCTACTTAAGTTGAGGACAACCCAGAGGGCTATGGAACGAAAAATGGTAGGGGTAACATTAAGAGATAGAAAGCGTGCAGAGTGGCTCAGAGAAATAACTCAAGTTAACGACATTCTAGTGGAAATTAAGAAGAAGAAATGGACATGGGCAGGACATGTAGTGCGAAGAGAGGATAACCGATGGTCGCTGAGGGTAACAAACTGGATTCCAAGGGAAGGAAAGCGTAGCAGGGGGCGGCAGAAAGTTAGGTGGGTGGATGAGATTAAGAACTTCGCAGGGGTCAAGTGGATGCAGCTAGCACAGAACCGGGTTAAGTGGAGAGATATGGGAGAGGCCTTCGCCCTGCAGTGGGTATAATCAGGCTGATGATGATGATGATGATGATGTTCCAGAGGACGAGCCATATTTTTGAGGCACTTGCCTTAGAGATCTTCGCAGTAATGGTTCCACTTCTGGTGCGCCGAGTCTGTGGTGTACACTTGCGCCTGTTCCTTTATGTTTGCGATCCGTAAGCGTAGTTGCCTATTCATTTTTTGGTGCTCCCACCTTCGTGCTAGCCGGTGACGTTACTGTCAGAGCTGAATGAGGAGTATGTCGATTTCTGGAATTTTCAAAGTACATTATATAGTCTCCGTGACCTCTTCGCGTGCCTTGCAGATAAAGCACACCATTCTATGACAGATGTGACCTGTTGACACTTGTGTGGGGTGGTTGCGCGAAACCGGGTCCAGTCAGTGATTATTTCTCCACCAAGATTTCTTCTGATTTTAGTTGTTGAGCTAGAGGTGCTATTGGAGCAGTGGTCGCTCCTGAGGGCTTCCCTCGAGGGCCTCCCTCGAGCGGTGAGGTCGGAGCATGTGTCGCGCGTGATGCTGTTTTCCTTCCACGTTGAATATAACGAATTGGCGAGGATGTCTAGCACAGCGAGTGCAATGCTTTAAGGGTGGAATCTCCTCTGTGTGAACGTGAACAGTACCCTCATTTGTAGGAGCAGTTGAAGTCTTCTATTATTTCCAGTCGGTTTGGTTGTTCGAGTTTGTAGGTTTCTGTGGTACTGGTGATGAACTTTAGTACCACTTGGTTAGTCTGTTTATAAATTTTCGTTATGAATGTACTCTTTCGATAGCTTTTTTTATGAACTCGACGAGGGGTTCGATGTCCGTGTTTGGGAGGGTATGTTGAATGATTGTAATACCGTTTTGATAATACTGATAGCAGCGGTGAGATGGCGCTTACTTCTGCCGAGCGCCATACGAAACTGGAGGTGGGTCTCCGCTACCCAGGCTCCAATTCCAGCTCCTGTGTGCTCGCCGGCAGGGTCCCTGGGAAAGCCTCCAAGACCTCGCCGCAAATATCCAGCAGTTGGCGTTGCAGTCGCTGCCGGGGGCACCTCAGAACACAGTAGCTTTGATCGACACCGAGGCTTTTCTGGACGCCATCGAGAATTTCTAGGTCCACGGCCAGGTACGTCTCAAACGCCTTGTTTCGATACCTGCCACTTTGAGCCTCGCCTTCGAGGCGACTGGCAAGTGACGCAAGCGGGGAACCGATCAAGAGGCCCACTTAGGGAGGAAGCTGGCCGACCTGGAGCGGGCGTGCTGCGATGCTGCCGAGCGCTACCAGAGGCTCCGGAGTGACCTCCACCAGGCCAACGGGGTGCTCGGCCTCTCAAGCTCTCAAGAGTGCACAGGCCTTTAAGACAGAGAACGCCGAAGTCGAGGAACTGCTGCACGAAGAGACCAAGCAGAAGCTGACACTGAGCTCGCGTCTTTACCAGGAGAAGGTAAAGGAGGAGGGGGAGGCCAAGCGAAACCTCGAGAAGCAGATCGCCACCCTTGTGGGCGGAGCTCAAGAAGAAAGCGGGCGAAGTGGCCGCGCAGGCGGAGGATACCCGCAAGCAGCTCCAGGAAGATATGGAGGCTCACCAGCGGCATATCTAGGAACTGTGGGCCTTCAATGACAAGCTAGACAAGTCCAGAACAAGGTCCAGGGCGAGGTCGAGGACTTAACTACCCAGCTTCAAAACGAGAGGGCACAGGTTTCAGAGCTAGAGAAGAAGCAGCGCAAGTGTTACCAGCTCTTGGCAAAGGAGAAGACAGTGTCGGAGCAGCTAGCCGCCGAGCGGGAGTGGCGCGAGAAGGATACCCGCATCCTGGTTCTGGCGCGGGAGCTCGAGAAGCGCAACGACACCCTCGATGAGTTTGAGCGGTCCCGCAAGTAGTTCCAGCTGGAGCTGGATGGCCTGGATAACTCGCATAACATGCATAAGTTGGAGAAGACCAAGCACTCCCTGGAGAACCAGCTGGCTGCGCAGAAGACGCGCCTGGAGGAGCTGGAGGATGAGCTGTAGCTGGCTGAGGACGTCAAGCTGCGGCTGGACGTCACCCTGCAGGCACTCAAGACCCAGCACGAGCGCGATCTACAGGCATGCGACTAGCAGGCCGCAAATAAGTAGCGGGCCCTCGCCAAGCAGGTGCGGGATCTGGAGACGGAGCTTGATGAGGAACGGAAGCAGCGGTCGGCAGACCTGACACTTCACAAAAAGCTCAAGGCAGATCTCCAGGAGGCCGACCAGCAGATGAAGTAGGCACAGAAGGCTAATGTAGAGGCCATGCGATCACACAAACAAAAGGTCGAAGCAAATGCCAAGGAGTTGAGTACGGAACTGGAGACGCTGAAGACCAGGCACGCGAAGGAAATCCAGAGCATGGAAGAGAGGTTATTGGTCGAGTGTGAGCGGAAGGAGCGGGAGCTGCTGGAGCATTTGTTACCTACTGTCAAGGAGGATGGTGGTGTGGCTCATTCGGAGTGGCTGGTGTGCTTTGAGAGGGAGCTGCGGGAATGGCTCAAGAAGGAACAGCTACAGCATGGTACGGGCAACCATTTTGCACAGGAGGACGGTTCTTCCACTGCAGATGTGAAGTGCCTGCAGCAGCTCACCGAGATCAACACTCGGCTGGACAGATGTGTGTCCGGAGGGCGAAGCGTCTAAAAAAAACGATGTGCGCATGTTGAAAGCTGGGATAGCAGTTTTGGTTTTCGTCCACGTAGTTACAAGGAAAGTCTCACGTGCTTACATAAACCTGGCGATCAATGAATACACCGGGATGAAAGAACTGACTGTCAGTTCAGTTCAGGCGTTCAGTCGTGTCCGACTCTTCGTGACCCTATGGACCATGTCACGCCACGCTTTCCGGTCTCTCACTATCTTCTTAACATCACATAGCTTCATCTGCAATGCCTCGAGAATGCCATCTAACCATCGCGTTCGCTGCCTACCCCTTCTCCGGCGACCCTCAACCTTTCCCAACATCAAATCTTTCTCCAGCGACTCCTCTCTTCTCATCAGATGACCAAAGTAGCTGAGCTTTAACTTTAGAATTTGACCCTCCAATGAGCAGTCAGGGTTTATGGTCGACAATATCGACTGATTTGATCTTCTGGCAGTCCAAGGAACTCTTAAGAGTCTTCGCCAGCACCACAATTCAAACGCGTCAATTCATCGGCGGTCAGCCTTTTTCACAGTCCAACTCTCGCATCCATACATCACAACTGGAAAGACCATAGCACGGGTTATACGGATCTTGGTTGGCAGACTAATGTCTCTGCTCTTTACTAGGCGGTCAAGGCTAACCATTGCTCTCTTTCCCAGAAGCAGGCGTCTCCTAATTTCATGGCTGCAGTCTCCTTCCGAGGTAATCTTGGCGCCCAAGAACAGAAAATCTGTCACAGCTTCCACTTCTTGTCCATTGATGCTCCAGGACTTGATAGGGCAAGACGCCATGATCTTCGTCTTTTTAATGTTCAGTTTAAGCCCAAACTTCTCACTCTTCTTGTACGCGCATCAGAAGTCTCTTGAGTTCCACTTCACTTTCTGCCATTAAAGTGGTATCATCCGCATATCTAAGGTTGTTGATACGTTTTCCAGCAATCTTCACTCCAGCTGAAGACTCGTCCAGACCGGCCTTTCTCATGATGCACTCTGCATATAAGTTAAATAGGCAGGGCGACAGTATGCAGCCTTTGTCTCACCCCTTTCTCAATCGGAAACCAATCAGTAAGACCATGCCCAGTTCTGACTGTGGCCTCTTGCCCTTCATAAAGGTTCCTGAGGAGACAGATGAGGTGAATTGGAACTCCCATCTCTTGGAGAGCTTGCCACAATCTGCTGTGATCTACGCAGTCAAACGCTTTCGCATAATCAATAAAGCAGAAGTAAATGGGTTTCTGGAACTCTCTTGCTTTTTCCATGATCCAGCGAAGGTTGGCAATTTGTTCTCTAGTTCCTCTGCCCTTGCGAAACCCAGCTTGCACGTCCGGAAGCTCCCGATCCACATACTGCTGCAGCCTACCTTGCAGGATTTTTAACATCACCTTGGTAGCATGCGAAATAAGCGCGATCGTGCGGTAGTTGGAACAATCTTTGGCACTGCCTTTTTTTGGAATGGGGATGTAAAATGACCTCCTCCAATCCTGTGGCCACTGCAGGGTTGTCCAAATCTTTTGACATAATGTATGCAGTGTGTTAACAGCGTCGTGGTTGAGGTTTTGAAGCAACTCAGCTGGAATACCATCAATTCCGCTAGCTTTGTTCTTAGCAAGGCTGGCTAAGGCCCATTCAACTTCACTCTTCAGGATGCCCGGCTCGAGATCAGTAATCACAAACGGCTTATGTTGGGTTTGCACATCCGGGTCCTTCTTGTACAGTTCTTCTGTGTATTCCTGCCACCTCTTCTTTATCTCTGAGGCTTCAGTGAGGTCCTTGCCTCGTTTGTCCTTTATCACGCCCAGCTTAGCACAGAAGCTTCCTTTGATATCTTTGATTGTCTTATACAGAGCTCTTGTGTTCCTTAATTGGCTGTTGTCCTCAACTGCTTGACACTGTATGTTCAGGAAGGCATTCTTATCTCTCCTTGCTATTTTCTGAAAATCTGCATTGAGAACCTTGTATCTTTCTCTTTCCCCCATACCTTCTGCCATCCTCCTTTCCTCAGCTATTTGCAAAGCCTCTTCAGATAACCAGTTTGCTTTTTTGCATTTCTTTTGCTTTGGAACTACCTTAGTAGCAACTTCTTGTATTATATCACGAACATCAGCCCACATCTCTTCGGGCTCTTTGTCTTCTAGATCTAATTCTTGAAATCGATTCCTCACTTCTACAGCATATTCTAATGGAATCTGATCCAGATCATACCTGAAAGGCCTTCTAGTTTTCTGCGTTTTCCTCAATCGAAGCTTAATTTTGGCAACAAGAAGCTGATGATCGGTGCCACAATCGGCCCCAGGCCTTGTTTTTACTGCTTGTATAGCGCTTCTCCATCTCTACCGGCAAATAATATAATCTATCTGATTCCTGTACAGACCGTCCGGTGAAATCCATGTGTACAGGCGCCTCTTGTGCTGTTGAAAATGAGTATTCGCTATGGTCAGGTTGTTTTCTTGACAGAACTCTACTAGCCTCTGCCCAGCTTCATTTGGCTCACCAAGACCGAACTTGCCTGTAATTCCGGATATTTCTTCACTCCCGACCTTAGCATTCCAGTCTCCTATGAGAAAAACGACGTCTGATGATGGGGTGCGGTCTAAAAGGCATTGCAGGTCCGCATAAAATCTCTCAACGTCAGCTTCTTCAGCAGCAGTGGTCGGTGCATAGACTTGGATAACTGTTATGTTGAAAGGGTGACCTTGGATCCGAAGTGAAATCATTCGGTCGTTTTTGGGGTTGTACCCTAGCACTGCTTTGCCCATTCTTCTGTTTACTATGAGAGCGACCCCATTCCTTCTCTTGGATTCGTGCCCACAATAAAAGACATAATGGTCGCCGGAGTTAAATTCTCCCATTCCGGTCCACTTGAGTTCGCTGATACCCAAGATAACAATGTTCAATCTGTCCATTTCTCGCTTGACGATATCCAGTTTACCTTGCGTCATAGATCTTACATTCCATGTTGCTATGTGATATATCTCCTTGCAACATCGGACTTTCCGGTAGCTTCCCGACACATCCACAACTGAGCGTCCTTTTGGCTTTAGCCCAGCCGCTTCATTCGTCCTGGAGCTACTAGGAATCGCCCTTTGTTCATCCCCAGTAACATGTGGGACGCCTTCCAACCTGGGGGGCTCATCTTCCGGCGCCATATCGATAATGGTATTGTGACTGGCCATAGGGTTTTCTTGGCAGTGAATCTCCAGTGAATCACATTTTGTCAGAACTCTCTGCCGTGACCTGTCTATCTTGGGTGGCCCTACACAGCAGAGCTCACGACTTCATCGAGTTTCGCAAGCCCCTCCGCCACGAGCTGGCGCCCGAGCCACATGAGCCCACGAAAGCTGAAGGCGCCGAGGGAAAGAGCAAGGCCGCAGAGTGCAGCAGTAGGGAAGGTGACCAAGGAGACCAGTCCGTGAAAGTGGAGACCGAGGTTGAGGACTCCTCATCGAGCAGAGTGTGAAGCTGAAGGTCGAGCCGAACACGGCGTCCACGCTGACAGATGTGGACACTGAGACCACGGGTGTCATCGTCCAGCTGACCGTCAACCTCAACCCGCCCAACTTCGACCAGGTGGTCAGCCACACGCACGACATCCTCGTCAACTTCTACGCGCTGTGGTGTGTGCACAGCGCGAAGCTGGAATTTGTGTACGCCCGTGCCTGAAGTGAGCGGCCGTTGCCGTGGGACGGCATCACTTGGCACTGCCGTGCCCACCGGCCGCCCTCCATGGACTTTGGCTGAACACTGGACTCAGCGATAGACTCCTCAGACACAGCTAGGCTCAGCACATGAAACCGAACCAGGATGAGCAAGGACCTACTAGTAGCCGCGAATAATCAGACGGGGGGCCACTCGCGAGCGACTGATCTGTTACAGGTGTCCGCAGAGTCGTGCATCACAGAGTTGGATAAAATGGCCTTTCACTGTACCCTGGACTTCCTCTTCTACTCCCCGCTGGAAAGATGTAACGGCACGGAAGAAAAGGAAGCGCGGTGCTAGCGCGCGTGGTTGGAGGATATAAATGAAGACTGGCTGGTTGGCGGTGGTGGTAGTAAAACTTTAATCTCCACCAGATATAGGATAGACGTCAACCTATCTGCCTACACAAAGCCCTGGAGCCCTTGGACCCGGGAGGCGTGTTCGGCCAGTCGGATTACACCTGGTTGAGTCTCGGGGTGTGAGCTCAACACTGGAGTCTCCCAAACTTCTTCCGTTTTTGTCTGTTCATTTATACTTCTTTTTATTTCTGAACACGTCCATATCATGTGTACAAGATCCGCCTCATCCTGGCATAGTTTGCACCTATCTGAGAATTGTTCCGGATACCACTGACTTAAGGTAGCTGGCTTCGGAAAAGACCTTGTTTGTAAGCGCCTCCAAATGCTTTCTTGGGTCTTATTTAGTGTCCTATCTACCGGTGGGTATTCTAACCTGTTTTGCCGATAGCGCTCAGTAATCTCTTTGTAGCTGACTAGCCTGTCCCTGCTAAGGGTGTACTGAAGATCAGAGCCTACCCGGAAGATAAGACCGCGGGCAAGCTTATGAGTTCTCTCATTTCCCTGAAGCTGGGAGTAGGCTGGTGCCCATATTAGCCAGATATTATGTCAGTCTGACATGTCCTCAGTGTCCTTTTTGCCTGTGGAGAGACTCTTCCTTTGAGAAAATTGCATATTGCTGTTTTCGAATCTCTTATAATTGTAGTAGCCATTATCCCTGCCATTGCAATGGCAATCGCCACCTCTTTAGCTGTATGAGCTAAGCTCGTCCTAACTGAGCCGCTTATTCTTAGATTTTGATAATGTCCTCATACTCGGCGGCGTCGACATAGACCACGTCCTGTCTTCCTCGATATATCTTCTGCAGCGTTTCCGGCCTTTTCTTCCTACTTTCCTGGTGATGCTCTGGATGCATGTTTCGTGGCAGCGGGTGGACTTTTTGTCGCTTGCTGACTTCCATCGGGACATCCGTCTTCTGGTCCCTTTGGCTTTCGTATCGAATGCTTAGTTTTAGCGGCTTGTCGGCGCCTGTGCCTGTGTCTCTCCTTATGTACCATCCTGCACCGTAACAATATCCTGATAGGAATGGGGGTTCATTACAATACATTAATGCAGCGCAAACACAAACACAGGAAGAAGAGAGTACAAACGCCGACTATCTAGGCCAACTAGGCCGGATTGCCACCCGTAATCAGGAATGGGAAGGGGAGGAGGGGGGGGGGGGGGCAGCTCCTGTCCCCTGCAGACATGTTACGTCTGGTTTAATGAGTGTATTGGCTATGAACTGTTTCAGCAGAACTTGCTTCGTCTGCATCCCCTACAGTTCCATTCCACATTTCTTTAGGTTTTCGTTTACGGTTGTACTAGGGCGTATCGCCCTGCTAATTAGGTTAAGGGGTGCGCGCATAGCCGGTATATAGCCGGTATATATATATAGCCGGTATATATA
Organism: Amblyomma maculatum; assembly: GCF_055883805.1. Classification (NCBI taxonomy): domain Eukaryota; kingdom Metazoa; phylum Arthropoda; class Arachnida; order Ixodida; family Ixodidae; genus Amblyomma; species Amblyomma maculatum. Next base: position 193,049,397 of record NC_139347.1, on the reverse strand, counting down.
TATATATATATATATAAGCTGGAAACTAATGACTTATACACGTGATTAATTTCCTTTAAGCGTCATTTCTCTCGTTCTTGTAATTAATTCCGAGGTCGGCTTCATTAATCCGCGCTGCAAGCTTCTGTCGGCGACCACTTTGAACTCGAGTTAGATTCTACTGGAAATCAAGAAGAAATGGGCATGGGCAAGGCATGTAGTGCAAAGAGAGGATAATCGATGGTCGCTATGGGTAACAAACTGGATTCCAAGTGAAGGAAAGCGTACCAGAAGGGTGGATGAGGCTAAGACGTTTTGCAGGGTTCAAGTGGATGCAACTATCACAGGACCGGGGTTAATTGGAGGAATATGACAGAGGCCTTGTCCCATAGTGGGCATAGTCCGGCTGATGATGGTGATGATGATGACTCAGAATGTCCGTGGACATCCGCTAAGGCCATCAGCCGCTTCAAAAAAACGCTACCCTTTGAAAATACCTTATCCTGGCATATCAAAAAGTTTTCTTTTATTGACATTTCACTGCATGATGGGCTTTAATCGTAAGATGTGAATATCGTGGCTGGAGAAATCAGGGTGCTGGTCCTCCGTTGGCACTTCATCAATGACAAAATGCTGCCTGCAGCCCTGCACATGAAAAAATAAAAGAAAAAAAACAATGTTTCGTAAAGCACTAGCAACTTATCATACAGCTCGCTACAGGACGGGAAAAAATTACTTTTAGACATTAGCACGTTCACTCATCCTTTCAAGTTTATACGCGAGTTTCGCCGCTAATAGATCTTGCGTTAAGTTCTGCGGACATGCTAGGTGTGCCCAATTTCTCCTCTCTAGAGTGTTGATATCTGCCGGACGTATCAACGCAAAACATAATCATACCCAAAGACGACGACAGCGAACATCGCCCATGTATCGCATTTTATCAAAAGTCAAAGCAGGAATATAGACCGGATCGCTTTGGGGCGTGTTAGGTCCCATAAAGCAAATAAAAGATATCAGACTATTATTATTATTATTATTATTATTATTATTATTATTATTATTATTATTATTATTATTATTATTATTATTATTATTATTATTATTATTATTATTATTATTATTATTATTATTATTATTATTATTATTATTATTATTATTATTATTATTATTACGATGCGCAAGCCGATGAAGAAAGACGACAGAACATGACCGAAGGCGATGGTAGATGAAGTTTTAATGAATCTGTTAGCAGGCCTAGCTCGAGCGCTACTGGCCGCGCCACTGCCCGCTTCTTCTTTGTTGCTCGTTCGTAACATGACACGGGGGCGTAATTCCGTCTCCTCAACGATAGGGTCGCGCAACTTCTTTCTCCTCACTGATTGGGTAGGGTCCCGCAACTTCTTTCTCCTCACTGGTTGCCTATCAGCGGGTTAAACGGCGATAGTTATTGAAAGGTGTCTCTGAACGCAACCTAAAGGTAACATACACTCACTGAAGGCAGGAAATGATTACGGTAAAGGTAAATGATTAGTGTTACCATTGTCATGCCATCACCTCGTGGCTGTGTTCACGGCTGGTTTTGCGGCTATTAAGAAATAAAAACACTACGTAATGAAACCTAAAGGGGAACACTCCCCAGGAATGAGCTTTGTAGCTTATTTTATTGTTGCGGTAAACAAAAATAAAAAAGAAAAGAGTTGCTAATAAAGGATTCAAACAGATGTTTTATTCGCTTAGTGCTGAGGTAAGTAGGGTCAATCCATTGCGCCACTGAAGCAACAAGTACGGGAAGCTTTAAACCCGCTATTATTCCTTTTTACACTATTTCCGCTATCTGTCGCCAGGTGACGCTGCTCAGATGACCCTACCGTTGAGGGAACGGAATCACGCGACCCGGGGCCACCCAGCGATCGTCCCGATCGTGGACGAGGAAGTTTACTGATGTTGATGATTCCATGGCATGATGATGGTCGTGTCTGGATGCTTGAAGAAGAAGAGGAAGAAGGAGGAATAGACTGCTGCAGCTGAGACTCTAAGGGAGCACTTCAGGTGAGGGTCAAAGGAAGTACCTTTGCAAGACAAACAGAACCACCTTTTGCAGGCTGCGAGGTTCGAAACTGGGTTTGGGCCCACTGCGGAGGAGGGGCGCGCAGCGGGGTTTACGGAGCTTCTCCCAAACGCACACCCCTGGAAAAGCCGAGCGCCAGGCCGGGGGACGCTTGTACCCATTTTTACCGGTGGGTGCTCGGCGATGGGTTTCGAACTAACCACCTCCCGCAGCCTTTTTTAGGACTGCTGCAGCTGAGGCTCTAAGGGAGCACTTCAGGTGAGGGTCAAAGGAAGTACCTTTGCAAGACAAACAGAACCACCTTTGCAGGCTGCGAGGTTCGAAACTAGGTTTGGGCGCACTGCGGAGGAGGGGCGCGCAGCGGGGTTTTTACGGAGCTTCTCCCAAACGCACACCCCTGGAAAAGCCGAGCGCCAGGCCGGGGGACGCTTGTACCCATTTTTACCGGTGGGTGTCCGGCGGTGGGTTTCGAACTAACCACCTCCCGCAGCAACAGTGGAGACGACAAAGCGCCGCCTCGAGGACTGGAGGCGCAACAGAGAAGCCTGTTAAATTTCTTCTTTCTCTCTCTTTCTTACTTCTTCGGACTATTTGACTGAACATTTAGCATAGAATTTTCTCTCACTCCTCAATTTTTTCTACCCGTTTCTCCTGGCCTGATCCAGAACTTTGTGATCCCCCGATACAAAGGGGAATGGCCGCATCAGCATCAGAACGGCCTGCCGGCAAGATGATTTCCGATGAACTTTGGCCCAGGACACCCTCGGGCCACATGTTCCCACGACTCAATGGCGAAGGCCACGGCACACACCGCATAGCATAGGCAGGGGAGGATGTCTTGAAGTGTAGCGCTGTCTTGGGTCGTGGGGTCTTTGGTCGGTACATCTGGTCAGTGGGGTCACATATAGTCGTTCGGGTCTCTTCTTGTGTCTTGTCATGTGTGGCGTCTCGCGTAAGTCTCTCCTTCGTCATGTTTTGTGGTCGGGGCGGGGGGGGGGGGGGGGGGGGCGGAGTGGAGGAACGGCAAGGCCTTGCTGGGTCCGGCAGGCAGGGGAACAGCCATGCGATGCCTTCTAACCTTCAGGCGACGGCGCAAGAGGTCACAGGGCACCGAAGCTCCGGACCAGGATGAGAGGGTGATGATTAAGTACCAGCACCTCCAACCAAATGTTACGATGCGGCATGCCGATGAAGAAAGACGACAGAACATGACCGATAGCGATGGTAGATGACATTTTAATGAATCTGTTAGCGGGCCTAGCGCGAGCGCTCCTGCCCGCGCCACTGCCCGCTTCTTCTTTGTTGCTAGTCCGTAACATTATTATTATTATTATTATTATTATTATTATTATTATTATTATTATTGTTATTATTATTATTATTATTATTGTTATTATTATTATTATTATTATTATTATTATTATTATTATTATTATTATTATTATTATTATTATTATTATTATTATTATTATTATTATTATTATTATTATTATTATTATTATTATTATTATTATTATTATTATTTTGACAGCTTTGGCTTGTTTTATGGGGCCTAACACGTCCCAAAGCAATCCCGTCTCAATGAGGCACACAGTAATGGAGGGCTCAGGATAATTTTGACCACCTGAGGCTTTTTAACGCGCACTGAGGTCACATAGGTCGCATAATCGCCTCCATCGAAATGCACCGCTGCGACTGGGGTCGAGCCCAAATCTTCTGACTCAGTAGTCGAGCGCCCTGCCATAATCAGTGAGCCACTGCAGCGACACCGACAGCTATGCATGATTGAGAATAAGTGAATTGACTATACTGTCTCTTCATCTCTGCTCAGCTAGTGGCGTGACAGTCGCCTTTGATGATAACTCTTGCGGTAACCAAACTCTGTCGACTGCGCCGAAATTCGGAAATGTCAGCACAGAGGCATCCAGGCCATAGGGAACGCGTGCCTTCAGGCACTGAGTGGTGGTGGTGGTGGTGACTATGGTTTATTTTTGGGGAGAGGGTACTGGTCACGTCTTATGTCAAAGGTGACCAGGACCTCCTACTCGCTCAAAGCTGAACACTGCCAACAACACGAAAGTAGAGGCCAAACAGCGTTTGTAGGGCGCCACTGTGCCACAATATAAGCTCATACGACAACCTGGCTGATTTGTCACCACACAATAGCACAGTGACACTCCTGAAACTCGATTCTTCTCCTAGCCAATCAATCTATATAAGCGTGAGTGTAGGGAAGTGCGGAGGTAAATGTTTGCTGACAGCACTCACCTGCAAGAAACGCGCCACCGCCGCCGAGTTGGCTTCGTTGTCCCTGTCCTCGTAAGACAGAAGCACCTCAGTGTTCGGGCCACACAGTTCCGTCATGGTCTTCAGAAGCGGATCCACAGCCTGCAACGAACAAGAACTGCATCAGTGACCAACGTCCACGTCTTTCTTGCTGCAAAGTGGCCCTTCTTCCGACACCGCTTACGCACTTCCAGAAATACGAGAGAAGAATTAAGGCAAAACGATTATAAAAACGACCTGATATGGCAAGATCCATACTCTGACGCAGGTGTTTAGTTGATAACCTGCACACCGATATAAGCACATACTAAGCGACGCTCTTCACAGCCAAGGCAAACGTGTTTGCGATACCCTTTTGTGTTTCAGATCAGGCGAGATATGATCCATAAGTCGTCCTAAGCCAATTCGCCTCTAGTCCTCTTTTTTTATTACAATACAGTGAGGAAAAGAGAAGATCTTCAATGAAAAGCAGATAACTAAAGCAGTATTTGCATTCACACTGACATGCTACTCTGCGTGTGAAGGAAAATGGGAAGAGAAAGACGGGAAGGACAGGGGTGCGCAAGGTGGTACGACCCGCGACCACTGACGCCACCACCACCAAGAAGCCAACAGTCTGTTCCGACCAGGTCGGCGGTGTTCTAGAATCGTGAATCGTGAAGATTGAATCGACTAAGTATTGGGCGGCTGGTCCTCTTTTTCTGTTTTCCCCTGCGCATTGCGCCTTTTACCGCGTTGATAACGCTCGCGGGGAGATTGTAGCTGTAAAGCGATGTCTACGCAGTCTCCCGGCCAGAAAGCTCCCCCTGGTCGGCTTTCATTGTGTCTCATTATCTACCTCTGGAGACGTTCCAACGATCTGGCGTTCGAAACATTCCGGTAGCGCTGGTACCCAAGGATGAAGGATTTATCAAAATGACTAATCCTGGGACTGTTCGAGCTGCTCTCCAGGCAGCCTCTTCCCTGTATGACTCAATTACAGAAGTGAGGCAGTTTGGACGTGGCGGGATACGGCACCGATCTCCAGACCTCAATTGCATTAAGGATCTGCTTAAATGCAATTCATTTGGATCGCTTCAGGTGAGCAGCTTCATCCCTTCTCATCTTGCATGCACAAAAGGATTGGTTCAAGGAGTAGACTCTTCTTTAACTCCAGCTGAGACTCTCGACCTTCTTTCGGCGGCTGGTGTGGTAGCGGTGTATCGTTGCAGCCGGGAGGTTAATAAAACGCGGGTACCAACAGGGTCAGTGATTACCACATTTTCGGGAACATCATGCCCGTCAGAGATAAAAGCATGGCCATTGATCTTTCGTGTGCATCCTCTTCAATCTAAGCCACTGCAGTGTACTAATTGCTGGCGTATGGTCACAGTGCTCGTGGTTGTAAGTCCTCCGTGCGGTGTTGCAAATGTGGCGATGTTCATCATTCGTCATCTTGTCCACAACAAAACGACAAATGCTGTCTTTGCGGTGGAGGCCATGCTGCAAACTCCTTGGAGTGTTCATCTCGAAAACAGGAGCTACAAATTCTAGAATAGACAGAAAACGCTGTTCGCGTCGTGACGCTGTAACAGAAGTTAAAGAGCGATAGCACGGTTATACAGGTGTGTCAGCCCGATCAAGTGTGCCTCTCGATGCATCAATCTCAAAGGCGATAATGACTGCAGTGAAAGCCTCAATGACTAAAATGGTCGATCGAATAGTTGCTATTCTCACAGTTTTTCTAACGTTCTGACAGTTCAGCTAACGCAAGCCCTGCAATCAGGAACAGCCCCTGTCATAGCAAACATGCCTTCGGAAAGGTATCAACTGCTTGAAAGCACTGCTGTTGCTTCGGCTCACAGGACTACTCCTCCAGATGAGGATGGAGTCATTAATGACGCAGAGATGGTGGAATCAGGTGTAAGAATTCTAAAGCGGTGTGGGTCTCCCATGTCCGACTATACTTCTCCGCGGTTCCAACCAAAATCAAAGAAACATCAGCATGCATCAAAGCCAAAGGAGGATATTTTGGGGCAGGCAGTTGCGGCTGCCCAGATTTCGTAATCATAGGGGCACTAAAAGTTATCCAGTGGAACTGCCGTTCAATTCTAACAAGTTCAACAGATTTAGTTTACATTTCTTCCCAGTATAACGCACATATAATTATTTTGCAATGAACTTGGCTAACAGCCAATAAGTATTTCTATTTACAAAATTATCATTCATTCCGACAAGATCGCCAATCAAAAGGAGGAGGTTTGATTATATTTGTCTCTACAAAATTTTGTCACAGGGCTAAGATTTCTTTCCGGCTATCTTCTTTAGATTGTGAGTTATTGGCCCTAGACTTTGAAATTCCAGGGCACTGACCATTTTCCTTAGTGAATGCTTATTTCCCTAGCGGTGTACAAGATACATAACCTCGATCTGCTATTAGTTAATTGTCGGAACTGCGTTCTTCTGGCTGGTGATTTTAATTCGCATCATGTGTCATGGGGCTACAAGAAAGATAGTTGCGGCAAACGTCTTTGGGATTGGGTAACACATAATAACTTTTCCTGTAGAAATTCGGGTTCGACCACTTTCATAAGAAAATACACTCAGACTGTGTTAAATTTAATTTTTACCTCTCCCAGCCTTGTCGACACTTGATTGTGGCCCCTCTAGTGACCACATACCGATTGCTTTTGATGTTAATTGCCCTGTAACTCCACGACTTCTCAGTTGGTCATTTCTTAACAATGATAATTTTCAGTTACCGTTACGCTCTAATCTTGAGTCATTGACTAACACGGATGAAGAACAAAAATCAAAACGCTTATGCTCGATGATTGAGGATTGCCGTAAGAAGTCTGAGATCTTGATATGGAGCTCAAAGGGGAATACTTCAGCTGTTCGGTGAAATGCTGATTGTTCCCGAGATTACAGACGCAGAAAGGTGGCATGGAAAAAGCTTCTCCAAAACCACTGCCCGAAAAACTGGCATGATTATAAGTTCATTGCAGCTACTTTTAAACGTACGGTCGCAAAAGCGAGGGACGAGTATGGTGTGAGGCATTTTGATTTCCTGTCTAAATCTGGCAACCGAACTGCTCTTTTTGTTTTTTTACGCTCGCAGAAAAAGATTCCACAATCACAAAATCTACATTCTCTTATTTTGACTCGCCATGAAGCAAGAGACACAACTGAAACAATTGCAAAAGGACTGGAGAAGCGTTTCTCGTCTACACTTCCTTTATGCTCGATATCTGTAACGCCAATGGATACAGTTAATTATGATGGTTAAATTTCCGTTTCTGAGCTTTCTCCTATAGTTATGAGATTACCAGCCGCTGCTCCCGGTCCTGATAGCGTAACTTCAAAAATGTAAAAAATTATTTTTGAGGAATCACCTCAGACGTTAATAGAGCAGTAAATTATTCCATCAAACATGCTTGGATACACCCAGAATGGAAACTTGCCAAAATAATTCCTTTATACTTAAGAACAAAGGCGGTGCCTTTTCCATAGATATTAGACCTATTGCGTTAACATAAAACATTGTAACATTAATTGAAAGAGTCATACTTATACGTATTTCGGAGTTCATGAATGAAGAAAATATCCTCAGCCCTTGTCAAGTTGGTTTCCGTCAAAAGTGTTCCATCTGGAATGCGTATGCTGACCTCTACCCAGATAAAAACATACGTGACGAAAACGAAACAATCACGTGAAACAACCCCTGGGTTCACCTGCTGCACGAAACGTCACTAAAAAAAAAAAAAAACGAACAAAAAAACACCTCTTTGCTTGAAAGAGCAAGAGAAGTCTTGCTGACACACTTAATGTCCGTTGAAATAAAATATGATTCCACTATCTCTCTCGTCATCTTTTCTTTGTGGCGATAAAAAATTCTTAACCTGGTCAAACTTAGGAGTGTACTTCTTCTTCTCCTTCTTCATTGTTTCACATGAATGGCAATGTGATACCAGAAACGTTTTGTCCTTCCCACTTTCCAAGTTGTTCCGGTGTTCCTGTAGTATCTTATTAATACATCGTCCTGTTTGTCCTATATAACAGGCTCCACAAGAGAGTGGAAGCCTGTACACAACACCTGTCCTGCATCCAACAAATGGGTCTCTATGTTTCACCCCACATTCTTGCTTCTTCGATTCTCTTTCCCTTTGAATAGCCGAGCAAATCCTCTTCATCTTCAGCGGAGCGGTCAATGCGACGTCAACACCATACCTCTTGCCTAAATTTCGAGGCCATGTGAAATTCTGTGCACATACGGTACCACGGCGACCTTCCTCTTTTTCTCACCCATGCTGGGCAGGGATTTCAGTCTGTGCGTTCTTTTAAGGCTCTTCAGTACCCGGCAACTAGACTCATTAATAACCGACTCCCGATAACCGGCCTTTGCAATTCTTGTCACATGTCTTTCAAAACTCTTGCCCATGCTGTGGTAGCAAGATTTCTTCAACGCATTTAATAAGCATGTGTTGATCATCCCATTCTTCAATAATTTGGAATGCCCCGAATTGGAGCTTAGCAAGGGCTTCCCCAATCTCGGGTTGTATTCCCAACAAGCATGATCCTCACCGAATTGAATCAATAAATATAAATACTGTAACCGATCGTCAAGTGGTTCTTCAACAGTAAATTCCAGCCCGGATCCACACTAAGTAAAAACACCCATAATGTCCTTCATTCGTTGATTGAATCCTTCACGGTCTGTGAATATTAAAACGTCGTCCACATATCTGAAGGTGGAATGATGTATGCCATCCGATTTATCCTTCAGGTGTCTGTCCACGTACATTAAGAGGATATCACTCAAGACCGGTGCAACACTCGACCCAATGCACACTCCAGCCTTCTGCGTATACAGCTTGTCCTTCCAGCCTATGAAGGTGGACCCCAGGTAGAACCTTAAAAGTTCGATGAAACTTCCTGAGGCGTCAATGAAGTAACATTCATTATTGTCTTCAGTAATGATAATTTGAACACGCTTAAGGAGGCAGTCATGGGGGAGGCTATAATACAAATCCTTGACATCCATGCTAAAGCCAACACATTTTCTTGGTTTGTGTTCTTTGAGGAATTCAACAAGGGCTTCAGAGATGGGTAGCCTTAGGGGTTCTGATAAAGTCAACGAGGAAAGGTGTTTCTGCAAATATTTGGAGACCAGGTGTTGCCACCTGCTCATCTCAGATACGATGGCTCTGGACGGAACATCTCGTTTATGGGTTTTTGCCGAGAAGAATACTTCCAAATGTAGTTGCTTGCATTGTTTCACCTGTTCACGTATCCGTGCAAGCCCAAGATCACCTAGTAGAGCCATAGCCCTCTCTTTTACCATGGTCGCTTTCATAGGAAACCTTCTGAAATTCTTCTCAACAGCAGCCTCCGCTTTTTCTTGCAACTGATTCTCAGAAAAAAAAAAATAGCAAAATACCCTTCTTTATCTGACAGTATAACTCTGAGGTATCTCGAAGCCATCCATTTGGAAATATAGTTAATAGGGCACTTTTTCCCTTTTAATCCTTCTTTTGCGTGCTCTAACACTTCCAAGCACTCGTGGATGCACCGCGATCTATCAGAATCTTGAACTCTATTTGCAATACAACGTGACATGGTCACCTGTCCAGGCTCATCAACTCTAGGCTCAAAAGCATGCTTAGGACCCAGCTTTAGCATCTTATCAATATCTAGAGGTATCTTTAGATATTTATAAGATCGGGCTGACACACCTGCATAACCATGCAATCGCTCTTCTGTTACAGCGTCACGACGCGTACAGCGTTTTCTGTCTATTACTTCTAGACACATGCTTATTAAATGCGTTGAAGAAATCTTGCTATCACGGCATGGGCAAGAGTTTTGAAAGACAAGTGACAATAATTGCAAAGGCCGGTTATCGGGAGTCGGTTATTAATGAGGTCAGTTGCTGGGTACTGAAGAACCTTAAAAGAACGCACAGACTGAAATCCCTGCCCAGCATGGGTGAGAAAAAGAGGAAGGTCCCCGTGGTACCGTATGTGCACAGAATTTCACATGGCCTCGAAAATTTAGGCAAGAGGTATGGTGTTGACGTCGCATTGACCGCCCCGCTCAAGATGAAGAGGATTTGCCCGGCTATTTAAAGGGAAAGAGAATCGAAGAAGCAAGAATGTGTGAAACATAGAGACCCATTTGTTGGATGCAGGACAGGTGTTGTGTACAGGCTTCCACCCTCTTGTGGAGCCTGTTATATAGAACAAACAGGACGATGTATTAACAAGAGACTACAGAAACGCCGGAACAACTTGGAAAGTGGCAAGGACGAAACGTTTCTGGTATCACATTGCAATTCATGTGGAACAATGAAGAAGGAGACGAAGAACTGCACTCTTAAGTTTGACCAAGGTTAAGATTTTGTATCGCCACAAAGAAAAGATGACGAGAGAGATAGAGGAATCATATTTTATTTCAACGGACAATAAGTGTGTCAGCGAGACTTCTCTTGCTCTTTCAAGCAAAGGTGTTTTTGTTGTTGTTGTTGTTGTTGTTGTTGTTGTTGTTTTGTTTTGTTTTGTTTTTTTTACTGACTTTTTGTGCAGCAGGTGGACCCAGGGGTTGTTTCACGTGATTGTTTCGTTTTCGTCATGTTTGTTTTTATCTGGGCCTTGGAGTAAAGGGCTTAGGCATAGTTGTGAGTCAGCGCTTGTACTGTGGCTTTCTTTTATCTTGTCCTTTGTCTTCGTATTCGCGCTGTTTAAATTAATAATATATATGTACCAACTCGCCCAACAAAGTATCTTGGTAAGCTGACCTCGAGAGTCGAGTTCTTTTAGCGCGGCGCCAAAACATTCACGCTGCCTTGATAACGCTAGATATAGCCAAAGCCTATGATAGTGTTGAACATAGCATTCTATTGCAAAAATTAAAAGCTCTTCAGTTTCCACATTATTTAGTAGCCTGGATATCTGAATTCCTCCAAAACCGAGTTTTACTGTGCATTAAATGCCGTTCATTCTGGCAGATATAAGCAAGCCAGGAGAGTGCCGCAAGGAGCAGTCCTCTCACCAGTCCTTTTCAACATACTACTCAGCTCAATTCCAGTTAATCATGACGTTCGCACTTACGTATATGCAGGTGATATTGCGTTTTTTGCAACTGCATCGGATATTCAATCCCTTTATCTTCGCTTGCAAACGTACCTAAACTCTATTGAGAATTGGTTGTGTGGCTCGCGTCTCACATTAAATGTGAACAAAAGCGCGGTCCTTGTATTATATAAATGATCTTGTATGTCTGTCTGTAATGTATCAGCAACAAATAATATCTCAGGTTAAATGATTAAAGTATTTAGGGGTCACTTATGATGATAATCATTCATGGCAGCCCCACATTAACCATATTGCTACGAAAGGGGTTCGGGCCATGGGCATGTTGCGCTGAATTAGTCGTCCCCGGTCTGGAATGCGGAGAGATATGCTATTATTGGTTTACGTTATGTATGTGCGTCCAATTTTAGAGTTCCGTTCAGTCTTGTTTTCTGGTCCAGCAACTTATAAAATTCGGCCGCTTGTTCTCTTGGAACGAGAAGCACTTCGGTTGTGTCTTGGACTTCCAAAATTTGTTGCCAACAATGTGCTCTACCTTGAAGCCCGGATTAGTCCTTTGATATGTAGATTACAAATTCTAACTGTTCAGACGTACCTAAAGATATATGAATCAAAGTTTCACCTATCTATGTCCATTTTTTGCTGTCAACCGACCTCCTTTTTCGGTGTCCATTGGCCTAAACTTCACACCCCGCAGATAGTTATGGTCAAAAATTTGCTAGACCCTTTAAATGTTTCCCTTCCTAGTATTCTACCCAAAAATACCAGCGGGTCATCTGTTGAAATTGTCTTTGACGACATATTCCCGAATAATGCTAAACACTTATCATCCGTTATTCTAAACGGATTATTAGAAGATCATTTAAGAAGCCTTTCTGCTAGTTTAGTAATAGCTACTGACGTATCTCAATGTAATGAAAAGGCAGGTGTTGGTATATGTTGTCCGCATTTAGACTGAGTCTTTTTCTGTCCGGCTTCCGGACTTCACCCCAATTTTCGAAGCGGAGTTTCTGGCGGTGGTACTCGCGTTACGGAAATTAGACTCCTCTTTTTCTCAAGTGGCTGTAAAATCCGACTCTATTCTTGTGTTCATCCCTCTCTTCGTCAGTGGATTCTGCAATAGTAAAAAGCCTTTCTCTCCCTGATCCCTCGACATTTAAAACTTGTACACATAGCATGGGTACCAGGCCACGGCAATGTGACTTTAAATGAATATGCTGATAGTTTGACAAAAGAGTCCCTCAATGGCCCCGTGTTATCTATCCTTCCGACGACGGCGTACATCACCGCAGCGAGGTTTCGGAGAAAAGTTCTATTAAATATGAAAAATGCACATCTTTTAAGATCTAATGACTACCTGCATCTAAATTTTTCTTGGAATAGAAAATTATGCCATTCACGCCAATTTGAGATTTCTCTAACAAGGCTGCGATGATGTATCCCAGCTTTAAATTTTTATCTTTACAAGTCTGGTTTGGCACTTTCTCCAGAAGTACTTCGCTTTGGGCTAGTTGGTTCATGGTTGAAGTGGATTATGAAGACGGCGCGAAAGGGACGAGGGCAAGGAAGGAACACCAAAATAACAGGACAGGCGCCAACTTTCAACTGATGTTTCAACTTTCAACTCAGTTGAAAGTTGGCGCCTGTCCTGTTATTTTAGTGTTCCTTCCTTGTCCTCGTCCCTTTCGCGCCGTCTTCATAATCCACTTTCTCCAGTCTGCGCATTTTGCGGCGAGCAGGAATCATTAGATCACTTTTTATTGTTTTGCCGCCGCTTCACTACGTTAAGAAGACAGTTGACGGAAAGGCCATTGCAACAGCAAGGCCTCAGTTTAAGTAGCCCGATATTGTTATCATTTGGCGCCACCATCCTTGAACACAGTCACAGGTCTGTTTTCACTGCCATGCAATTTTTTTTTAATGGAATCAAATCGTTTGCCTAGCTAAATATTTAAACATCACTTGTTCTACAATTGCAGTGTCAATCTCCCATGTGTGTTACCACTTTTATATTTATATTTCATTTATTTCCCTTTTTGTTTCCTTTCCTCTACCCCTCAAATCACTGTTCCTTTTTTTTTTTTCATGCAAATATACTTCAAAAATTTTCTTTGCTACAAACTTCTTGGCCGATCCCCCTCTGTGGGTATGTGCCATATGTTATTTGGTCAACAACAGCAACAACAACAATAGCAGTTAGAAACGAATTAAAATCGTGGCAGTTGAGTTCCAGCTGACAACATCTGTCACCAATACTAAAAGGTTAAAAAAAAAGTGAAGTGCAGCGTCCAGCGAACGGGCTGACAAGGTTTACCGCACTAACAGCGCGTAGTGATTAAAAACAAGGAAGCTTTACAGTTCGTCTACTAGACCATCTTCATCCAAATAGGCAAATAAAAAGTGCATTGAACATTTCTGCGGCGTAAGGTAGGCTATGGTGCCTTACATGTGGCACACCGTTATAATTAGGGAGCAGTTATTATTTGCTAGCATCCATCCAAGCACAGCCGTGTGGCTACAAAGAAAATTTATACAGCTTTCTCAGAGACTTTGTAGTTGAAAACATGGCACTAATACGGAATTCAAGGCAGGGTTGACAACCTGTCCGGGAAGCTATTCGATCTACCAAATTAGATCACCAGACAGTCATGAGAGCAGATGGTAAAGCGAGAGCAAACGTCTCGGAGTGGGAACTGTGTTGGACCAACATTTAGGGATTTCTCCAAATAAAGGTATTTATGTTAAGCTACAGCACTTATGTTACAGTGTTGGACACCAGATATATATATATATATATATATATATATATATATATATATATATATATATATATATATATATATATATATATATATATATATATATATATATATATATACATACATCCACAGAAAGGAAAAAGTTCTTGGCGGAGCAGTCCAAGCAAACAGAAACAAGTAAATGTACTGCGTAAGAGAAAAGCGGCCAGCCTCAGACCACAAGCTGGCTCTACCGCAGTAACACCAATACAGCGGGCAAGCCTACCTTCGCGCGTTATGAAAGCAGTTCAGTTCAGTCGTGTCCGACCCTTCGTGACCCTATGGACCATGTCACGCCACGCTGGAGGGGGCAATTTATACGCAAGGGCGAAAGGGAAAGAAGTGGGGTCTTCGATGCATGGAAAGCGGAAGGTAACGGAAAGGGAAAACTTAGAATACGCATATAATGTGAAACGTCTACGGACAGGCAGCAAAGCAGGCCTCTGACAGCAGATTACTGTTTGTGCAACTGCACGATTGACAGACTGAAACACTTTCTTGGGAGATAAGGGAAGGGGACTGTGTGGGTGGGGTCTCTATTCCGAGACTCAAGCCGCTACCGCTGCTATGCATGCGCGTGTCACGAGGGCTCTTGGAGCTTCGAGTTCGGAGCTGGATAGGGCAGCCTCCCGCCCCTCAATATTTGGCACTGCGTTTAGGACGTCAAGCGGATTGTTTAAATAGGTCTATACCATGTGGTACATGCCTGCCTTCTCTATACAAATCCTACATTTGGAGTCGCGGCACCCTGGGTGTATTGTATTTGCTGAACGGGCTGATGCGTTGTATGCACCTGTCTGTAGGCGTCGCCATCTAACTTACTCCGCTCTGGAGACCCCTAGTCTGGGGGCGGATATTTTCTGCGAGAGTCTGCAGTGTTGTGGCCTCTTCGCGTACCTCGCCAGGGGTGCGGGGTAGGTTGGAGTGGGAGAAGGAGGGGTCGAGTCCCAAAGAAGGAGAGTTCGGGCAGCGGCTTGGGCGCACTCGTTCCCTTCCATGGTTTGATGTCCAAACGAGGCATTTCTATGTACAGGAACGGCCATGATTTTTCAATATTCTGGCAGCCGGGAGACAAATTCGTCCTTTTGCGTAATTACGTTATGTAGGCATAATCCATGATTATATAGGCGCAGGTGGCATGCGTGGCCTCCTCCGAACTTTCTATATTGTCATCGCAGACGCTGAGGGTATCAACTAATCATTGGTGTTCACAACCATCGTCATGTGCACCGCCTCTGACTTTGCGGCGTCTACGTGGTACGCGTGTGTCTTGCCCGTATTTTTCCTGAATGAGTATGAGTAAAACCTGATATGAGTATAAATGACGGGCTACAAATTTCTGATTGCAACTAAACGCCGAAGCCGAACTGTAATAGTTAAGAAGTTAAATGCCAAAATTTTCTTATCTACCTTACCCTGCAGCTAACAAAAATTAGACGCGATAGCACCTGTAACACCCTCTTTCCATTCCGCGAATTCGACTAAATCTATGTCAGAAGTGCTTCTCAACGTCAAGATATATACGAAACAGCACAGTTGAGGATGGTTTAGTTTTCTTGCAAACTAATATTAAATATAGGCCCCCGGCACTCGCGGCTTGCGCTACCGAAGAGGAAATTTTTACGGCCAACACTGTGCTTAATGACGTCACAATTGTGCAGAAGCATCGAGCGTCTCATCGACTGCGACAATGCAGCTGCCCTCTGGGCGCGGTTTGTTCGGTGGGGTCGCCTTTACAGCATTTTATAACCTTTCTTTCATAGCATCGATCGTGGAATCACCGTGTTGTTGGATGCAATTGAATGTTGCGATTCGGTGCCCCATCTTGTTCTCGAATCTAATTAGAACGCATCTGTGCTCAGAACATATCACTTTGGATGGAGGAGTGCTGACCTCGCGAGTTTCAGGCGATGGTAGAAATCGGATTATATGCTGACGGTCTTCCCGCCCAGGTAAGCCGCCTGCCGCCATCTGTCTGTGCCATGGTCCTTCCTCCATGGTCTGTGCCGACACGGCGGGGTCTTTGCGCCACCGTCAGAAAAGCATGATAACACGCGCTTGGATAAAGGAATGTCAAAAAATTACCCTTACTGAAGATTATAGGTGTGCAACAAGTTTCTAGTGGGAGTGATAACTGTGATGCAAGCTAATCTCTGCTCGCAGCCCCGCAGCCAAATGGTTTCTTGCTCTGTGGGCGTAGCTCATCCGATCTCGTACTCTAGCTCCGCTGCTAAGGTGTCGCCGAAATTGCACTTTTCTTTTACTGCGAGAGAGTATAGGTTCAGAGTAAGGCAGTTTCACGAGTATACCATCTACTATCGCGCTTCTCAATCCCAAAGCGCAGTCCGCTGCGGTTCTGATGTGAAACAGTTTAGGCCTAGCCATGGCCAGAGCATCGTCGTCCGCCGCTCCCGCGGGCAGGATGCACCGTTACGGAACTCGCAGCATCCGGTGCGGCTAGCGTTACGAATATATCGGCTACTTTTTTATGTACCTATAGGGTCGGACGTTTTTCTTTTCGACAAACCGCTTAACCTTCGAACAAACGATCCTGCGAACAAGTACGGGACCGCGCGACGGGCTGTAGAAGGTTACATACAAGCGCCGTTAGGCGGCACACTGGACACTGTCTATATAGGGTGCCTCGCGCGAGGGCAACATCGGAGAGTCACTCGATAATGTAACTCTATGTCTATGTAAGGTGCCTTGATGTGCCTGCGCCCGAGGCTATGTTAGCGTCCAAAGTTCACGTAGTGGAAACTGGCCAGCGATCGTCCGCTTTTTGCATCCGGGCGCTTTCATCCGTATCCTTCCGTAAACAAATGCCGGCACAGCCGCTGAACTTCGCAATGAAAAGCCGTGATCAGTAGATTGGTAATAAATGTAATTCGCTGGGAAATGGATTGAATTTTCCGTGTGGTAAGGCTGTAGCGGCTGTGGAACAATAGTCTCACTCGCGGCGAGGCGGCCTTTTGGATCGGTATAAATAACGATCCCTTGCACCAGGGTGTGTTAGCCTGTGAGTGCATAAATGGCTTTACGAATATAACGAATGCTTCACATAGCAGCAATTTAGCAACATTCAAGATCGCTCGCTCGTTCTGCCCTCACTGGGCGTGCAGGCTTTAGGCGTGCATGCAGAGTACTGCTCAGGTTTCCCCCCTCCCTTTTCTTTTTTTTTTTTTTCAATCTTTTAATTGCAACTGAAAGACAAGTCCTGGCTTTCACCGCCCGATGTCATCGAGGACGACTCACCGATATCAAATAGTACGTGGTGCCGTGACAGCGATTGACATTCGCACACCTCGACAGGAAGGCAGCACGTGCGTGCGGTTCGGCTGCGTGACTATTTCGTCGTCATATGTGACGTCACGCAAAATAGTGCTCTCCGGGCCCCGCGCGGGAGTTTCAATTTCGATTCAAGATTTTAGCTCATTTAAAATGATTGTTTGCGTGTTGTAAAAAAATGAAATCGCGTACTGGGATGACCAAGTCTTCAACAATATAAATCAATCATTAACTCACTAGGGTCGAAAAATCGCCGTGGTTGCACAATCACCAGAAAACGGGGATACCACTACCACGTTCAAATAAAAAAAAAATGTATAAATCTATTTCATTCAGGGCAAGATATCCCCAAGCCGGAGAGGTCGGTACAGTCAATTTAATACAAAAAGAATGCATCCTATGATAGTATACACTTGCAAAATAAAAACAAAAAGAATGCACAGTTGAACAAGTACAAAGCAGCGAGTTTGTCGATAGGACATTCCATTATGATGTGCCTGGAAAAAAAAAGTTGAACTAGTGCAAGTTTCTGCAAATACAGATGATACCGTAATTTTCATGATCAATGGCATTATTGTCAATTTGGAAAAAATATCACTGAAGAAAGGGTAGTCTGACCAGCTTCCTCCTTTCGCCCAAGCCTAGTTAGGATGGTGACGAGTTGAGATAAACCAAATGTGGGGCACGTATTCAGGAAATCGCTTTCGATGTGGTTATAGAATGGAGCGCATTGTGTAATTCCGCTACAAACTAAGCTGCAGCGTCTGGGGGCCGGTAACAGCAGCCGAAAATACCGGATGCTTTAGAGTGAAGAAGAATCAGTTCCAAGTCGGAGGCAATATTTACGGGGCGGCAGAGAAAATTTTGATCAGAGGCGTAAGAAAGCCACCGTCACCCCTATGTTAAAAAGGAAGGCAATGGGCATCTGAGTAACTTACAAGCCCTCCAACATTTCGGGGAGCACGCTACCTAGCGGGGTGCGAGTGCGCATGCCCAGGGCGGTTACCGCACCCCTTGGACGTTCATCCCACCATTCCGCGCGGGCGCATTGTCACCCGGCTTTTACCATATCGCCCTACCGGTACGGTCCCTCTATTCTAAAGCTCCTTAGTGTTTACAAAATTTCGTGTGCCAACTGCAACAGTGGTAAAACAAATACCAAATGGAAGGATTTCGCCAACATAAGAATGATGTAAGGAGCTTATTAAGAGGACCTAACACCATACCGAATAGTCAGAAAACTCCAACCATAAAATAAACTTCCAAGAAACATCCGTACTGAAGACCGAGGCCAATTATCGAGAAAGGCGCCTTCTTTAGTCAGACAACCCCAAACAAGAAAGGAAAAGAAAAAAGACGCAAGCCAGCACCGCTACAACTGCACTTGCCGGCCTCTTCACTCAACAGTCCTTAAGCCACCCCTCTCCCCTCCCCCCCCCCTCTTCACACACACACACACACACACACACACACACACACACACACACACACACACACACACACACACACACACACACACACACACACACACACACACACACACACACACACACACACACACACACACACACACACACACAAACACACACACACCTTTCAACACCCACTCCTCTCCTCCCCCCTCCTGTATTCGCCCTCCTCGGAAGTGTGGGGTTTCTCGGAATTAAAGAGTGATGATTGGAGAATTTTCAAGTTCCAAGAACGTCCCTAGATGTAAGCGAGGGAGGCCGGTGGGGAACCCACCACGAACAAGAAAAAAACAGACAAAAGGAAGCAGCGTCGTTCACAGCGGATGAAGGCGATGTGATAGGGATAAGTTGGCGGTGCATGACAATTCGAAATAATTTCGAGGTAGGCGGCGTCATCCCCCCTCACTCGCCTCGCTACACTCCTGCAAGACTGCGCAACAGACCCTGCTGAGCGCGCAAAAAATGATGGCGAACGTTACGTCGAACGGCAGTTCGATAAAAACGAGCACCACTCCTAACTTTCGCATGCAATTTTTATAGGGATATTCCGAGAGCTCGATAAAAACAATAATTCGATATATCCGGGATCGAATGTACTGATTATAACAAGCCGGCTGGTTATACATAAAAAAGAAAACTGTCTGCCTTATCTGCAAGCGATAACTCACAGATTGTGATATACCGTGCAGTTTTGTTTTCCGTACCTTTTCGTAGTAAACGCACTCGCTCATTAAAATAATATCAGGAGTGAAGACGTGCGGAGTCAGGGGTACACCCCATTCCAACGTTCGGGCACGTGCCTTGCCCTTCAGATGACTGCGGTTTGCCTCCAGATTTTTGTCCAACAAAGGCAGGAACTGCGAGAGGTCGGTCAGCACAACATCGTTCCTGCAGAATACAAGAAAAGGCGCTATTGAAACTCAAGAAAAGGTCACTTCATGCCTACAAAAATGGTTAATTTCGATTATTTCAGGCAGCTCTGTGTGTGTGTGTGTGTGTGTGTGTGTGTGTGTGTGTGTGTGTGTGTGTGTGTGTGTGTGTGTGTGTGTGTGTGTGTGTGTGTGTGTGTGTGTGTGTGTGTGTGTGTGTGTGTGTGTGTGTGTGTGTGTGTGTGTGTGTGTGTGTGTGTTGGTTGGTTGGTTGGTTGGTTGGTTGGTTTGTGGGGTTTAACGTCCCAAAGCAACTCAGGCTATGAGAGACGCCGTAGTGGAGGACTCCGGAAACTTCGACCACCTGGGGTTCTTTAACGTGCACTGACATCGCACAGCACACGGGCGCCTTGCTTTTCGCCTCCATCGAAAAGCTGCCGCCGAGGCCGGGATTCGATCCCGCGTCCTTGGGAACAGTAGTCGAGCGCCGTAACCACTGCGCCGTGTGTGTGTGTGTGTGTGTGTGTGTGTGTGTGTGTGTGTGTGTGTGTGTGTGTGTGTGTGTGTGTGTGTGTGTGTGTGTGTGTGTGTGTGTGTGTGTGTGTGTGTGTGTGTGTGTGTGTGTGTGTGTGTGTGTGTGTGTGTGTGTGTGTGTGTGTGTGTGTGCGCGCGTGCGTGCGTGCGTGCGTGCGTGCGTGCGTGCGTGCGTGCGTGCGTGCGCACTGACTAGCCTATCAAATAATGCAGATCGCCGTGTCGTATATTAGTTATTCACATAACATTTGGGATAAGGTCGATTTCTCTGACGCACCTTAATTTATCGCAAACAGGCAGATATACGCGTATGTTCTGAGCGGGAACCCACACTGCATACTCGACTAGGACATACTACTACGCCGGTATAACAGTCCAAATAGAATGTAGTAATTCGTTGCGAAGCAATAAAAAAAAAAGAAAAAAAAGCAAGGAAGAACGACAAGACGGTGGTGCAAAAAGAAAGCGCTCCCCGTCGGGGAATCGAACCCCGGTCTCCCGCGTGACAGGCGGGGATACTGACCACTATACTAACGAGGACAAGTAATGTCGGCGTTTAAACCTGCTTAAGAATACGTACCCAAAGCTACAGGAGATTATGCCAACAATGCCTGTACCAGAGCCCAACTCCAAAACGCTCTTCTTCGTGTCCCATTCACCGGTACAGTTCTTGTGGTCGATGAATTTGCCCAACACGAGGGCACCGTCCCACACCACGCATCCCACATCTCCTTCCGACCATTGATGTATGGCAAGCTCGACACCAGTGGAATCCAAGTGCACAACGCGCACAAACGTTGACAAGTTCATTGTTTACGACTGAAAGAAGGCGCAAAGGAGTTACGAACGCTGCCACCTAGATACCTAGACGCTAGACACCTCCCAAAGCACCATGCGAACTTTGAAACCTACGCGCGGAACCAGCTACAGACAAGCACCGCGGCACTAAGTGGCTCAATTTCAAACCAGACTGTTTGATGAACTTCATGCGCTTTTATCGTTTCTTTTCAAATTCGGCAATTATAGAATGAAAAAAAAATGACACGAAAACATTGGCTACGGCCTCGCGGCTAAGGAAGGCTGAAGCAGCTGACGTGTAAAATACGTGTGCTACGGCTGCAAGCACTGCACTGCAAGTTGCATGTTGCCGTGTCAACATAAACTAACGCAAGAGGTCTCTTCCGTTTTAAGACGACGATGAGGCGAGGCGAGTGGATGTGTAAGTTTGTTTTAAACTTACTTTTTTTGCGCGTTTAAGCTCATTTTGGTCAGTATTATGTGCAAGAAAAGTGCTGCCTGGGGCCAGGCACTCATAGCAGAGCAGTTGCAGCATTGTGCCGATCAGCGATAAAATATATTTGCCGGTATTGACACGTGGCGTACCCGGGCGAGCGAAACACTTGACTGCTTGCAGCGTCCGCGTAAAGTACCGTTGTTGGGAGTCAGTCTCAATATCGGAATAAACTAGTATTTTTTGAGCAATTGAAAAAAAATATGTAATCAAATATTCCGTTTCTAGTGCTGCGCTCTGGCTGGTGCATCTTTGATCCTTGGTATTCAGTACTCGTTACTCGATCGGTACCGGCTTCTTTTTGTCATGTCGAGTAAATAGAATTTTCGAATTTTCTTTGAAAGAACACCCACATCCTCGGCGAATTGCTGTGACCGGAGTCATTTGGACATTCACTATCTGAGCTTTTAAGTTTGGCGACGGCGCCTGTTTCAGCTCTTGGTGACGGCTTGCCTTGGAGATTTATCTTCGCTGCTTAGTTGGAAAACTCTGCAAGAAGTAGAATAAACTGGAATATAAATAGTGGCCTGAAATATGTGAACGGCAAGATGAAACTTATTTTTGTAACAAGCTATCAGTGAACTGAGCACAGGACATTTGGTTCTGTTTTATGGGAAGAGACCGGAGGTGTGATTACATTACCTTAGTGCATAGCGTATGCTTTATGTCACAAATAGAACTACTTATTGCATTTAGAGATTCATGAAGTTTGGGCGTTTTAATTCTGGCGCCTCTTACTACGTGTAAACAAACGAAGCACAACAGAAAATTGGACTTGGCCAGCAATACGGTTTTAATAGCGTAGCAAGTAATGTACCCAAACTTTTAATTTAAAGTAACTGGTCTTGCCGACCAGGACCAGCTGATTGGTCGCAGTTCAATACTTTACCGAGATTTGGTTCCATGAATTTGACTAGGCTTTTGCAGGCCCATTTGAGGAGGCAAGATTGGTTGCGATCATATGACTAGAGTCACTGATGCTGTATATTAGTGCTTCCAAATGCATCCCACTGCTCCTTATCCAGGGTTTCCTTTTGTCACTGCAGCCATACCTAGGTTCCTCCTAGCAACTGTGTTGGGAGCCCAGCTGTGCTGTGCCCTGACGCTATCCACATACTTTGGACCCGAGGACAAAGCTCGCCTGAAGAGCCTGTTCACCTCACAGAGAGCCTTGGCAGATGTGCCATCTGCACACTATGCTGCCTATGGCCTGGGCCTGCTCGGCGAGAAGATCGCAAATCCACAGGTTAGTCATATATACTACAGAAGTGCACTGTTACATTGCCCAAGTGGCCTTACAAATTGACACCAACAAAGCATCTGAGCTTTCTTTTTTTTGTGTGTGTGCCTGAGACAAATGATACATAAGTGTGAAGGGCCCTACTTGAAGCCCTCTGTCACCTTTTATTTGTTGCGTTTTGTTTTCACATATTTTAGTGGATCCTGGTAATGTCAGCCGGCTGCTGTTTGCAGCAGAAAAAACAGTGGGGATGTTGCTTTGCAAACTTATTTGTATTCATAGAGGAATTTTTCATGTTTAATTTAAAAACAAGGCTTTGGACGTGCTCTAAGGAAGAAATGAAAAGTGGTGATGGATGAGCACCGTTTTAATAACCTGCAAATGGGAAATTCACGAGGCTGGGAGGTTAGAGTGTTTGTCCGTTGTATAACTGCCTTGCCTTAAATAATGTGCAGCTTCCTATCTTGAACTGCTATTTGTAGCAAAGGCTTTAGCATGGTAATGTCCATTAAATATGACAGTTATGATCATATTTTATATACTTAGCAAAGAAAATGCTGTTAAATGCTCTTAGAGTTAGTGCAAGATGTTTTTGCATACTGCTTTTGGTATTATCATTCTATGCACTAAGTTACAGCTGTAGATCATTCATCTATAGCTGGCTTCTTTTTCTCTTTGCTGTTCAACCTGTTGGTAGCCACTGGGATCACTTCTACCGCTGAGAGGTTGTGAATACAACTGTTTCGTTCTGTTATTGCTCTTCTTTCATGCTTCTGGTAGATTCTACCATGGCTGTTATTATGTTTAGTCACCATACTACTGTTAAAGCCGAAGATCACTTCAACCATTCATTAGCTGCTGGAAGGCGTTCTATTGTTGTAGACCATTATGGAGGGAGAACTTCTAAAATTAGAAATGCTGAGTTCCAAGCATCCTTTTACATATGGAATGATTTGCCTTTGTTAGAAAAGATTAGCATTTTACTTTCTTGCATTTCAGGAATTCTGTAAAGTTCTGAAAACCGTTGACCAAAAGAACTTAGAGTCACTCTACCATGCAGCTTCTGGGAGTAAGGCTCTAGGGAACTGCCCGGTAAGTATTCCATTGCACTTGCAGTTTGGTTTTTCTATTTCTTGAACACCTTCCTTTAATTGAATTTGCCAGTTGTAAAATGATTCTTATGATCTGCTTTATTTTTCTTGCCTTTTTTGTTGCCTATTTGCTTTTATTTGTAGCTTTTTTCTGTTGCCGGGGTGGCGCAGTGGTTATGGCGCTCGACTACTGTTCCCAAGGACGGGGATCGAATCCCAGCTTCGGCAGCCGCTTTTTGATGGAGGCGAAAAGCAAGGCTTCCATGTGCTGTGCGATGTCAGTGCATGTTAAAGAACCCCAGTTGGTCGAAATTTCCGGAGTCCTCCACTGCAGCGTCTCTCATAGCCTGAGTTGCTTTGGGACGTTAAACCCCACAAACCAAACCAAACCAAAGCTTGAAGCAAGTTAATCTCTGACAGCACATCTCGAGGGCAAATTAAAAAGATGAGTTTTCTGGGCCTGTAATCAAACTTCAGTTCCTTGAGGGACATGAAGCGCTCATTGATTGGCTTGAATCGTGTTGCAGTTGCATAAACATAAACCACTTTTTTTTTAACTAAATGCCTATCACACTTAAAACTAAAATGATGCTGCACCTTTGTAAAACCATCACTGTGGGATTGTCTAGAAATATATTTCTGCTCACTGCGAAGGATAAAATTTGTAGCAGGGGATAAGCAACTGCAGCGATATCCAGGTTGATTGATACCATGAGGGACTGCTGTGGAACTGGAAAGCATACAAAGCTGTCAATTGCTGTAGCCCCACCACAATGTTTTGGGGCCCACACAGCACTAAACAGAGCAGTCGTAGAAATGTGATGACATGCTCTTGAGAACCTTCTTGCAGGCCATTAAGTGCATGAATTTGCTGGATGGTCAGCGTAGGAAGGTAGGGACAATAGACACCCTGAAGACAGTACACAGCGATGTGTCCTGTCTCAAGTATGTATGTTTCCCCTGCCCTCCTGCGCTAACCTTCTGGCAGATGATATGCTCCTCTCTATCCTGTAGACTGGTCTAATGATGCCTTGCATTAGAGGTCAGTGCCCTATATGCTTCCAGTGCTTCAACCATTCAGTGCGTACTAAGTTAGATTTGTCCTACAAATGATCAAAATTCTAAAAATGCACCCTGGAGGAGGCAAAGAATTTGACTCAATGAGGTTCTTATAAAAGTCGTAGCAGTAGAAAGGTTGCATTTGGCACAGGGCAAAGGTGGTTGGAGGTCTCTGGAAAGAGCCTTTAACTGATTGATAAGGTTGGCAGCGATAGATTCTTATTTCCATTCGCTTCACTTCCACCACAGCTGGACATTGCTGAAAGCAAGGCAACGCTACAAGCTGCGCTGAAGGAAGACTCATCTGTTGTGCAGCTCTACCATGCAGTTCTGGCACTCAAAGCCCTGGGTGTCTCAGGTCAGCAAAGACTATTTTTTATTTATTTGCTGTTGTTTTTTAGTGGCACAGTCCTTCCTTATTGTGGATATTTACTGCATTCACTCGTTTCTAAGCATCCTCTTTTGTTCACGATCACGATGCTAAAAGTGAGGGGGTTGCTTAGATTCGAAAAATTAAAAATCCCTCCTCCCCTTCCTGTTGTCGCAACAATATCTCAAGGAGACTGGCACTAGAAGTAACAGTTAATTTGGTAAACGAACTTGGCAGACATTGCAAACGCGAATTCCTTGAACTGTGGCAGCCTCCTAGAAACTCAGTCAGACCTCTCTTACGGCTGCCGAACAACTGACGCCAAACAAAGCAATGCGGGCCGCCCACAATGCCTGCAAAACCTGTGGAGCTTTGCTGAGTGGCCGCCAATCCCAGGTCCATGTGACAACACTCTTGGGGTCGTTCTTGGCCGGCTTTTGGAATTCTGTGCTGCCAGCTGTTGTGTAATGAAATTGTACCGTACCACCTCAGGACTTCGACTGCTCCCACTCGACAAATCAGTGCACAAACCCGTTGGAAGCCTTGTCTGCACGTCCTTCCTTGCTACAAAAAATTGGATGCTTAGATTCACGAAAATACGGTAGTGGACAAAAAAAGAAATGACGCTGCCTGAATGTGTTCATGATGTAAGCTTTGTGTGAATGATTTTGCATGTGGCCTGTAATTATTATTGTAGCACCAACTGTGTGGCACTTGATATTCATTTGATTAAGAGATGGTCCATCTGTCTTTCGTTTCTCACGAATTTGCGGGAATGTCTTTGCTGACGCAGGAAGTAAATTTCTCTCAAGACAAAAAAAAAATGAGAGGATGTCTCGTGTCAAAAAGAAAAACCAGGCTTCATTCTGAACTAGATTCTAGTTTGGCCCATTCATGATTAGCAGCGAAGTCCTACGGTGTGTAAGAACTCGTGCAATTGCTCAAATGAAGCCTTTTTTTAAGAAGAATGAGGGGAGCATGCACCAAAATTTACTATAGTACCTAAACTGACATCTAACTGATGTCTTGTGGCAGGCCTGCAAGGCTGTGTGCGAGAGCTGCAATGGTAAGAGTTGGTAAGGAATCCCATGTTCATGTTGATGTTTGCTCAAAGCACCCCATCGCCTTTTGTTCATAACTTTTTTTTTTGCATATTTCAGTGGATTCTGGTAAAGTCAGTCAGCTACTGCTTGCAGCCCTGAAGAAGGATGACAGCATGGCCAAGTAAGGGGCTGACCTCCTTTTTATAGGAAGCCTTGCTGATAATTTTGGTGTTTCTTCGTCCACTGCTAGCTACTTGTGACTGGCCAAAAACTGTTTAGTAAGTTTTCTGTAAAAATTTTAGTCACCGACCGATTTTCTGGACCTGCCTGATTATTTGGACTCTAGTCATGGCACTGTCATGCACTCCACAGAGTGAATGTAATGACTTAGACCAAAATTTCGGACATTTGAAAATTTTTCTTTCGATTTTTTTGTCTTTTTCTCTCAATTGCAGTTAAAAGGCTGAAAAAGATTGCCACATCGTCGCTGCCATTTTTTTTTCTGTAATCTCAAACCCATGTTGCATGCATCCTGCTATGCTCTTGATAACAGGCACTGCTAGCTGTTTATTTTTTATTTATTTATTACAGTACCTCAAATGCTTGTTGGGCATTGTCGCACGGAGGTTAATAAAATCACAAAAGGTCTAGAAGAAAAGAGTCAGACGTCTGCAGCAAAGTAGTTATACCACTAAAACACAATAAACTGCTATTTTAATTAAAGGGTATAACGACACATTTAGTGCATAGTGTGAAATATTTCATTAGAAAAATATTTTAAACATTCATTTGACAGCACACCGGACATCATAGTCATCCTCCCCAGCCTGACTATGACTGCAGGGCGAAGGCCTCTCCTGTATTCCTCTAATTAACCCGGACCTGTGCGAGCTGCATCTACTTGACCCCTGCGAACGTTTGACCCCTGCGAATTTTCTGCCGCCCTCTGCTACACTTCTCTGAAAAAGCTGCAAAAGGCGACATGTTTTAGCACTTGTTATGTCAATGTAGGTTGTCCAGTGGCAATGTGGCAGTTAATGTTGTTCCCAGGTATTTTACTTTGCCTATGCATTGTACTAGTGGATCATTTTTTAGGAAGTATGTACTGGAATACCTTGTTTCTCTTCTTCGTAAACTACACATGATAGCATTTTACTATGTTCAACTCCATCTTTGATTTGACACACCAGAGGAGGAGAAAACATTTATTTACAATAAAATGATTTGGGAATGGGAGGCACGTATGGTTGTGGAGCTGGGTGGCAGACCCTATTGCTGGACACCATTGGTCGCCACCAGAACAATTTTTTGCTAAGTGAGACTGTAAAACGCCTACCACATCTGCATCATCATCATCCTCAGCCTGACTATGCCCACTGCAGGACAAAGACCTCTCCCATATTCCTCCAACTAACCCAGTCCTATGCTAGCTGCATCCACTTGACCCCTGTGAACTTCTTAACCTCATTCGCCCACCTAACTCTCTGCCGCCCCCTGCTACACTTTCCTTCCCTTGGAATCCAGTTTGTTGCCCTAAGCGACCATCGGTTATCCTCTCTTTGCGCTACATGTACACATAACACAGAATGGTGTACTGCAACACAGTCATCCGCATACAATCTCACATTCGAAACAAGGCCTTCAGTTAAATCATTGATCAAAATGAGAAACAGGAGCAGTTCTGGGACCGATCCTTGGGGCAGTCCTGACAAGACATTCACCAGTTGCAACGTGACACCGTTTAGAATCACCTTCTTTTGCCGTTCGTGCAAAGATTCTCTCAACCAACCATAGAATAAGTCGAGAAGAGCAAGAAATTACATCTTATACAAAATTAAGTCGCGTGGAAAGTCGGACGGCTTCCGAAAATCAACAAAAACAGCATCTATGTGTTAAAGCCCTATGCAATATCGTGAAATAATTCAGTAAGTTTACACAGGATAGCCCCAAGTGAAATCTATGCTGGATTGAGATGAAAAGTCATGTTCATGAAGGTGCTTAATAAGACCAGAGTAAACAATGCATTTCAGAATTTTGCAACAAACAGATGTCAAAGAGATTGGTCTGTAATTGCTTACTAAATCACGAGAGCCACTTTTAAATATGGAAGTTACATTAGCCATTTTCCAGTAACTAGGTAATTTTTTAGAGTCAATTACTTGGTAAATTAACCAACCAAAATAGGGGCAACGCTGTGGGAACAGTGCTACAAGATGACATTCAATATGCCGTCTTAACCATGAGCAGAATGAGGATTAAGGTTGCTCAAGAGTGCTCCGACTTGATTTAAAATGTCCTGCATTTGGGGCAACCATTCTCACAATTCAGGTACTGGTGCATGACGACATGCTGTGAAGACAGAGTGAAAATATTTGTTAAAGCAGTTAGTCTTCTTGGTATAACATATCAACTTTGTGCCACAGAGCCTAAAGCTAATGCTGTCTTTTCTGTTGTTTTTTGGGTTAGATCTTATTTTTTCAACTGGCGACAATAAGTATTTTCCTTTTGTGGGGAGCTGTGGGGAGTTAATGGACCCATTACTGCCTGATATCTGGTGACCTTCATCACCCCTGCTTCATTAGTGAGTCACAGCAGTGAGAGTCTGCTTGCAACGGCAATGCGCGAGCCTGGGGAAAGAAAAAAGTGCCTTTTGCAATACACTGGGTGTCCCAACTTAACGCAACCGCCTGGAGAGCTCTGCATTCCAACCCGTGTTCAATTTCCAGACTGTTGCAGGAGCTCTCGAAACAGCATTAATTTTTTCTTCTTTTTTAAACTAACACATGCAGCAGACGACTTCCACCGCTCCCGCGGAGACAGCCACCACTGCCTTTTTTTTTTCCTCTTGCAGAACAAAAAAAAAAAAAAAAAAGATGCAGTGCTGACGTAAAGTCACGTGGGTGCATGAAGGCTCTGTCCGACCTGGTTTGCCGGTCTCCGGTGCTTCTTTGTTTTACATCACATCGCTCTGACCGTTGCGCAGTTTTCCCGCAGAAACAGACTGGCCAGTTTTTCATGCCGCTCGGTAAAAAAAAATATGCAATGGTTTAACCCTGCTGAACCTAAGTAACCAAAGCGAATGCGGCAGCATGTTTCGCTCGACCCGCCTCTCTTCGTCTCTGTGAGACATCCTCTCAGCAAGCTGTACGTTCATTGGATGATCAATTTCAGCCTGTCTTCTTCGCAACCTCTGACACTCGGACAGTTCACGAGAGTAGTGGCTGGATCACCCATGATGACTGCTGCCATTAAATTGTCGAGAGCTGTTGCGATGCATTGGCACCAGCTAAGAGGCAGTGGAGAATGTCTAGACAGAGTGAGTGCCACAGTTCCAGCGTAGCTGCGGTTGAGTGATGTCATGGTTGTCGCATGACTAGGAAGATAGGCAGAGGTGAGTGCGCGGTTACCTCGGTTTTGGCGGCGGCTGAGTGTCGTCGTCATACGGTTTCCCCTCTGTTCAATGTCAAACACTCTTACATGGTGAAGAAGCTATGGAGGGAAGTAGCAAAAGCTTTCGCTTTTAAAAAGTCGTGTTTTTATCGTAAATATTTGCGGGCTGACTGGTTTTCTGGGTCTTTTTCAGCCCCTTGAGGATCCAATACATCAGTCGGCGACTGTATATGCAATGAGCTGTTTTATGGATTTTGCTACAGGCCTGCAGGTCTGTTACTTAACCATGTCAGCATTTTCCATGTGCATGATGAGGGGTATTTCTTAGTTTGGTTTCAGTGCATCGTTACTGTTCAAAGGAAATCATCAGTGCAACTAACTTTTTACATTTAATTTGGAGATTTGCTTCAAAGTGAGCAGACAGATTTAATGTGTGGTATTCGTCACTGCAAGGCCAAATGTTCTTCCTCTCTAATCAGTCCGTGCTGCCTTTTCTTTTGCCTTGTCATGTACAGCTTGGGCTATGCTTTCCACGTGGCCTCGGTCCTGGGTGGCAATGTGAGCCCCTTCACAGATCGCATTGAAGATGCCATCGTGCAGGCCGACGAAGTTGGCAACGAACTGCTTCAAGTGAGCACTCCTTCTCTCGCATGTTTGTTGATACATTTTGCTGTGCACTCTCGATGGTTCAAATTTGAGGGGGACTGGAGGTTTGCTATAGTTATGCACTGTTTGGATTAACGGGAGCCTCCTTAATACACTAGATGCTGGTGGGATCAAACCAATAGGTCCCGAGTTGACTGTTTGTTTGAATTTTTTTGCAGTGTAGTCAACGGCAGTCTTTTGCATCAAGGAAGCCATTTTTTAATGGCTGTGCGGGATGTGCATATTGTTTGTGAAATCATTGTCAGAAACCGTGTCGTGTGATTAGGATGTAGAATAGGAGCCAGCAGACAGAGGACTGGCAGTCTACTGAGATTTGTTTTAAAAGGTTCTTGGGAAATATTGGTGCAGATGAAACAGTCAGTGCAAGCAGGTGGTGGGAGGCTGTTGCATATTTTGTTGTTTTGGCTATGGTTCTTGGCAAGTTTAGGTGAGATATGCAAAACAGGTTCGCAACACTGGCAGCTTGCTGCAGCATGTGTCAAAAAACAGTTTTTGCCACCCGTCGTGCGCAACAACAGTAGTTACCATTTAATTTGTATTTATTTATTTATTTATTTATTTATTTATTTATTTATTTATTTATTTATTTATTTATTTATGTACATACTGCAGACACTTGGTGAGGTCCAAGCAGGAAGGAAGAGAAGGAAGGAATGGGGAAAATGGGAAGAATGCTTGGAGTAAGAGCAGATTTTTCATGACCTCTATTGAAGGCATTGTGAAAGCAATATGAGGATGCTTTGAAATAACTTAACTATACTAGAATAAACCAATTTATTGTTTGGTTGAGCTTCTTGATCATCTCCTGGTAACCACACCATTGTCTGCGTCATCCCATTTATAAGCAAATCTTCTTTAAAAGGAATGGCAGGGCCTTTGGGGATGGCTGTTGCGGCACCTTCTTTTTGGGACCATCTCAGCTCCAGCGGAATTGACGGAATTTCACCTTATTAGGGCTATACTGTATAGCCCTAATATAGATAGCATTCTGTATTTCTGCATAAAAATAGGATTCATGATAGCTGTCTGCTAGCCTTTACAGATATGGCAGTACCGGGGCTTTCTCATTGCTGTTATCTCGTGACTGAAATTTCAGACTTCCTTATTTCACAAAGAGAAGAGAATGCCAAAGAGAATTACACGTGGTCAGAAAAATTATCAATTTCATACTCACTTGTATGTTGACCGGCACGTCACCTAGATCAACCCTTGATTTTGGGAACCAAGAAACGAGAAAAAATAAGTTTAGTGTTGCATGGTTAAAAGAAAGGTAGGTTGACATGTATATGAGAGCAAATATGGTATTGTAAAACTACTGTCAACCTAGTTGACCCTTTATTGTGTTTCTGGAATTTTTCTTTCAGAAATACCGGAACTCAAATGAAAGAGCTGCTTGTTGATGTATCTGAGCTTTATTTTTTACTTTTATTTTTTATTTTTGCTGTTCACTTATGCGACAAAAACATATACCAAGGCAGTGTTCATTTTGATAATTAGAGATGCATTCAGATCTTGGTATTGTTTATGGCTAGACGTTGTTGTGAGAATGTCAAAATTTTAATTGTGCAATAGCAGAGTGCCTTATGGTCTGGTTTCTCGCTTTTTTATTTCTTCTTTGGGATGTTACAATGTTGCTTATTGCTGCTAATTAGCATCAGTTGCACAGGGCAGAAGGCATCTTGTGTCCCCCCAGTAAATATTTACACCATCTGAACAGCATAATATTTGAGTGTAGAACAAACGTAAAAATAACGAGAGGGCAATCCTTGCACTTCTGGGTATTCAAGGATTGCTAATTTGTGCATCTGGTGCTTTCAAAATTCCCCTTGATCAGCGTGCTTTTGTATGTTTCATGCCTAGTTTGAAGGTGGCCTCAGCGTGACTGCTACCATCCTCAGTGGTGTGTACCGGCTTTCGGAAGCGGCCAAGAAGGCTCCCACACTCTCCAAGGCAAG
The DNA here is from genome assembly GCF_055883805.1 of Amblyomma maculatum. Classification (NCBI taxonomy): domain Eukaryota; kingdom Metazoa; phylum Arthropoda; class Arachnida; order Ixodida; family Ixodidae; genus Amblyomma; species Amblyomma maculatum. Next base: position 193,016,931 of record NC_139347.1, on the reverse strand, counting down.
TAGTGTTAGTTTCTTTAAGCCTGCATTAAGCTTGTAGGCAGCCACAGGCCCAGAATCACACCCCTGTCCCTCAATTTGCATGCTTGAGCAGCTAAGCTGACCTCACTGCCTGCTCTGTAGTAGTCAGAAGCACTCATTTGTAGGGCAACAAATAGTTTAAGAGGAATCTGCGCGAACCTGGTGGGTGCATTGAAAGTCTGGCAACCAGTGGCAATTGGCCTCAGTAAAACAGGCTGCAGAACACTTTATTTCCGGACTTCACATTGCCAAATGTTTTTCAGGACAGGAATTAAGGCATAAACACATGTAATATACAGTAGACCGATTTTTCGAACTATTTAGGAACCGTGAAAACGTCCGAAAATCTTGGCAGGCTGCAAAAGATCACATTTGTAGACAAAAAGTCACTTTACATAAACTTCTGACGGCCACTATGTAGGAAGAAGAAATCAGTAGTCCAGTCTGATGCTTGACGGTCTCGCCGCACAATGTTTACAGACAACGGGCAGCAACCAGCGTTTGATGGCTGTACTGCCGAAGTGAACCTGCCACTCTGAGTTTACTGAACTGCCGCGTTTTGAGCATGCTTAACTGCATAGTCCTCACCTGCCATGCAGTGAAGCATCTTCGAAATGCAGCAGGGCCGTATGCGCAGCTACTGTGTCGCAATGCGTAAAGGACCCCGTATTTCTAACTTTCTTTTCTTTATATAATGAAATTGTCAATCCTCTTGGAAGCCTGGATTAATGACGTTCCACAATACACGTTGTATGGAGGCTTGGCTTATAGCCATGATGCCATGGCAAATGCGAATGAGCTCCAAAAAATTTAACAATCAGTCACGATGCATCAGAAATTTTCGGAGCTGATATTCATTATTTGTAGGGAGATAGAACATGCCCTGGTGTCACAAAAGGTCCGAAAAATCAAGTGTCTGAACTTATGTTCGTCGACTGTATAGTGGTGGTTAGTTGGTAATGATTTATATTGACAGTTTGGGCTGACCGTTCGAACAGTGCATCGCATGTCAGACCCAGAACCGTCATTGCATGATGATTGTCATGTGAATTGGAAATCAAGAAGAAATGGGCATGGGTAGGGCATGTAGCGTGAAGAAAGGATAACTAATGGTCACTTAGGGTAACAAACTGTATTCCAAGGGAAGGATAGCTTAGCAGGGGGCGGCAGAAAATTAGGTGGGCGGATGAGGTCAAGAAATTCGCAGGGGTCAAGTGAATGCAGCTCGCACAGGACCGGGTTAATTGGAGGAATATGGGAGAGGCCTTCGTCCTGCAGTGGGTATAGTCAGGATGAGGATGATGATGATGTCATATGGGCTGCTGCTATGCTCATTTTGCTTCAAGGAAATCGATAATATTTACATATTATTGGTGAGGGTATTGTCGTATTCTTGAACGGCTAGTAGTGAGGTCAGGCCATTTGTGATATGGAGTAGCTAATCTCATAGCACTATCTGCTGTGGCTTTGATGAGGCACACTAGGCCTTGCATCAAAATGGTAGGTTCAACATTAAGAGGCAGGAAGCATTCAGAGTGGGTCCAGGAACAAACACTACTAGTTAGTGACAATCTAGTCGAAATTAGGAAGAAGAAATGGGCAAATCATGTAAAGTGAAAAGAGGATAGCCGGGGGTCGCTAAGGGTAACAAATTTGATTCCAAGGGAAGCAAAATCGCAGGGGTTTGCCCTGCAGTGCGTATGGTCACGATGATAATGACGCTAGGCCTAGTGAACCCAAGATGTGGTTTGAGAGAAGCATTCCACAAGCATGGGTGCACTTTATCTTGGCATTTTGCAATGGGCAAATAGACAGAGTCTGGACAGAGCAATACATTGATCCAATATTTTGGGGACCTAGTTTGGACCAGCACCATTCCCACACAGTGTTTATCCGTTCACTTTCGTTCTACCATCCGACGCACTGGTCATCCGAATTAGCTCAGGTTGTAGAGCAACTGCCCAAGACAGTCCGAGGTTCAGACCCCGGACCAGGATGAATTTTCGACTACGAAGTTGGTAGCTGTGCCCCTATGGGAAAAGCTATACATGGTGAAGCACACTTGCTCTTTTGTGATTTTTCTTTCTTCGGCTGCCAAGTTGGAGGGAGTGTCCGTTACATGAGTGCATTGGTATATGGCACGTGATATGTTAGACGGGGAGGAGGGCTGCCAAAGCCCTGTTACGTTGTGTGTAGTAAACTTGTAGGTAATTTATGTGTACTATGTACACCTTTTGTTATAGATGACAGTGAGTTTGGTGTTGCTGCTTGGCTTGTTTCAGAACTTCGCTAGACCTCTATAATCACCCTCAGTCATCCTTGACCTCAGGGGCTAACACTGTCGATATCAAGGTCGCCTGCCTATTTTGTCCAAAGGCACTGGGCACAATTGGCTGCTGTATATTCCTCGCAAAGCATATCTGTGGTTTGTTATAGGACTGATGCCTTAGTAAATGCCATCTTTTTTTTTTTCTTTTCATTTGCTTCTTTCAGGAACAAGTCCTGAAGTTTTCAAACTACCTGTTGTCTCGCAAGAACGTTCAGCAAGTTAAGGGTGCAGCCCTTCTGTACGATGTACTCAAGTTGCTTACAACGAATTCGGTAAGCGGGCCAGCACCTTCTGCTCCTCTCACTTAACTTTAGATTCACCCCTGGTCTGACAGGTTTAGTCGCATTTTAATACGCTTATGAAGCACTGTGCCTCTGGTTGAAATAAGTGTTTCAATTAAGAGGATTTTTTTTTTCTGTGCTTCTTGTGTCAAAAGATTTATGCTTGATTCAGAATTTCCTTTCCCTGAGGCCCCAATCTTTCCCAAACTCCTTGAAGAAACTCTTGGTTTGGAAAGCAGTCACTGTGCTCCAAGGCGTCTGGAACATAAAAGAATGCTTGCTGCAGACGTTAGCCTCATAGCCACCATGCCATGAGACGGAATTGTGGTCAAACCCAGTTATCTCGGTGTTACGAATCCGGTTGATACGAATTCGCGAAATTCCCCGCCAGAGGGCATTGTGTGCAATGGCGGAAAATTTCGGATGGTCCAAACACTTTCCCCCGCAACCTTGAGCACTACGCACTGCCTGCACATCGTTGACTCCGCGATCGCCAGCCACACTGTATGTACGCATCACAAGCAGTTTCTGGTAACGCATAGTCCGCACCTCGGCGACGTCTCGATTTTCTGTCGGGCTCATGTCGCGAAAAGCTTTCAGCAGCGCGGGGGGTACAAACTGCAGACGTCGCCTCCGACATAGCTGGCGGCGACGTACGCAGCAGGCTCGCACAGACCGGACATCTCTGGCTTCGCTATTGCGATCCACGAGCAGTTTGGGCGTCGCACGGCCAGTGTGTCGCTATCTCCAGTCATGCTATACGCGCCACGAAAAGTATGCGGACTGCGTCGCCGGCATCGCGATCGTTTTCCACAGCGAGAAAAATTTGCACGCGGCTCGCACATCGTAGACTTCGCAACCGCTAGTCGCGCTGTACACATCGCGAGCAGTCTGCGGAGGTACGCGGCCCGCGCGTCACCGACGTCGCAATCTCCTGTCGCGCTGTAAGCCGCGAGTAGCGAGCTATGACCGCGCGACCGTAATGAACTTTCTCGGACATAAACAGATATGCGCAACTGCCTTTCGTATGCTTCTGCATAATTATTTTCGTTCATGTTGATGATACGAATGTTCGGATGATACGAATTTTTTCGTGACCCCGTGAGATTCGTATAACCAAGGTTCTACTTACTGTATTACGAAATTTTAAAAAGTCCGCAATTTTTGTTACATTTGGGTTTTATGTGTAGTCCTCGCCTGAAGACTCAAAAACACAATGCAGAGTGGAATTTAAATGAAGAATTTAGTGTTGAGGGAATCACCTTGAAAATGTTCTCTGTAGACTTGTATTTCTTAAAGTAATAAAATTATGAAACATTTTGCGATCGCGCTGACAGTGGTGCAACTGGCAGCAACTGCCAACATCTCAGTCACATCTCGCAAACACTGCTACGAGCAGGCCAGGGAGAGTTATGGTGGCAAAGGAGTCTTAGGTTGCCGGAGGCACCATGGCCAGGCTAGAGCAGAGTGCACACAGAAAATGGACTCTGTGCAGCTCTGGTTAACTGCACGCAAGAGCTATGGACGCTGGATTTTCATTTGCAATTTCGTAAGGTGGCAATAGGTACACGCTAGGCACGTTTGATAGTAAATTTCTAGTTAAAAGTGAAGCGAAGATTTTGCAATCCGTATGCAGCAGTGAAAAGGGACTTTTTTTAGTAGCTACGCCTAAAGGCCGAGGCAAGTAGAAAAAAAAAATATAAAAACAAATAACCTAAAACTTGCATTCAGCAATGTTCATTCAGCACCAAGCCACAGTGCTCTAAGCATCGTAGTCTCAACCCCCTCACTGCGCAGTTCTTCGTGTGCTGCTGATTTTAAATGTACTAGAAGTGGCTGACATACTTTTCAGTTGCTGAAATTTCAAACTCTGTTGTTCATGTTCAGAACTTCACTGCACCAATTCACGCACCCTTGAGCCATGTAACCGTGGCTGAAATTTCAGCCACGGCATGCCATGCTGTCAGGAGACTCCACTGCACACTCATGTCCGCACGTTTGAGCCATTGTCTGCAGGGGCTAAGGCCCAGTTCTTCTGTTGCACAAAAGTCTAAGGATGTGAGTCAAAAGTCTAAGGATGCTGCTACTGGCGCATGCCAGTAGCAGCACGCGACACGCTGCCATACGCCTTGAAGACTCCGCCTTCTAGAATACGGGTCCGCGAGACATGATCTCGCCCGATGAGTGAAAAACCAAGTCTTTCTTAAAAACACCGGTTTATTCCGGATCAACAGAAAAGTATTAAATTAAAAAGAAACAGCATTGGACGAAACTTCACTGAAAACATGCAGTCGAGGTACGCGACAATGGACAATCAAGAATAAAACGAAACAAGGGTCAGGGCTTTACCGCGACTACACAAAACACACTGCAGCGCGAATAGGGCGAGTAATAGGGCCAAAGCGTTGACGACGGTACAAAAACATTGCAGCAACTCACGCTAATACTCCTAAGACATCCTTGTAGGCGCTGCTTCCGTCTTCGTCTGGCAGGACCCTGCTCCATCGTCCATGTACATCCCGCTGGCCTGTGACGCTCACTGGCCGCCCTTCGCTTGCTGGCCTCCCGGCAAAAAAGCCCCGAGCCTTGCTTCCGACGCGCTTATCTACCTTCGGTTTCGTGCTGATAACATGCCACCCCCGCTCCAGGCAGCTCACGCATGCGTACTCGCGCACAAACAGGAAGAAGCATACGCGGTTTGAAAAACTAAAAGGGGCTGTGAGGCCCCACAGCCTATAGAAGAATGTGATACCCTCAATTTCTCAGTTTTCAGGGATGAGTCCTTGGATAAACCAACCTCGCACTGCTGTGAACACAGGACACAGGCGTTTCATCACCATGAAGTGCGAGCATGCGATTTTGATCCACCAGATAAGGCGTTGTACTAATGAGCGAGGTGCGTAAAGGAGAGCGTAAAGGAGCACGAGAGCAGAAAACCATGTTATACAGTCATGCATGGTTTTCTTGTTACAGTGTACAAACCTGTCTTGATTTTTGTTATTGCAATGTGGTTGATGGGATCAAATCTAAAAATGGCATCCAAAAAAGAGCAGTAGATTTTCCTATACATGCACAATGCCCAAGACTGAGGGCATGCAATGCAGGCAGTGCTTCCTCAAGAAAATATTAAAGGACTCCTGAACCTGTGCAAGCTTTCACTTTGTTACGTAGTGGTAAAAAAAGGTGGTGCCCTAAGTGCCAGGCATATTTATAACACATGTAGTTATAAATATATAACACCTTCCCTTTTTTTTTTTTTTTTCAAGAAAGGGGGGGGGGGGGGGGGGGGGGCTAATAGTACTACAGTCGTTTATAGCACACAGTTTGACTACTTTTTTTTTTGTTTTTTTAGGTGTCGTGCATCTGGGTACTTTTATTTGCACGCATATCAGTTAGGAAGATACACAGTGTGAGTTCATGAGCACATTTTCAAAGCTTTGGTGTTCCTGGAAGCTAAAAGGATTCAGAACCCCTGCTCTCGCCTCTGAGTTGGCATAAGAGCCATTGGCATGGTATCGTCAGAAGTTGCAAACCCTCGCATGGGGTTAATAAACTGATGTTGAGGCATGGCATGGGACTGTCATCTCTCATTGCAGTACCATGTGCCGGTGGCGATCAGCGTGTCTGGCTCGAGTGCACTGAGCAAGGCGGCGCCCACAGTGGTGGTGCAAGTGACCGACCTGCTGGGCGCACCCCTGGGGCCCCTCAGTGTGCTGCTGAGCAAGGCCGTGCGACTTCTTGACGGGCAAGTGGTCATGGAGAGAAAGCCCTTCAATGCAGCCAAGGAGGACCCGTGAGTGGACCCATCCATGCTGTTGTTACCTGCCTCCGTTACTCTTCCTCCCTCTGCTTTCCACTTTCCCTCAGTGACGAGCCAGAGTGCACTGACTCACACTGGCCCCTTTGCCTTCCCTGTGCCTTTTGTACGTTCTGTTGATGGGTTTTCTCATTTGATGAGCATTCTTGAGTGTTGTTTGAGTCAACTTTTGTTCTCCTCGTCACATAGGTCTCTATATGTGTACAACTTCATCTCGAATAAGCCACGTCGGGGCTTCTACAAGCTTTCCTTGAACGCTGTCCCTGTCAAGACTGATGCCCGCCTTCTTGGAAATTCTGACGCAGAGGTGAGTGTTTTACTTCGCTCTTTGTACATGAATATCAAAAGCACATGGACTAGCATATTAAAATGCATTATATGTACTGTAAAAACAAGTCAATTTGAACTTCATGGGGCCAGATATCAAATTGCTTCAAAAATCTGGCAAGAACTACTTGCATTACAGTAAAATTATGTAGTCAAAGGTTAGGCAATAGGCAGGCTGCTTTTTAGATGAGAACAGCCTGATGGGGACTATTCTTCGCATTTTTGTCAATGATTTATTGTGTGCACACTGTCAGGAGCGTCAAAGCAGAACTGCTCGAAAAGGGGTAAGGGCCTCCCCATCCCCAGCACCCTTCACAGTGTGTCGTGGTAGCGCCGTTACGACACACAAGCAGCTTGTGTCACATGTGGGGAGGCTTTACCACGTGATCCACTGAACAACACTTGACAAACGTATGTTTCAGGAGCAATGGAAGAACTACGTGGTTGGAAGCGCGGAAGGTGTCAGTGCTGCCAAAAAAAACGCTGAAATGCCGAGGGCTGACGAGAATGGCACAAAGCCCATCAAAGTGAAACTGGAACTAAGCAGTTGGCCTGCTCTTAGAGATGAGGCTATTCTTTCTTTCTTTTTCTTTTTTTGTCGCACCTGTCGTTGCACACAAAAAGGTGCGTGAGGTCAACACCATGGCATGCAGTCAGCCAAGGTTTGAGGAGTGCTATTTTGACAATCGCTTACCATGCCCCCGAGGTTTGTAGCATTTGTATTCAAAAAGGTGATATTCGTGATTTTTAGAATATTTGAAAATTATCGAATTCACCGCAGTTTGACCACACTGTGCGCTTCACTGCAATGCCCGAGTTGACTGTCATGCTGTGAAACATCCTCAAAACGCAATAGGGCTGTGTTGTGAAGAAAGACTTTCCCTTTTGAGAAGAGGGCCTTTCCTGACAGCAGTGTATGCAGAACAAGAAAAAATGCTTATTCTCAGCTCGGTTTCTTCTCCGATGTTACCATGATGCAAACAGTTTTCAGTAGTTCTTTCAGGCCCATTCGACAATACGAGTTTGAGTTTTTTTTTTTTTTTTTTTCTGGTGCCTTGAGGCCAAATTGACCAGAGTTTACTCAATTCAGCAGCAGCAGTATGACAACTTCACCCAGTTTCATGCATACTGTTCCTGTACAGAAAACTGGTGTATGAAATCCTGTTATATATGTAATTTATACTTGATTTTTCAATGAGGTGTACATGCAAATATCATGTGAATTCTAAAATGACAAAGACGAACAATGTTTCCCATGTTTTATTCATTTTTTCACTTATCAGGCAATCAAGATTCAAAGGTTTTTTTTTTTTTTTTTTTTTTTTTTCGATATTCGTACTCTGTTGTTATTTAAAAATTTCAATATTCACTCGCCCTTACTAAAAGCCTTCACTGAGCCATTCACAATTTTTATTTATATGTCATGCTTGACCTTGAGTGTAAAGTAAAAATAGGAAATGAAACATCTATTTCGGGCAGTCCAGCTTTTGTTTTCATAAATTGTTTCGTGTCTGATGCAGCAAAAAACCATCAGCCCCGATGGTTCTGCACGTTTTCACCCTGTCCATTGCCCAAATGGCATGTTTCCATACTGACAAGACACCTCTCGGCCTTTTGGCTAAGATCAAAGTGTACTGATCAATTTCCAGAAAAAGTTTTAGCAATCCATATTAGCGAGGCTTAATTATATTGATTTTAGATGTTAGATATTGATTAGATTGGTGTTATAAATGTTAGAAAACATTGATGTTGATTGTATTGTTGTCTAGAAATGCATCCCTTTTTGTTGAAATTGAAATGGAAGCAAAAATTTCGTTATTGGAATGGTTGCTGTCAGACTGAGGTTTATAAATATGGACGGAAGATGATACCCTGCTTGAGCTCCTCAGTGAATCGGCTCACAAGTCATGAGCACTTAAAATGCAATGAGAAACCTAGGCTTTACGAATGGTACTCTTTGGCTGATGAGATTGGACGCTCATGAGGATCGCTATTGTGTTGGAAAATTGCAAATATGATGCAGTTGCTGCTTTTATAAGCAGTGTAGAGGTTTATGTTTTTCAAGGAATGCAGATGTGATGAACAAAGTAAACAAAGAAGATGTATTCATCTGCACTCCTTCTGAAGTGAAAGGAAAGAGGAGATGGGCACAAATATTATGGTAGCAAAATTGCACAGCTGTCTTGCATTCCGTATTTCAGGTGTGAGGTTACATCATTTGCATAACTTATTTCCTTTTTAGCTTTGAACCATTTTAAGAAAATATGTGCAATTTCCAAATCCAAATTTAGCCATGCTGTTTTCAAACTGTAGTGTCATTCTGGCCTGTGGTCTGTGCCCATGAACTGCAATGTCTCCCCAGGTCAATGTGAAAGTGCTGACTGATGTGGAGGTGGTTGGCCTCGAAATCGGCACTGCTGACCGGGACCAGACAGCCGCCCCCAAGATGACTCCGTGAGTGACTAGCTAGTATAATGAGTTGCTTGCGCACTTCTTTCTTTTTATGCAAGATATATGTGCAGGGAGTGGGGCACACTTACTACACTGACAACCTCACAGAGAAGTAGCGCCTTGCTCGTATTAAAGTACTACAGTCGAACCCCGCAATAACGAAACCGCCGGGGAAGGAAAACCTTTTCGTTGTCGCGAGAATTTCGCTGTCGCGAAAATGGACAAATAAGCACACCCATTACCTTCCAGAACCAAGATTTAATTAAAAAAGTCGCTTATTTTGCTCTGCTTGACGACTCTGGCTTCGCAGCTTGATAAGCTATGCATAGCTTCGTCGTCGTGGTCGCCGAAAAAAGTCCGGATCACATCGAATGCATCAAGCACATCACGCGAGCTTACTTGCTTACCTTGTGCTCGGTTTTCGCTATCTTCGTCGTCACTCGCCTCATTTCCTTTGCGCACACTGTCGATAATAGCGTCGTCGCTGAATTCCTCGTGCACGATTAAGTCGGCGTCCGCACACAAAAAGTCCTCCAGTTCAACAGCCTCTGGCACCATTGTATCTACACTGCGAAGCGCGTTCCATGCTTCGGTTAGTGGCTGCCGATCGTCACCGCTTGCAGCTTCCGGTTCTGCCAAGGCGTGCTGACCAGCTGCGAAACCGGCGTGCCTGAAGCAGTTCTGGACAAGCGTGGCCGAAGTAGCAATCCACGCGCCGGCAAGCATCTCCAGCGCCATGAAGAGGTCAATTTCCGTTGGTTGCTTCATTTCGATGTTTAGCAACATCCGCTGTATGAGCCTTCTTCGGTACGCAGACTTCACA